>NC_085869.1:21023676-21053676 GCF_034702125.1 Engraulis encrasicolus
AGAAGCGCTGGGTGCCATCCTGCATGCTCTGACCTTCTCATGTGCAGTGTGCACAGAAAAAAAAAATCATCCCGCATCTCTGATATCACACATAGGCTATTCCCTAATGCAGGGATGTTAAACTCAGGCCTGGGGGGCAAATCCGGCCTGTAGAGTCATTTTATTGGGCCCGCAAGATCATTTCAAAGGTGTATTACAGTTGGCCCACATACATCATAAATGTATTGCATATTAAGACTTGAAAATGAAATTTCCTGCATCACAGGAATATGAGTAGGCCAGTGAAACAGCTTACAGTGAAATGATACAGGCACCTTTGAACTATGACGGAAATCTGTTTGTGAAATTTAAATATGAGTAATTGAGTATTCAGTGTGTGTGCACAATTTAAAGGTTTTTTATATATATCTTGAGTTTGGCCCGCAACTTCGCTCCAGATTTTGATTATGGCCCTCTGTTATCTTGAGTTTGACACCCTAATGCGAACACAGTGAGGTCTGAAGCTGTCTGTATGTTATACAGTAGATGCACCTCAATCTGGATACTGTGCCATTTGTAGGAAGCAGTGCAGCGTAAAATGACTAAAGAGTGCAATTGCATGTCTGTAATTGCAGGTTTGAGTTTTTTAATCAGTGCATATTTTAAATGTTTGGCCACAAGGTACTGTATAAATAGGCATCCATATTGTGTTGCATTGCAGAATGTTCATTTTACTAAGTAGCCTATTAATTCAATAGACACCTAACAGAAGAGTGATAGCTGAACCCTGAAGTCATCCTCAGTGATACAGTGTGAAGCAGTCAAAGGGTTTTGGAGTCTCCAGATTTTTCATTTCCAGCTACCATTCAAGATGGCTCTTGACGCCTGGAGGAGACATTGAGAATGGCAGGAAGTGAGACATGAGCCCAGTTTGACAGCTGAGTTTCTACCAAACTCAACCTCAGCATAACACCAAAAGTACTCCCAGTAGCTCCCTCCGCTCCTTTTAAGTCAGAGAAAAATGTAAGGGCCTGCATATGTCAAAGTGGACGTAGAGTTTTGACATAACAAGTATTGCACATAGACATGTTGGCCCTGAACTCACAGTTTACGTAAAAAACAAAACTGGAGCAAGAGGGGAATTAGAAATGACTTAATCAAGATTTTCTCTATTTTGAACATGAATGTTAGGGGTAGATGTGGAGAATCTCCCCCATTGTATTCAAAGTCACTGCAGGGCCTGGTTCCAGAGCATTGTTTTAATACAGGCCTACATAATGCATCACACAATGCACTACGTATATTGTTTACTGTACTGTATATCCACTGATTTATTTGTTTAAGATTCTGGATAATATGAAAAGAGGGAGATAGAATTAAGATCTTTAAATGAAATCATATGACTTGGCACTGTATGAAAAGGATCCCTGCACATCTATCCAGTTGTTTCTATTGAGAGCCCTTCGTTGTTTCTAAATTAGATAGACGTAACAATAGCTTGTAACTTTAATTCCATGCATGGGGTACAAAAAGAGTAATCGTTTTGTGTACATCTTGCATGCTGCCAGTGAGAAGATGGATTGTTAGGTTGGGGTAGATCAGGTCAGTCGTTTCTGAATTTGACAAGGACTTGTTTTGGGGAATTGTTATTGTTGTATAAGCAGTATTTCTTTCTGTAAGGTCACACCCAGTAAGTCATCTTGTGTGTGTGATTGTAAGGCAAGCCTTCCACTGAATACAGGTGGAATTTATGGATAACCTACATGTTTCATACCAAATATCGAAATTAACTCATTGATACAGCAGTCCTTTATATGATGAACACAGTCTTTTTTTAAAAAAGACATATGATTCCATGGGTTATGCAAATGCTATTTTTTTCAGTGTCAGCTGTTTTAGCCATCTTATATTTTACTGTTTTACTCAATCTCTGCGCTGTAAGTAAAAATTACCGCCCCACTCTGCCTCATGGATATAAAAGACAATAAGATCTCAATCCAATGTGAAGACCCCGGCCACAGCCACCAGGGACACGATTAAGACAGAAATGACTGATATCATCCACCATTTACAGGAAATTGCATAGTACACAGATCATTGTCATACCAACTTAGTTTGCAATAGGACTCCATTTGGGCAATTGTAATCTTTGTCATCTCTCCTATTCATTTAAATCCGTAGCCTTACTATATACTTTTGATGGCACTTTATTTGAAGGGGTCTGTGTTTGAAGGCTATCATTATAAAAATGGCATGAGACATGTTAGGGCCATTAATGACACATTATGGCATTCGTTTTTTGGACTGTCAAGTTGACGTTGTTTGGGTGTCATGTCATCCCAAATACTAAATGGCACACTATGACAACAGTCATCAATAATGTTTCGTTAATCTTCCTGACGTGTCATGTCTTTCTAATGAAGATTGCATAACACCCCTTTGTAGACCCCTTCAAATAAATTGCAACTATATTTTTTCATATGCAATGTGGTTGCATTAATGAGAGCCCACCCCATACCACTCTTTCTCAGTGTCCTCATATAGGATATACGTTTCTGCCTGTTTAAGCCCCTATGCGTTTCAACATTTTGTTTGATGGCATCATATAGCCTTCATTTATTACCCTGCATGGTTTTCTTCTTTCTAACCCCCTGTCAGGTCTTGGTATGTGGGTTGAAATGAGATTTAACTTTTTGTGAAATGCATGGAGAACGGGAGATGTTTAGATCCGCTTTCAGTGGTACAGAAAAAGATTGTCTTTCTTTTGGTTCTTGTGTTCGCAAACCTGACATATATTGCTGCGTGGGTGCAAACACAATACAGGAAGACATCTAGGGATATATTTTGTATTAAATTTTGAAAAATGAAGGACGTATAGATTGCTCTCTCTCTCTCTCTCTCTTTCTCGCTCTCTCCCTCTCTCTTTCTATCCCTCCCCCCCTCTCTCTTGGTCTCCATGTCTCTCTCAGCTGATTTTATGCTGTGATGTGGCCATTAACCTTTAATGAGGGTAGTTCTGAGTGTGAATCTCCTGACCTTGATGGCCGTGATGAGTCTGATGGAAGTCAGGGGAAGTATTCCCAGGATGACCTTTTGCATTTGCTCGGCTTGCTCTGTTTTTGAGTCCCGTTGACTTTGACATGCTTTTCACTACTCACCCTCCTCAATAGACTCTCCTCTATTTTTATTGCATCATTTCCCCGCTCCGAGTGATAGCATAAAGTATTATCGCTGACAGATTCCTATTATGTTGGAAAATATTAAAATATTTCATATAGGATATTAAAAAGCGTGATGAAATGCCTCCCTGTATAGGCAAGTGTATTTTTAACCCTTTGCTCAAGGCTTTGGTATAATGAAGATATTCATTTTTGCATACCAAATTACTGTAATGTTTTAATTTAACCTTTTAATTTCACATTGCAGTTGGTTCCCGTGGCATTGCTAGAGACTAGGAAGGGTTGGACATTCTCTACAGGAAAATCTTGAATTAATGCAAATTCGAGGGAACTCAAGGGAAGTTTATTCACACCTACACAAAATGTTCTTAGTTATTTAGTTTATCTATTATTCAGTCCTATAAAACACATGCCACACATCTTCAATTTGCAGAGAGAAAGGAAATGTGTACAGATTCAAATGTGATTACAGGCACAACTTGTAGCCACAATATTTAGAAAATTGCATTGTTGAGTATAAAGCTCACTTTATAATCATGCTCACATAGTGCATGTAGGCTAACCTGATATCTCATGAACACAACATGCAGTCATGGGTAAGTGGTTAGGGCATCAGACTTGTAAACCCAAAGGTTGCCGGTTCGACTCCCGACCCGACCGCCAGGTTGTTGGGGGGAAATAATTAACCAGTGTTCTCCCCCATCTTCCTCCATGACTGAGGTACCCTGGTACCATCCCTCCGCACTGCTCCTTTTCGGGTGCCATGGGGGCTGCCGCGTTGCACAGTTGAGGCATAAATGCAATTTAGTTATGTGCAGTGTACACTTGTGTAAACTTGTGTGCTGTGGAGTTCTGTTTCACAACGACAATGGGAGTTGGAGTTTCGCAGATGGGCTTTCACAAGATGATGTTACAGGTTCCTTTATTTGTGCTTGTGTGACCAGGCGTGCTCACATTACTTTTCTATACAACACCTTTCCAATATTGACTATTGATTAATCATAAAAGACTTTGTTCTTGCCAACTTGTCAAATTTAAGAGCTGGGAATTGATTACGCGAAGTATAATAGAATACAGTGCATACAGTGAACACAGTGTTGTATACCTGCAAAGGAACTTGTGACAGACGGATACAAAGGTTAAACAGATTGCATCTATTCAAAATTGGGAATGTTCATGAATAACCTTTGTATCCGCCTGTCATGAGTTCCTTTGAAGGTACAACACTGTATTTTTCAGAATCATGACACAGTCGTGACACACTCCTCCTCTTTGTTGCCAGACAAATGGATTTGCAAGTTTATTGCCTGCCAGTTTTGCATTGCTTGAAAGTTCTTTCATCAAGACGAATTACTGTACTGTATACATCCACAAGTTACCTCCTTCTATATTGAGTCTGAGTCTGAGTATTTCCTTTTGCCTCATCAATAGAATTAGTCACAAGGAAAGGAACTCCTAACAGGCTGGGAGATGGCACATCGCTGTTTGAGTCAGCATCCCAGCATAGTCATCAGAGACTTTTTGCTTGACCTTTCCCTTCAGAAAAGAGATGATACGAGTGTGTGTGTACGTGTGTGTGCGTGTGGTGGGGGGGGGTGGGGGTGATGGGGTTCGGGGCGGAGTTGGTCTAATTTGACAGCTGGAGCAGCGTTCCCTCGGCTTGGCAAAACCCAGAGCCATATCAACACGCCTCACACACACACAGCCTGTCAAAACACTAAGCAAACAAATAAATAAAACGCCTAAACGCTTCCAGTGGCCACCGTTTTGACATACTGGTACTCTGCATAGTGTTTCTAGAGGGCAATATGCGGAGCATTTCAGACAGACAGGGGGGGGGGGGTCACCCCCCCTGTCAACAGGTTTTTGTTGTTGTTTTTATTTGTATAGATTTTGTTTTTTTGTTTTTCATTGTCACCCGTTGTCACAGCGTTGTCGTAGCTCAGTCTTGGAAGTTGCTGTGGAGTTGAGTGAGTGTGGTGCTAGACCAGTCCATTGCATCTGTTTTTGTTCTCCAGCCTTCAAGTTTAGCCAAAGGACGCGCTCAACTTCTTGGAAAAACGAAAGCTTCCACGGAAAGGTACCACGCACTGATGATGGCTTGATAGCCGAAACGCGTTTGCTTTTTGGACATGGTGGTAATATAAATAAATAACGAGACGCAGTTTGTGAGTGCGGATTTTTCTTCCTTAAGTTTGTTCTCCAGCCTGCCTGGCTTTGCCTGGCCTGACCTGGGCTTCCTCCGCTGCCTCCTGCCCCTATCAGCAGGGCTGGATTAACACACAGGCTACATATGGCTGCAGCCTAGGGGCCCCCACCTGCCAGGGGCCCCCTGATTCCCCAAAAGTGATACATGGCAGAATTGTGACAAGATGCAATGTTGAAATCATCCATCGTGTTGAGTACAGTTGGTAGACATGTTATCCTGAATTTCTAGCTCATAATTATGACACTATCTACGTACATTTGTCATACAAATTTGACTTCATGGGGGGCCCAGAGCAACCTGTAGCCTAGGGGCCCCATGCCTTCTTAATCCAGCCCTGCCTATCAGTATTCCCGGTCCCCTGTGTCAGATGGTGTGGTGGTCCATCCCTGGGCCTTCCTGCCAGCCTGACTGTCTGCCTCGCTGTGGCAGCTCTGAGCTTGGCGCTGCGCTGAAGAGGTCACTCCTCGGACACCAGTGGACTCTTTCCTTCCCCGGGTGCTGTCCGTTCCTCCTCTCGCCCTCTCGTTTCTTCCTCCCTCAGGTGCGCCCAGTTGGGGGAACACCACTTCCAGCAGCACCAAGATTTGTGCTGATGCTTGACATTTTTCAAGGCTTGGAAAGGAGGCTTTAAAGCTCTCCTTCATGCTGCACGTACAGTACAGAAAGGTCACCCTCACAACAGAGATGAAACAGCTCTTCTGGAAGAATTATCTGAGGACAGATGAAGAAAATTGCAAATCCAAAATGGGCTATGCTGTAGGCGTGACAGCTTGTACGTTTTCACACCTTGCGTCTCATAACAAAGTATTCATAAAAAAAGGATTACAATACGAGGCAGGGGACTGTCAAACATAGCCGCGGGTGTGTACTTGGAAATAAGCCTGTATAACCCTCTCTTTGAATCCCACTCATTTATTTGCTTTAGGCACAGCGGGTAAAACCAAATACAGTAAACTTTTTTTTGGCAAATTCAAGGGACTGCTCTTGAAAACTCCTGGGGGTCTCTGAAACTTTAAGTGTGTGTACACAGGTGCTCAGATTTGTTCCACCTCCTGGCCAGAGTTTCCTCTAGTCAACACGTTGCTTCAATAGCACAGGCTGAGGGGATGTACTGTATGGTCATGTGATTGCTATTGAACTTAAAGGTGCACTGTGTAATATTTTAGTAGGCCTAGTTTATGTCCAGAATTCATGCTGCCCATTCAAGAACATTACCTTACCATCACCATCAAATTCTGAGAATTCATTATGACTGGAAAATTGCACTTTTCATACATGAAAAGGTGGATCTTCTCCGTGTCCGCCATTTTGAATCCCCAGAAATAGACATAATTTTTAGCTGCAAAAGTTACTGTACTTTGGTCATATTAATAAATATCAGTTTATCATTTTGTAATTATTCATGAAAAGATTGAATTTGGCAATAGGCAGCAAAGTTTCAATGAGCAGCATAGTTGCAATACCTAATATGGCCACCATCCTACACAGTGCACCTTTAAATACTGTACCAAGTAACACTTTCCTCCAGAATAACACACAGTGTTTAGTAGTAAATGAAAGCTCCTATGGAAGCACTACATTCACAGGCAGGTTTGAAATGGTTGGAGATTGTTTGACACTTCAGTGCTTCGAGAGCTGGCACTTATAGTGTTAACCAGTGCTAAGCTGATGATTTGCCATCATTCATTTCAAAGCAGTGATTAGCTAGGAGAGGGATCTGCTCTAAGCCAGCCCTCAGGCCTGCAGGACTTGAGATCGAAGAATCCTTGTCGAGCTGTGTGGTTGAAGGGGAAGAAAATGCTTGCAGCTGCCAAGGTAAGGTTGCCTTCGGGAGCTGTAAGAGGAATTCAGATGCCTATTTTAACTTACACCCCCCACCCCCCCCTTTTTTCAATTTTTTTCAATTTTTGTATCTGGTTGTGTGAATGTGCTATTGCCTTTATTATATGAGTGCAATTACTTGCAAAAATCTAATTATGTTTTCCTCTTTGAATATCAAGGTCTTCTGTGTTTTAACAAAGCCAAGGTGAATCTGTGTTATGGTCTTCCATAAATAAATCCAGTAATGTATTTCTACTTAGGGAGAACGGGTTTGTTTTACTGCAAGGCCACAGAGAGAAGTTTCTGGAACATTGTGCATTTTTTAAACCTGGCATCAGACACACCTTTTAGAACCCTCTTAAGTTCAAGAGCTTAGGAGACCTAAATACCCAATCGCTGTTAAGAAGCCAGAAATGCGTAATAAGGTGTGGTCAGCATTTTCTATTATGGACGTGACTAGTGAATGTGGTTACTTTGTGTGAATGCCAGATGTAAGTTGTTTAATCCACACCAAACGCAAACAACAGCTAGCATGTACGGAATTAATCCCTGTTTGTACCAAGTGTCAGTCAACCAGAGTTATACAATGCGCCATTGTACAGCTTGCATCATTGCCGAGTCATTTACCCTTGTCATCATATTTCAGCTGTCACCTTACTGCTGCCTATTACAAACACTTCAAACTCGGGTGGTTCTTTAAAGCTCTCTCATCCTCCCTAAACCCACCACAAAAAAATGATAGAGGATGTCTATTCCAAAACTGGAGTACACTCTGTTCCGATAGTAGAAGGTGCAGAGCAGAGAGGATGTGGAGGTCAATGCCCCAACTCCGCTCTTCGAGGGTTTTCACCTTTTTGCTCATGTGGTCAGCATTGAAAAAGAGAGACAACACGGACTCGCCGGCGATATAATCAATGGTCAGAAGCAGCGTGGGCAATCATGAGTTAGCCTGGAGGGCTGCCAGCGGTAGGGCTTCCTCAGGCGCGCTCATTAGTTCGCTCCATTGTGCAACAGAGCTGCTTTGAAATCAAGCCACCACTCATACAGTAGTCTTCGGGGGGTCATGACAATGCACAAAATCCATAAATAAATAAATCGACCTTGCCCTATGCTGTCACTGCGCAAACCATGAATCCAGACACAGAGTGGATTTTCATGCATTTTTTGCTTTTGTGGAAGCTTCTAAACTTGGTGGGTTTAGGAAATAGTCGTAGACAACACGGAGAAGCAGAGAAGAACTCTAAACAAGCAGATGGTATGAGTAGATCTGAGGCCTTCTGAAAAATGCAAAGGCCATGGGAATACAGCCTACTGCCTTTTCACAACGGAGCCTTTATACGAGGACGCTGTGATCGGGTTAAAATGGACCTTTTGTAAACCCAGCATCAACGGCTGAGACAAAAACTCATAGTCTGTGTTCCATAATTGCTGTCTTGTGTGTAGTAGGTCTACAGTACATGCTGACAGATAATCTCACACCAGATCACAAACTGAATACCAGAAAAGCGTACGCTTATTACATATTCGAATACAGTGGTGTGCATGCATGATGCTTATGTGTGCAGGCCACAGGCAGGCTTGTGGCTCGTGTGTGTGTGTGTGTGTGTGTGTGTGTGTGTGTGTGTGTGTGTGTGTGTGTGTGTGTGTGTGTGTGTGTGTGTGTGTGTGTGTGTGTGTGTGTGTGTGTGTGTGTGTGCGTGCGTGTGTGTGTGACCCCAATTCTTCACATTCAAAGGAGCCTCCTGAGGCATCGTAGAAATGGAAGTCTCAGCCAAAGTGAAGACCGCAATCTACGCAGGTCAAAGGTCATTTGGAGAACATGATGTAAAAAAAAAAATAGAGAATGCCTATATTGTACAACTGCCATACACAAACCATCATGAGCACGTCCACAGTAAATAATGGAATTGTTTTTTAGTTGTTTTTTTGCATTATCCAACACAGAAATTCTCAGAGACACAGTCTTGACCCTTATACCCTGTGGCTACACGGGGAGCAGAACTGAATCATGCGTGTTTGAGAAGTGTACTTTGTAGAATTGCGGTAGAGTACTACATGTTACAATAAATTGTAGGTGAACACAGCAAACGTGAAAATGTTGCGGACGTCAGAACAAACAAACTGGCCTTTTAAAAAGAAATTCCTCTCCACAAGTACTGTACGTTGACTTAATTTATATTAGTCTTTTTGTGGATTAAATTTAGCATTTTGAATTGGTAGAGTGAGAAAAAAGACGATAAAGTTTCATTTCATATGTTAGTTGATGGAAAGATTTTGAATTTCGGAAGAAAGCTGTGACGTCCAAGCAAGATCTTTAAATAGGCTACAGTGCCTTCCAAAGGCAGATGAAATTGGTTATATTCCCAGTCTATGTTGAAAAACTAATTTCCACATATTGCCTGTTCGTGTTGTTTCTTTGCATACTTCTGGATGACTTCTAAAATGCAAAGATTTATTCTAATCTGATTCAAAGTTTCCCCATCTATTAAAACTTTTGAAGCTCTATTAAATCCTTAGTCTTTCCCTATCTCTCATATTGTTTTGGTGCAGAGAATCTGCAGCAACGGGTGTTGCAGCAATTCAAGCCATTAATTAGGACTGTGGCTCAGAGAAATAAGATAGGATAGATCATAAGCCTATATGCACAACCGACTGCCAAATCCGAGCCTGACACGGCGCTGAAAAAGTAACACTGAAGTACAACTTGCACAACTCTTTTGAGTTTGAGGTGCTTTTCTTTCTCATAAACAGCTGCAAAAATGAATGTCTGCTACTGTAGATTTGCCAAGGGATCTTCTGGACTTAGGGGTTTCAGATTGTGAAAACCTGGACTGGATAAAAACCCAACTGTGACGTGATGTTCTCCCTATAAGAACTATTTTGCTCATGACTTCATTCCCTCCCAGTCATTGTTGACTTAGGGGCTGATGGCCAGCAAAAGAACAGTTAAGCCCACTCCTCTCCTCAGCACCTGTGTGTTCCCATGGACTCTGTGGCTGTTCTTCAGCACGATGTGTTTGTGCGGCAGCCGGTGTTCATATTGTATTGTCTGGGGTGGAATGCAAGATGGTGCATTAAGCACGAATGCAGCACGTTCTGTTGGTATGTGACAAGAGTTGTGTTTGTCAAATTGTTCTGACAGGTGCAGAGTTGAGACAATGTGCCTCAGCCGTCTCTGAGAACATCCCCTGCTTCACATTGTCAGTAAAAGTCAGTTTAAAAAACAGTCAATTGCCGTCAGCACTCCATTTGAATGCTGCCTCTACTTTTTAATCCAAATAGCAATTCGAGACTAAGTCCCTATTTCTATTAAATGCGTTTGGAAATAAATTAGGGATTCATATTTTATATCGCTTCATTGTAGATTTTTTTCTTCAAATTTAGGCCTACTGACTGTGCCTCATAGCTGACTCCTTCACCTTTCACTTCCTTCTCTCTCTCTCTCTCTCTCTCTCTCTCTCTCTCTCTCTCTCGCGCTCTCTCAGTTTGCAGCGTTGCATCCACTTGCGAGCTAACGGTGGTGACTATAACGCCTCATTAGTCTTCCAATCCAGAGCCAGTGTTCTGCACGTTGTCTCGAGCAATCAGCTAATTTCACACCCGGAGTCCCGCTGTCAAGTGGCTCCTTGTCTCCCCTGGTCTCTGCCGAATGTGTGTGCGTGTTTGTGTTTGTGTGTGTGTGTGTGTGTGTGTGTGTGTGTGTGTGTGTGTGTGTGTGTGTGTGTGTGTGTGTGTGTGTGTGTGTGTGTGTGTGTGTGTGTGTGTGTCTAGTGGGTGGGTGTCTAGTGTGTGTGTGTGTGTGTGTCTAGTGGGTGCTTGTCTAGTGTGTGTGTGTGTGTGTGTGTCTAGTGTGTGTTTGTGTGTGTGTGTGTGTGTGTGTGTGTGTGTGTGTGTGTGTGTGTGGTGTGTGTGTGTGTGTGTGTGAGAGTGTGAGTGTGTGTGTGTGTGTGTGTGTGTGTGTGTGTGTGTGTGTGTGTGTGTGTGTGCGCGAGCGCGTGTGTGTACACGTGTGTGTGTGTACGTGTGTGATCCATCCTGTGTGTTCAGCCTTACCTTGCCACTTGATCTCTGACCGCGGCCGGTCGCCCTGCTAATGGGTTCCATCGCTGCTGGCTGCTAGCTGTCTCCGCGTTACATTTCAGCACTCTTGGAGCTTACAATGAAATTAGTGTTTTGTGTGTGTGTGTGTGTGTGTGTGTGTGTGTGTGTGTGTGTGTGTGTGTGTGTGTGTGTGTGTGTGTGTGTGTGTGTGTGTGTGTGTGTGTGTGAGTGTGTGTGTGTGTGTGTGTGTGTGTGTGTGTGTGTGTGTGTGTGTGTGTGTGTGTGTGTGTGTGTGTGTGTGTGTGTGTGTGTGTGAGAGAGAGAGACAGAGAGAGACAGAGACAGAGAGAAAGTGAGAGGATATTATTGTTTCTGACCCTTGTGTCCTAGTGTCTTGGTGTTGGGCTGTGTGTGTGTGTGTGTGTGTGTGTGTGTGTGTGTGTGTGTTTGTGCGTGTGTGTGTGCGTGCGTTCGTGCGTGTGCATTTGTGTGTGTGTGTGTGTGTGTGTGTTTGTGTGTGTTCCGCGTGCGTGCATGTGTGTGTGTGGAGTGTTTGCGTGCGTGCGTGCGTATGTGCGTGTGTGTGCCTGCCCTGTGTGCATGTGTGTGTGTGTGTGTGTGTGTGTGTGTGTGTGTGTGTGTGTGTGTGTGTGTGTGTGTGTGTGCCTGCCCTGTGTGCATGCACGTGTGTGTGTTTTCCTGGCCGTGGCTGTGTGAGCAGCAGAGATAGGTAGCTCTTAAAGATTACAGCGTTTACAGACAATCTCCTTTCTGCCACTGCCCTCTTGACATCACTTCACAGATGATGGCGTTGGGGTCAGAGTTGAGCCCATTTAAGTGCTTTGTTTAGAGTGAAATGCATTTATAAAACATGTAAGCGATGCCAATGTCAATGGTGGGCCACTCTCCCAAATGGCCATACGCACATCACATATTCCCCCCTCCCTCTCCTCTCCGTCTCTTTGCCCTGACTGACTGTAGTGGTACTCAGTGGTAAGCAGGCTCTTCACTAAGGCAAGGCAAGGCAGGGCAAGTATATTTGTATAGCGTATTTCATACACATAAATTAAAATGACAAATGAACCAAGACAAAATGCATGAACTTATGGATACACTGGGCAGGACATGGTTGCACATCGAAGTTCACATCCCCAATTTCTGAGAAATATCTACTCCCCACTCCCAGTGAAATACCGTGACGTTTTTTTCTATTAAAGAAATTTATTTTCAGACTTCCCATTCATCAAAAAATAATACTTGTGTATACTCCCATTTTGACATTGGATATGCACCGATGACATTGGAAGCTAGATACTGACTAGCATCCGCCAAGTAAAAACTCGATGTACAGTACATCCACAGTAAAGTTCCATCCAGAGTCCAGACTGAGACTGAGTCTTTTGATTCGAGATGGGCTTTTTTTGGCAGTGGCGGTGAAAGCAGCCGTTCTCCGTGTGGGTTCTGCTGAAGGAGATCAAGTGCAGCTGTTGGACTGAAAAAAAAAGCTGGCTTGGCTATGAAGCAAGCGGAGAGTTTCGGGGGGTTATGGAGCAGTCTAATTAGGGACCGGAGTGGAAGTCAAGGCCGGGGGGGCCAGCCAGGAAGATGAAGCACTGGGATGGATGGCTGACTCAAAGCTACTGTTTTCCTCTTCCCTTCCCTTTCCTTCCCCCCTCCTCTTTTACTGACACTTCTGACGAGAGAAGAGAACAATTTTGCCTCATCGTTAATCTACAGTATGCAGATACAGTAGAACACTTTGGTGAAGCACTGTGTCAGCATTCCAACCTGTTTTCTAACCTGCTTTTTTCCCCTTAATTTTTGAAGAGGTGGGGGAGGAGTAGAAACAGCTTTTCGGGGAATTGTTTTTGAGGTTTTTAGCCAGAGGCATATGGATGGAAGATTAGGGTAAGACATTAGAAATAAATAACTAAAAATGTCGTGCAGTCAGTGTCTTTTTCCCAGAGCGCACATCAGTGGCTAGTGGCTTTGGGTTTGCACTGAATGACCATTCCTGCTTATGGATTTAGGACGTCCAGCCCTGCTATGCACCTCTAGAGCCAACATCCACGTTGTCGTCACAGTTCGCAAACAAGTATTTTGCGGTTCGCGAACGCTAAGATCTGCAGCGTGAACATGCTGACCGGTTCGCTAGGGTGCGGGAATGGAAACCGGCACGGTACTTGTACATACTAAGAGGACAGGGAGATCAGCCATGTTTCCGAGATGGGACTTGTTGCCCTGGGGCAGGCATAGCCGAGGGCCAGTTTCTTCCTGGTTCCTTCAGATGTACCAATGATTCCATCCTACAGGGATCAAATGTGGTGCCTTTACTGTTCTGCAACCCACCTTGTAAAACTTTCTCACCTCTTTGAAACTTGAAAGGCTCCATCACTTCAGATTTCAGGGGTGGTTGGTTTTGCCGCTTTTTCAAAGGATGTGTCACGGTCAGTTATACGTAGAAAGCAATCTCTTTATCCTCAAATGTACATTTACTCACTGACTTAGGCCCAGGTCATGCTAGCTGCACTAGATATGTGCACGTGCACTTGCCATGCACGAACACGTTGCCATGCAAATTTTATGTGAATTTTGCTCGCAGAAGAGCATCAGTCGAAATGTACGCAGACGTGTGTGTACGCTGCAATATTGACAGAACCGCTAGGGGCTAACTTCCAAACTTCCATGTTGGGGTTGTGGTAGAGTCAAACAATGATGGACAACATTAATGAGAGCCCTGTTGGCCTTCTGCCTCCTACATGACACCTCCACTTTCGTGCGTTACGCTCTGGTCGTTCTAAAGCATATGAGCGCTCAGTCGCATGTAGTTGCGCACTGTAATTTAAGACCCACAGCAAGCATGTCCCTGGCCTTATATTTGTATTTTAGACACCATCACACTCCACAGTCTGCAGTCTTGTCTGTTTAGTCTTCTTTGACATTTCTTCTCTGCTCTCCAAGATAGTGGTGTATTAATGCTTTCTGCCATTTTTATTAAATTGCCTCTCTGGGAGGTCACGGCAGGCTGTTCTGCTTTCAAGAGCAGGTGGGGGAAAACATCTTAAAAGAGCTGAAGTGTTTCTAAGAGGGTGAGAATCTAAAAGCACAGTGTCATGTTGAATGGCACTCTAATTCTAAACATTTCAGCGAGACTGTCTGGAGTGAATTGCCGTAAAAAGTAAAGTAATATATAGCCTACCTTTGAATTGGCCTCCAAAGTTTTACAGAAAAAGAAATGAACCCCTTACTGCAGAGCCTATGCTATAACCTCTCTGTCACCAACATTGTGACGGCTATGTCTTATTTTGTTACTTACTGTAAGGCTCTCAGTAATGTCATAGCAATGTTGTTATGATGTAGTTGAGTATTTTCAGCAAATAGTGAATAGGCCTGCCGGCGACCCCATCTGCACTAAGAGGCTACTTATGCTGGATGGGTAGTGATTATAAAAAACAGTCAGTTGATAAGGTGAAATTGATATCAATCTCTTTACCATTGCTGTTATTGTAAAAACACTACAGTGACAGTAAGCTTGAAAGTGTTATTATGCGTTACCTACAATGAATAAATACAGCTTACAGTGATAGGAATGGGTCACTTGATGTAATATGGAAATAAATGAATCTTGTCATTCATAATTATTTCTGCAAGCTTCAGATGAGCTTATCAGAGATTAGTGAGGACACTTAACTCATCCCTTTCTACTCATCTTACAGCATCGTTATTGCCTGCTTTGATTTCACTGCCCTAAAATCAAGTCATCTTTAAGGGACTGTTTCGAGCAAAACTCAGAAAGAGTTTTCTCCATTTTAGAGATGATATACACATTCTCAAAGCGCTACTGTTTAGGAGGAAAAACAGACTGTCTATATTTATATTGGAAGACTGACCTCGGAGTATGCTGGTGGTCAACATGTAGACCTACATTACAGTATGCCTTATCTCTTTGCTGGGGAAGAAGAAGATGTGAGCTACACACACCTGACCTATCTACAGTATGTCATCATGTGCTTCAAACTGGATTTGTTTTATCAGCACTTTCCTGTAGGGCTGCGCGATATATCGAAAATGTATCGATATCGCGATATCACAGCTTGCCATATATCTATCGCAAAAGTTGTGGACATATTGCAAACAGTTTTTACTTTTTAATAATAGCAAATTTGGTGAGAAGGTTAAAAAATGCATTCAAATGTTGTCATTTTAAGTTGATGCTGTATATTAGTTAGATTATGTTGTTTTATACATGATAAATTGTAGAATGGCAAGTAGAGAGGGGAAAATATATGCATATATTAAATGTTGCGATTAATATCGATATCGCAGTATACAGTCACGTTATCATGTATCGCAGATTTTTCTAATATCGTGCAGCCCTACTTTCCTGTAATCCTGTTTTATCCATCTCCAGTATAGTCGGGTTTATAGTAACCAAAATTGTGAGGTGCTGTAATCAGGGCTAGGGCTAGAGTTAGGGTTGGGGTTAATGAACATAATTACATAGGCCTATCATTTGTTTATATTTCATGTTGATCTGACAACACACATCCAACACACGCACTCGCACATGCACACGCTACCGATACTGTATGAGTCTTCGGGAGGGAGGTTTACTAATGTTTTACGTTGAACTCTGCTACGGTAGTTGGAATCCGTTAAACTACGTGTCGTATGAGCACAAAAGAGCTGATGTCACAGCATGCTGAGGAGGGGGGAGACTGCAGCTCATTGCAATCATCCTTATCATCCTTATCTCTCCATGATAGAGATCTTCATTCTCGTAAGCCTATGGCTTATTACAGCACAGTCTGGTGACCTAGGTCACATCAATGGCACACTTGGGCTGTATTGTTCGAGAATGTACACTCAATCCACCGGCTCAAGTACAGTTCCAGCCGTACCTTTAATTATGTTTCTGGCCTCTCTGTTAGAGTTTTCACAGTGACAACCAGACAGACCACAAGAGTCAAGTGTGGATACCTGGATCTATGGTCAGCATTTTGTCTGGGTGTTATATAAGTGGACTCATACACTAACTCTGTCTCTCTCTCGGTCATTATGTCCCTGGGGCTTTGGGGACTGGACTGTTATGTGCTGTGGCTGGTCAAAGCCCCTCAGTCCTCGCGGCTCAAGGTACGAGTTCACAGGGAGGTTTTTCCATACACAGCTTACGTGTACACAGTCAGTGCATGGAGGTCACCTCAGTGCCCTAACCCAGCAGATGGGTAGCAGTGTCATCACAGCAGGAAGGGGGGAGGATTCCTCTGTCACTGTGGATTACAGTGCAGGAGTAAATGTGGCTCCCTGACCCACTCAGCCCATGGGTCTCACAAGATGAACGTTGCCAAGACACCGGCAACAATGTTAAAATGCATGCTCGCATTTGTTGTGCTTTGTTTGTTGTTGGGTTTTTTTGGCCTGTGTTGTGTGATAAGAAGGCCTGTCTTGATACATTTCCCTTGATATCCATTTGCGTCATGCCGCTATTTTGGATAACTGTACCTCTCAGTCACTCCATGACTTACGGTAAGCATATAGATTTTATGCCCGCTAGGCAGCAATTTTTGAACAGACTTTAAAGTGAACTGCCATGACTGGAAGAGAATAATGATACCAATGGCATATTTCTTAATTCCTTAGTAACAAAGGTGTTGTCCTCTTTCTTACTGTAGAGCCAGGTGAATTTGGCACCTTTATTATTTCTCCCCCGTATTAACCATAAATCCCTCATAGAAAACGGTTCCTTCAAATAAGGTTTGGAGCAAAGCAATAACAGAGTTTTCTACCTTGTGTTCAAATAACCTCACTTTTATATAAAGCAAAGGTATTTGGATCTTTTGTATGCAAAAGTTATGCACATTTACAGTTGGAGCCACTGTTATCACATGCATTAGAAAATACACATACAGTACATGTTATCACACTAAAATGAATGGAAATATAGTATACACAACCTATTCAATCATTAGTGAACCCAAATTGGTATCATAACGAAAAACTGAAGGGGTTCCATAACACGGAGCTAAAACAGCATTAAGTAGCCATCATACACAGTAAGTCTAGTGTTAATTCAACACTTATCGGACACTCTGCGACCAAACACAATACAGAAGATGTTAAATCGACTCTGTGAGTGTTGATTTATTAATACTGCATTTTAACCGTGTAGACCAGAGAAGTAGAAAGCACATTTCATAACTTCATGCCCCCATGACATCACTTGTCATGACTTCGTTCCCCTGCGATCAACTGTGAAATGAACTCATCTGTGGCATTCTGAATAAGACACAACGAGAAGCTTGTTCCCCGTGCGTGGTTCCCGTGTCCTTTCTGGGGTGAATTTCTCAAAACCAAAGTTGCTAACTACATTAGCTACTTTGCTGTTTTCAATGCATTTTCCCATTGGCAACTACCGAAGTTGCTAACAGGCTAACAACTTCTCTTTTGAGAAACTCACCCCTGGTTAGGTAAGCTCTACCTGCAGCAGCTGCAGGCAGCAGTCTCCTCTCCGCTGTGGCAGCGTTTGCTCTCTGCCTCACCTTGCTTCTCTCTAGCCCCCATGGCACCGTGGCCGTGGCCGTGGCCCAGGTGGGGCGGGAGCAGTGGTAGTTCAGTGGCCCAGGGCTGTGGGCCGTCTGTTTGTGGTGAAGAGGGGATGAGGCAAACACGGCCAGGCAGGAAAGGCCAGCGCAGCAAGCACAGAGAGAGACCATCAAGTGGGCACGCGCTCGGAGCGGAGGTTCGTGATGCGAATACCAATGCCGGCCTTTTCTGTCTCTCTGTCTGGCTGTTTCCCCCCTAGCCCAGTGAGAAAACCGTGCCGCTCTAAAAAAAAAAAAAAGAAGCAAAATGGGGGTGTTCATTTAGGCTGGCAGAATCACCTGCTACTTTTGTTGTTGATGAACCGTCAGTAGTGCAGGAATGTGAAGGAAGAATGTGAAGTGCTGGCTGTAGTGGGTTTGGATACCCTGTAATGCTCAAAGGGCCATTACCATGTTATTTCAGGCAGTGATGTAATGGCAATGTAAGGCAAGTTAACCTTGTATTCTGAATCACCTACAGTATGTGCTGTATATGAAGCATATTGTAAATACACGACTTGTGGGTAGAAAAGATAGTGTTTTCCTGTATGGTGTATCTAGCATGGGCTGTGTTGTATTGATGCAGCCAGGCTGCCTCTTTCTGGTCCGGGATACAGAGAGTTTTAGAGCGATAAATAAGAGAAAGTGAACAGGTCTGCTCTCCTTTCCCCCAAACTCGTCCCCTGGCTCCCTTTCCCACGGCCGCATAGCTCCTTATCCAATCACCGCACGCCGCCTTTATTACGCGCCGCGGCAGATGGAGGTGGAGGCAGGAGACCGCTGTTGATTCATTACGACTTGATTTCCATTACTACCTAATTTGATGTCAGGAAACATAAGTGTCTGAAGCAAAGGGGTTTACAACAATCACACTTAGTTTCAGACCCCCATCCCATCCCATCCCATCCCACCCCATGCACCACCTCCTCCTCTCTGTGTTATTGAGCAACAAGCTTAACTCGCAGAAGAACCAACCGTCGATTGAACGGCAATTTGTGATTTTGCGCCGTAAGTGCACACATGCCACATTTAGTTATGCTGAAGCACTGTTCTAAATGCTCCATTTAAATTTAGCCTGCGTGCTTGGAGAAGGTGTTTTGCAGGAGCTGGTGAGACTAGCTGCATTCAGAAAAAAAACCCCAGAAAAATGCAAAGCTACAACATGACCTTTGTAACTGATAAGTCAGAGGCTCAGTAGCTACATCATTAGCTGTATGTTGACGTGATTGTGTGGGTGTAAAACAGTTTGTGAAGCACCTAGAAAATAAGACACCTTGATGAACAGCTCTGTTTAACCCATTGATGCCTGATGTTGCGTTGCGCAACATTAGCCCTGGCGCCTGGAGCTGCATTACGCACCATTCAGGCGCACGAGATTTGAGAAAGCTTTATTAAAAATCTCTGTTTGTTTGAGATGAAAGAACACATTCTAATTAAAGATGAGGGTCTTAGCTTTTCAATGCATTTTTGTGTATATGTTTATGTGCTTCAGAAGCTGAGATATTTAGGTTTTTATAGGCTGACTGCAGCTTTTCTTAAAAAGGGCTCAGGCATTCAGCACCTTTTTTGCAGGTGCCTTAGGCGTCAATGGGTTAACCTCTTCATTTAACTCTGCCTATGTAGGCCGTATACTCACTCTTTCAGCAGAGAAGGTTGGCAGCACAGACTTGAAAGTATTTTGCATTGGTTTGCCCTATAATGTTTCAATTCAGCTTGATCGTAATGCACTCTTTGTGAGGGTGG
Source organism: Engraulis encrasicolus (assembly GCF_034702125.1). Lineage (NCBI taxonomy): Eukaryota > Metazoa > Chordata > Actinopteri > Clupeiformes > Engraulidae > Engraulis > Engraulis encrasicolus. The sequence continues at coordinate 21,043,230 of NC_085869.1, forward strand.
GGTTCCTGGTCAGTTCAGTCTGCTGGAAAGGCACTCCTCCAAAAATGACTCGTTGCTGTTACTTCCATCACATTTCCATCAACCGGGTATGACAACATTGCCTCTTTTCCACTGCCGGTGTTCTGGTAGGCCTACAGCTCGACAAAGCTTGACTCAGCGTGACTCGGCCGCCACTTTTTGGTTTTCGAACAGGCACGACACAGCTCAACCATAAAGCAAGAAGTGGCGACCGAGTCACGCTGTGTCGAGCTGTAGGCCTACCAGAAAACTGGCAGTGGAATCATGTGTCTGGAGAGAGAGAGAGAGAGAGAAGGGGGGGGCAGAGAAACAGAGAGAGAGAGAGAGAGAGAGAGAGAGAGAGAGAGAGAGAGAGAGAGAGAGAGAGAGAGAGAGAGAGAGCTGCATTATGGAATTACTGTCAGGCATCGTGTCATCTCCCCATCATACTGTCTCTAGCACTTACCGCCGGGCATCAGAAATTGCTCATGGCTCCTTCACAATCGATACATGCTCAGTTACCCCCCCCCCCCCCCCCTCCTTCAGCTGAGGAAAACCATGAGCTTGGATGAGAATGGGCTTTGACACTGTTGTCTCCGACTGGAATACACGCTCTCATCCCTTCATTCGCACCGGGCCAAGACTTTGCATTGATCCCTGACAGGAAAAACACGACTCTGAGAGAGAAAAAGGACTTTTTAGATAGATAGATAGCGAGCGAGCGAGCGCTGTTGCATGCGTAGTGTGTAGTGTATACCACCACCACGCCAAAGGAGCACACGCTCTCTCCGCCTTAATTTAACCAGGGGCCCTCGGCTCAGGAGTAATCAGTGGGAAGAGAGCGGGCAGGCCGTCGTCTTGGATGGAACAATTAGCTGCGTGAGAGCAGGCCTCCGCAGCGCAGCATTACATATCTCTGGAGAGGCATGCAAATTAAGGGCAGCGTAGATTAGATTAGATTGGCAGGCATGTCCAGGAGCATCCTCTGGGCACCATTCAAATGGGAGGGGCAGGTTACGCACCTACGGTACAACACTGCATACTACGTTCTACTCACATACTGATGGAGAGTGTTTGATAACACATTACAAATGTTGGTGAGCCCTGACAAAAACTGTTAAATAACATGGATTTTTCTCTTCTAACCTGCTGTGATTAACATTGATTTCGTTGAGGCGAAATAAGAGAGCATTTATGAAATGGCGGAATGCAATTATTGTATTTTCAATGTTAGGAAAATGAGCGTCGATGGAGCAGTTATTCCAGTCTGTTCTTAAACAAAGTGCGAAGAACACATTCACTGACTAATTTAAAAGCTAGTCAGACATGTTTAACAAAGATATATCTTTGTGCAGAATTCCATTAACTGAGGAGAACGTGGCAAATATTACACACAGCGTAGCGCTGTAGTTGCCTTTGTTGTGAGGGCAGTGGAGAGGACTTGTTTCGGGGCATATAGCCGTCGGCGGGCATTCATCATCCACTCCCCAGCTTCTCCACTCGGCAGTGAAATTGAGTGCTAATTTAATTAAAACTAACTCATTTATTGCACTTAAGACCTGTTCAGTTAGTTTGCCCCATACTAATCCTTTATGTTGCTGATGTCTGGGCTGTCTGCATTGAATAATGAAGCTAGTTCCATTGACTTTAGAGATACAGCTCACGATATGACTTCCGTTCTGCACTGCTGTGTTCAGTTGGAGACTCCAACTTCTTTGCCAGGAGAACGTTCCATGTATCAGTAACAACATTTCCCAAGCAATGCAGACAAAATGACCACAGTGGCTGAGTTCAACATTCTCATTGACATTTGGAAACCACAAGAGTGGCTCAACTCTAACGGGGAGAGCACTGCAGTGACTTGATGGTATATCATCTCTCCCAGTCACACCGACACCTAGTTGTCACCATGACACCAAACTGCATCTGCATTGTAGCACGCACACACTGGGCCTGCCGGACACTCCAAAGCAGGAGCCACTTCGACAGTACACTCTCTCTGTCTCTGTCTCTCTCTCTGTCTCTGTCTCTCACTCTCTCTCTCTCTCTCTCTCCCTCCCTCCCTCTGTCACCCCCTCCACTGTGACCACGTCTCTCTCTCTCTCCCTCCCCCTCTCTGTCATGACCACCTCTCTCTCTCTCTCTCCTTCTCCCCGTCTCTCTCTCTCTCTCTCTCTCTCTCTCTCTCTCTCTCTCTCTCTCTCTCTCTCTGTCACCTCCTCCACCGTGATGGGAGTCAGGAGGCCCTGCGGTCTGACTGGCGGGTGGCCTCTGGCACGATGCCACAGCTCCTCATACTCTGGCATCGTGGTCTGCATGCCTGCAGAAAGTAATGGATTTCCCCAGATGGCAGAGTCCTACTCATTTGCAGGCCACCTCGCGCACATTTCATCAAGTCCTCCTCCAGCTCCAGCACCGGAGCACAATTTGTGGATTATAATACAAGTGGAATTTGCGCTCTGCATTAATAGGAGTATAGATTACAGCCACTTCTTCTGTATCCCTCAGCTCTCATTCTCATCCTCATTCTCTCTCTCTCTCTCTCTCTCCCTCTCTCTCTCTCTCTCTCTCTCTCTCTCTCTCTCTCTCTTTCTTTCATATCCTCTCACTCCTTCTTTTTCTCTCTCTCTCTCTCTCTCTCTCTCTCTCTCTCTCTCTCCCTCTCTCTTTCTTTCATATCCTCTCACTCCTTCTCTCTCTCTCTCTCTCTCTCTCTCTCTCTCTCTCTCTCTCTCTCTCTCTCTCTCTCTCTCTCTCTCTCTCATATCCTCTCACTCCTTCACTCTCTCAGGAATGATTGTGTTAGCTGCGTGTTATGGGATAGGGGATATGTTCTAAAATGCCAGCGTATAGTGCGGGTCACATTTGTCTGTGCCGCATTAAGGCTAAATTGTAATTGATCGTACGGAGACATGATGATCAACAGGCCGCGCAGCTGCAGATTGAATGATGAAATGGTGGAAATGCTGTCGCTCTACAATGTCAAAGCCATCAGAGATGCGTTCGTTAATGCGCCGGAGACTTAATGTTCCTTTGATGCAACAATGGCAGCAAGCAACCAAGCAAGCAACACACAACTCGACCACCCACCCCCCGCCCAACCTCACCCCTAACGCTGGGCCACTCCACAGCACATCAGTCTTGATAGAATCGGCAGAGGACACAGATGCAATCAGGCTTTTATTAAGATGTCAGTGCCCCCCCCCCCCCCCCACCACCCATTTCCAGTATGTCTCACATGTAATAAACATGCATCGGATGTCTACAGCTGCTTTGGCCATTGTGCGCGAGATGCTTAATGGAATAAATTAGCCACTGGGTCTTGAACACAAGGGGTGCATCTGTGGGGAACAGGGCAGCAGCAGCATTGCAAAGTGGTCACATCTGGAAGCGTGTTTTTTAATTCAGTTGTTGTTACGCCTTGATCACTGGGGAGAGTAATCGTGTGCAGAATCACATATATGAGAGTGTGATTTTTGACTGGAAAAACCATTGTGGAAATATTGTTGAAAACTATGTAGGTACTATATTTCCTGACTGTCATACCAGTGGAAATGTCATCACCACCAATGATTGATCAATGAATAGCTGAGGTTTATGGAGACGGAAGTGTACGCGCGCCTCCGTGCGTGTATGTATAATACAGTATGTGTGTGTGCGTTCCTGCGTGCGTGCATGTGTGTGTGGTCTGTGTATATTGTATGTGTTTTTGTGTTTACGTATGTGTATGTATGGAATACAAATGAAAGTGATTGTGTGACAAGCCTCTGACTCATCCAATGTGTGCAAATGCTCATCCTCCTCAGCACGGTACATCACAATTTAGACAAATGAGCAGCGAAAATGAGAGACATTGCAGAGGCAGGTATGAAGGCTGAAAGATGATAAACAACCTTGAGTTATATTACCACCACGGCCGCCGACTAGGGGGGACAAAGGGGTATGTTGTTCCGGGCCAAGGGAGATAGGGGTCCCAGAATCGGGTCTCCATTACATTGTTTGTATTGGGTAGGGGGGGCCCTTTCAGATGACTTTGTCCGGGGCCCAGCAAAAGCTGTGAGCGGCCCTGATTACCACCACAATGATTCCCTGTGTCTTTGGGTAATGGCTATGTGATTTGATTGTGAGCACCTCAAGAACAAAATGTCTCTCGGAGAGACACAAAACCGTACACATTCACCAAACAAAGTGTGATACTGTAGCTACATACAGCCGCTACCTCGCTCACATTCCCACTCGCTGGCCCAGCTTTGCATCTTTATTTCAGCCTCTTTTTCTCCCTGGTCGTGGTCCATCGCCCACGAGGAGCTGGGAAGGCGACTTATTTCTCGGGCTGCACAGAGAGCCGAGTGAAGGAGAAAGGGGCTCCTCCTTCGACGGCAAACAGAGATGCGGGGAAGGGAGGAGGAGGAGGAGGAGGAGGAGGAGGGGGAAAGGTGGAGTTTTAGTCGCGTGCGCCAGAGTAATTGATGGCAACTGTTTGGATACAAGATTAAGATTCATGGCGCGGGCCACACAATGGGACACAGCGGGCTCTGAGCATGAAGGATACGCTGCGACACTTTGACCAGGAGCCAGCGGTAATTGATGGTGTGTGTGTGTGTGTGTGTGTGTGTGTGTGTGTGTGTGTGTGTGTGTGTGTGTGTGTGTGTGTGTGTGTGTGTGTGTGTGTGTGTGTGTGTGTGTGTGTGTGTGTGTGTGTGTGTGTGTGTGTGTGTGTATGTGTGTGCCGGCAAGCGTGTGTGCGTGCGTGCGTTCGTGTGCATGTGTCGGCGTGCGTGGATGTGTGTGTGGTTGTTTGTGGGGGGGTTGCTGCCTGCCAGTATAAATGCAGTGTAAAACCCATCGGAAAGCGTTTTAGTCCCACCTGCCTGACACTGAGGGAGGGGCTGCCGTCTCCCCCATGGTCCCCACCCCGCCCCCCCTCCCCTCTACCTTCACTCTCCACTTGGTGCGAGAGGAAAGGAAAAGGGGGATGATGGGAGGGAAGGCACTGGTTGTGATGGTGAAGTGGAGAATGGGAAAAGGAATGAAAAAAGGGGGCGAAGGAAATTACCCTGACTGAACGCGTTTAAACTGTTTCCCCGGAAAGCCTGAGATCCCATTTGATGGGAATATATTTACTGTCGGCCCGCTTTGTCTTTTTACTGTATCTGATTCGACCTCCCATCTTGTGACTGTCACCGTACCTTGGAGATGGAGCGTGGGAGGCGGGGCAAGGTGGAGGATGTGGCGATGGGTGGCTACAAGGGCACCCTGTGTGAAATTGTACACGCCATAAATATTTCTATCATTAGCTCAACAGATGATTTGTTTCAGGATGAACTGTGCCGCTGCGCTGCGCTGCGCTGTGTCGTGCGGTGCATGGATCACCGTGTTAAGGGAGGGGGTTGCAGTGTGGGGAAAGGGTTGTGATTGGTAGGTAAGGTGTTTGTAGGGGGTGGATTCGACGTGGTCCTCGCGCTGCTCCAGTCCGTGGTTGAAGGCGCATTTTAGCCGGGGGTTACATTTCAGCAGGGGGCCTCAAAAGCACACACACACCCTCGGCAACCAAAAATGGCCTCACCTGGTTCCCGCGACAACCTGCTGGCATGTTTTGAAACGGAAGTCTCATATCTCTCCGGGCCATGCGACCACCACTGCGCCACGCTTTAAGTCTCCCTGGAGAGGAAGGGGGGAGTGTTTATGCCGAACGAAACATCAAATAAAATAATCCCTCTGGAACCGCAGTCACACCGGCACATGGTTTCCTCCAGTGGCAGATTTATAGCTTGAGGATGGGTTCGCAAGGACAGGGAGGGAGTCTATTTTTTTCTTCAGTTCTCATTATTTTACTGCCCGTACATAATGAATGTAATGATTTTCTCATCTAACAACTAATAACTATCTACGAAAACATTCTGTCGTGCTGTAGACATTGACATGTTGACATTCGTGTTAGTATGGCACTGAATATTGCTCACTTGTGTTATATAAACAGCAAGCAGTAGTAATAATGATTGTGTGATACGAAAAAAAGATTGTTAGACAACATTTGTAATACATTTGCCAAAACATATTGAGAAGGAAGGAGAAACCATAATGAAAATGTCTTATTTGAAGCATGTGTGATTCAAAATGTTTTCCCTCACTGATTCAGCTTGACAGTTGTAAATTCAAACATATACGGCTTTCATTTGCTTCACAGCCTTAAAAATGTTAACCGCTCAGCGCTCAGAGGCATACTCCGATGAAAGGATGTGCTCAGTATGGCTGAGTAGGTAGTGTTTTTGCTCCGACTTATACTACTGCAGCTGCAAGTTGATGGATCGACTTAGACTGGACAGCAGAATATTTTTCGTCATTTGCCACTTAAGTTGAAAATCCAATTTTAATATCCCTTCAGTTAAACAAAGAAGGCACTGCTTGAATTTTACTCTAACGGGACGGGGACACCGAAGGGATCTGTGCTCAAAGTCTTCTCCTTACAGTTGCGGATTTGTATTCACACTATATCCAATTATCCTTTCAATGTTTAAAACACTGATAGCTATGATTTAGGAGACATATCTGGCTTGTTTGAAACTATTTCTCACCCCTAGAAATACCTAAGTTTAGAAATGTGTCTGTTTTTGACAGAATTCCTTGACGGTTGACTATATTTGGTCACTATTTTTTATTTTTTTAGATCAGTGTTTAAGTATTTAAATCCCTTTTCAGCTCCACTGGAATTAATCCAGGGCTTATTCCTTTAAAATTCCTGTCAGAATCTGCTAAGACCCGACAAAAAGTGAATTTAGTCCAGCGACATTCTCCAAGATGAGGGAGGGAGGGAGACCATCCCTCCTTCTGGTTGCCAGTGAGGCATTTCCAGCTGTGCGCCCTGCTCTGCGGGGGGATTTTGTGGTGGATTATGGGTAATAGAGGTGCTGGTTACGGTCAGCTGTCTCTTTGGATGACCAGCCTGAAATCCGTTTACCTTTGCATTTACCTCAGCCCCACAGATTAGCCTTTACATATGACCTCTGAGGCCAGGTCTGGAGAGAGAGAGAGAGAGAGAGAGAGAGAGAGAGAGAGAGAGAGAGAGAGAGAGAGAGAGAGAGAGAGAGAGAGAGAGAGAGAGAGAGAGAGAGAGAGAGAGAGAGAGGTGCAAAACTGTGCCCTCCCGTCTCTCGCTCTGGGCCTCTGGGTCAAGTGGTCTCATCTGTGTGCTGGGCAGCGTGCCCTGGCGTGCGAGTGCTGAGCTGTGTCTGCTCTGTAGAAATGCTCGTCGGCAGCAGCAGCAGCAGCAACAGCAGCAGCAGCCCCAGCCCTGGGGCCGTCTGCACAAAGCGCCCGAAATAGACCCACACGCCGCTTTCATCACGCACATGACAGCACTGATGATAAGAGCGGCCCCCCTCCCCTCATCCTTACCCCCTGTGCTGTGCCCAGCCACGCGGCAAGCCGACACACTAATGGACGTTGAGATTATACCTGAGAGGGTGCAGACGTTCGCTTCATAGTCCTCGTTCGTTCCATAAAAAAAGACAGAAGTTGTAGATTCTAAGAAGACGTCACACATAGCTTGACAGGTTCTATTCAGCAGTGACGTGTGCATCAGTCTCCGCTCCAAACTCCACGGGCAGGTGAGGAGAACGGTCTGCCTTGCCGCATGAGTGTGTGGTATTTGAAATGACATTTTCCCAGGCACTCTTTGTCCTATCCACAGCACCGTACCCCTACAGGTCAAGGCAGGGCGCTCGCCTCAGGATGTTTCCAATTGGACGAGACAGCAGCTACATGCAGTTAAGCGATAAGGCGACCCGCCTGCCGTCTCGTCTCAGAGTGTGAGGGGGGGGGGGGGGGGATTTGAGGATCTTTAGTGTGCTTTAATGTGAATAGGAGAGCGGAGTGGCACTGGCTAATTTAGGTTTAGGCAAAGGACGCGCTCAACTTCTTGGAAAAGCGAAAGTCTTTGGGTGCGCGATAAAATGGATCAACTTAAGGAAGAAAAATCCGCACTCACAAACTGCGACTCATTATTTATTTACTGATGAAGGCTTGATAGCCGAAACGCGTTTGCTTTTTGGACATGGTGGTAATATAAATAAATAATGAGACGCAGTTTGTGAGTGCGGATTTTTCTTCCTTAACTGGCTAATTTAGCCCAGGTGAGAGTAGTGCCGGATGGGAACTACTAGGGCATCTTTGCACAGCTCCCCTCTGAATTGTGGGCCAGTCTGTAAGAAAATGCAAAAAAAACAAAACCCTCCAACCGACTCGGGCCCTGAGGACTGTCGGACTGTCGGCCCGCCTGGAAATGACCTGCGTGCCTCATTCCCAGTCCAGGCCTGGGTGAGAGTTGCCTGCCAGGACCATATGGGAGCAGTGACAGGCTTGTGGAGCGTTGAATGGGAGGAGAGGGTGTTGATGAGGGGCATCTCCGCTGAGCCATGGCATTGTCATGGACAGATGTAATTAGCGCCGTTATCATTACGGCAGATGGCCCACCTGTGAGAAAATGCATAATGTGTCTCTGAAGGGTGTCATTGTAACGGCTAAATATTATCAGTTATACCGGAGACTCCAGTAACACTTTGAGTTTGTGTACACGAGTTGTAAATACTTTGCCTCGTGGTTATAGTGATAAGATATCAAACATTTCGTGACATGCAGATGTTTACCTGGGAAAAGGTCACGTTATAAATAGGTTTTACAATAATATTAGCAAACTGTCGCTCTCAGAAGAAAAGGGGTAGATAGTAAAACCACATCCAGAGTCTGCTCGTTTGCGCCTTTTCCAATGTCTGAACACTTTCTTCTAAAAAAATTTTTTTAGGGGGGCTTTTTATTGCCTTTATTTGACAGGATAGTGAAGGTGGTGACGGGAAGCGAGTGGGGAGGGAGAAATAGGGAAGGGACGGCAAAGGACCCGGGCCGGGAATCGAACCCGGGTCAGCCGCACGGTAGACGAGTGCCCTACTGTTTGGTCACGGCAGGGCGTGTCAGAACACTTTCATGGGGCAACTGTAGGCGTGTTACTGATGAGAGTATATTGACAGTGTTTACTTGCCGAAGAAGTGACATTTCCAACTTGTTCAATCCAGTGCTGCACAGGCTATTTAAGGGCAGTCATGGATAAGCGGTTAGAGTGTCGGACTTGTAACCCAAAGGTTGCCGGTTCGACTTCTGACCCGCCAGGTTGGTGGGGGGAATAATTAACCAGTGCTCTCCGCCATCCTCCTCCTGAGGTACCCTGAGCATGGTACCGTCCCGCCGCACTGCTCCCTTGGGGCGCCATTGGGGGCTGCCCCCTTGCACGGGTGAGGCATAAATGCAATTTTGTTGTGTGCAGTGTGCAGTAAACGCTTGTGTGCTGTGGAGTGCTGTGTCACAATGGGACAATGGGAGTTGGAGTTTCCCAGTTGGGCTTTCACTTTCACTTTCATATTGACAGTGTTTACTTGCCGAAGAAGTGACATTTCCAACTTATTCAATCCAGTGATGCACAGGCTATTGACATGACCTTTCCTGTCTGGAGAATACTGTAGGTTCAACAAGCCTGTGGCGCCCGCTCGACTCCTCTCAACATTATTGGTGCTGGATGAAGTCCAGGGCATCATCGATGAAGTCGTTTTGGTGCGAGTCCTTTTGAAATGAATCGACCATGTGGAAAATTTGAAGACAAGGGTTTAATTGTGTTGGGAATATTTATAGAGCCTTGAGTGAAATTGAATCTGATAAAAAATGCAGGCAAAGCTTATGCTGACTTTGAAATACTAGAACTTCACTGAGTGTGCTTGAAATAAAAAATCAACATCTAATTTACAAACTATGCATCTGCTGTGTGTAGAAGTTGCTGTCCCACTTGTTGTGGTACTTTTAAGCACTCTGCATTAGGGAACTGTTCCTAATCCTTGAACTGTAAAATCCTTTGACAATGGGAACAAAAAAGGCTTGTGATTTTAAATATATTTTTGGGCCTTTTTTCCTTAATTGTGTGACAGGACAGTGAAGATATTGACAGGAAGCGAGTGGGGAGAGGGAGCCGGGGAAGGGTCGGCAAATGCCCCCGGGCCGGAATCGAACTCGGGTCGCCGGTATAACCGGTATAACAGTCGAGTGCCCAGCCGATTGACCCATGGTTGGGCCCATGATGGCTTGTGTTTATGTGTAAATCCAGCGTGGCATGTCACGGTGTGGCTAGGGGCTAAGAGAAAATCAGAGAAAGTCAACCAGCAGTCATAAACCCACTTGCCATGCCTCACTCAAAAGGGAAGTGACCTGTGCGTTTGCTGTGAAACATGGGGCAGACGTACCATATGCTAGACTCGCCACAGTAAGCAATCAAATACCTACGTACATTACCTCAAACCCCACCACCCTATGTCCCCCCTCCTTCACATAGCTACCTCCATATGAAGCAAAGTCCTCGGGGGACGGAAAAGAGTCCTTTCACACATACTATATGGGACACACAGCGCTTTCC
>NC_085869.1:21061176-21068676 GCF_034702125.1 Engraulis encrasicolus
ACAGCGGGCAACATTTTGCCACACCTGACCTGTTTAATGCTTTCTCTAGTGATGCATACTGTTCTGTACAGTATAGATTTACTTTCTTTTTTGAAAAGGAATACACTGCATGCTCTTTGCTATCAGGTGTAATCTAATACTGTGTTTGTGGAAATTTCTTTGAGCAAGGTCTCATCTGTCTTAATAGCCGTCGGTGCCCTAAAGCAGCCGTTCTCACCTTTTTTGTCGAATAATTTCAGGGAAATGAAAAAGAAACCAAATGAAGGTTTGGGTTTTTTTTTTTAGTTGCAGCTGCAGAGTGCCAGAACTCAAGAGATGTGTTATGAGTTTCTGAGTCACCTTTATTGGATGGTTCTGGGCGAGGTCTCATATTAACACCAGAAAATACTCAATGATCCCCTCATACTCAAACACAAAATGGCTTCTCCACATTTAGCAGTACTCTCATCTCAATTTTTGAGAAATCTAATAGGTCCTGGGCTCTGCTTGTATCCCCCTAGATCAGGGATCCACAGCTTTGTGTTGCATTGCATACCCTAGCCCGGTGTTTCTCAACCTTTTTTAAGGCGAGGCACCCTTTCAATTACGGAAAAATTTCAAGGCACCCCAAAGCAACAAGCTGTAACATGGCATTGCATCGGATACCACAAAAGCTTAGAAAAGTAACACATTTGGAGACGTTCGAAGTTGCAGCTGACTGGAGCGACCTATATTTACTTTATTGTGCGTAAATGGCAGATGAAAGATTCCACTGACTAGCATTAACTTATCAATTTAGACAATAATTTATTTTTCAGCCACGTTTCCGCGGCACCCCTGTTGAGAAACACTGCTCTACCCCAACCTCCTCCAGGACTGCATGAGCATGGTCCCGCCCACTGCACTGCTCCCTTGGGGCGCCATTGCGGGCTGCCTTGTACGGGTGAGGCATGCATGCAATTCTGTTGTGTTCAGTGAGCACTTGAGTGCTGTGTCACAATGACAATGGGAGTTGGAGTTTCCCAGGTGGGCTTTCAGTCAGGGAAATGCTGCTCCTCTTTGAGCGCCTCAGAGGTTACCGACATGTAAGTGGCATAAGTGGCGTGTAAGATGGTGTTGGCATCTGGTCTTCCTCCATCCCTCTCTAGGATAACCTTCTCACAGCACACAGCACAGCACACCCTAATCAGCAGGCGCCCAAAGCCTCCCTGTCGGCACCGCAGTCAGTCTGCTGTGAATGGCATGAGGAGGGATCGCCATGCCAGCTGGGCAGATGATGCCCTGTGTGTGTTGGCTCCTGTGACTGTGAAAGCATCCACAGCCCTCCTTCAGGCCTTCGGAGGAGAGCGTGTCCCTGGGCAGGGTTGGGTGGCTGGGTTGGCTGGCTTGGCGGGCAGGGCCAGTAGAGGCAGCTGTGACATGTAGTTCAGTGGAGCGTGAGTGGGGGCACCGCCCTCACAAGGGGAGGGGGGGTTGAGTGCAGCGTGGGGCTTCGGGGTGCTTCATGGGTACTGTAGCAACAGTGGGCGGAGCAGATGGCACGCGTCCGGAAAGTGGGGTCGCGAGGCGCTTGATGGGCGGAAATGGCTGTACTTAATTACTCGTCAAGTTGGCAGGTTTGGGGTGGTGGCCAGAAGGGGTTTTTGTTGAGAGTGGGGGTGGTGGTGGGAGTAGGGAGTGGGATGGGGGATGGGGAGGGGGGGTGTGGGGATGAGGGGATGCTCTGGAGCTATCCCAGCTGTCTGGTGGCTCCTGTAGCATTTACCTTGATCCAGCAGCTAGAGCCAGTGGGAGCCCCAGGAAACGGCTCCTCTTTTCACTTCCTACCCCCAGATGTGCTGGCTTGGCTTGGCTTGGCTTGACGCTGACTGGCATGTTCCGCGCTGCGTGGTGGCACCGGCAGTATGTAGGCTGTTTCGCCCAAGTAGAGTGAGCGTTTATAACATCCCTTTCACTCCTTTTTTGTTCTCTCTCCCTCTCTCTCTCTCTCTCTCTCTCTCTCTCTTTCTCTTCTTTTTTTTCTACAGTGTGCACCGGGACGGAAAACAAGCTTAGTACCCTGTCAGACCTGGAGCAGCAGTATCGCACCCTGCGCAAGTACTACGAGAACTGCGAAGTCGTCATGGGCAACCTGGAGATCACCAGCATCGACCGCAGCCGGGATCTCTCCTTCCTGCGGGTAGGCACCATCTCAGACTCATGCTCAGTGTTGCCAGATCTCAATATCAACAAATTGCATTGATTTCTATGGGCACAAAACTGCAGAAACAAAAATGCCAAATGGTCAATTTTTCCCGTTTTTGCCCGCAGACAATTGGTCGGGTAACTGCCCAATCTGGCACCACTGCACCTGCTTGTTTTGACTGGGGCCAGTTCTCCACTCCTGTAATTATTGAGTGGAAGCCTTTTTTTTAACCCATTTTAGCTCAAGGCACCTGCAAAAAACACCTGCTGAATGCCTAAGCCCTTTTTGGGAAAAGGTGCCCTTTGCCTATTAAAACCTAGATATCTCAGTATCCGTAGCGCATAAGAAAATGAAATAAATTGCGTTTAAAAGCTATGCATTAGAATGTGTTAATTCGGTTACAATATACCCACATCTTTCAAATCTCAAGACCCTGAATGCAGTGTATATGTTGCTATAGGTACCAAAAGTCAAACAATGTATACGCTGTATCAGGCTAAAATGGGTTATGCGTCCAGTTACAACACATTGTGTTTGCACACACTGTGTTAGCAGGGCTGCTGATAGCTTTGGGCGGTCCCAGGACAAAGACATCTGAAAGGGCCCTCCACTCAGTACACCCTGTCAACTTCCCTGTTAATGTGTATTAGGAGAATCTTCTTACAATTTATTAACCGCAAGTTTCACAACCATACTCTTCTCCTCCCACAGTGTACTACCCATAACGTTCCAACTATTTCAAGCTTGGCTCCCTTGTTTTGACAAATGGGGTTTGCTACAGTAATTACTAGGTTCAGGCATTGTAAATGTGTCCGGTAACTCACACATCATGTGCTCGTGGGTGGGAGGGACGTCTCTTATCCTTTATTCATAAACATGCAGCTCACTTTACACATTGTAGCCATTCTGTCTCAACGTCATCCTAGCACGTCAATCACATCATATAAGGGTAGGGCAACTATAAATGCACACTCCACAGGCATATTGCAGAATTGTTTGAATTCTACAGGGAGCTCTTATGGCCTGCTCTGAAAAATAGCAGTGGTTTATTTACACATCCCTCATCAGGAATCGTCTTTGCTATAAATATAGCATCAGTAACCTCCATATCTGGTCACAGAAAAAAAAACTGAATTAATCATCTTCACCGCTTGTAAACAAGTATTTTAGAAGAACATGCAACATTTATGATAATATTGCCCACATAACTCAACCGTGTGTGTGCGTGTGCGTCAACCGACTGTGCGTGCATGCGTGTTTGCGCGCGTGCATGTGTGCGTGTGTGCAAAGCATCATCCACAGTGGTCTTCTTCTTAGTTTAGCTGAGTGAGGAATGTGAGTGTGCTGTGTGTAGAGGGGGTGACTCATCCCATCCCTATAGAGAGATGCTAGAGGAGAGCAGGTGCATTAATAATGCTGAGGAAAGGACAAATGGCCATCCTAACCAGACACGGGAGACTTCAGGCACAGCCACAGCCAGCCGCCGCCACAGCAGCCAGCAAGCCACAACACTTGGTGCTGCTCTTATAAGATAAGGAAGAGAGTCTATTTAAAAATGACACCACAGAGAAGCCGAGAGAGAGAAAGAGAGAGATGGACAGACAAAGCGCTGGGTAAAGATGGCAATAGAGATGGGAGGGGCCGGTGGTGGTTGTCAGATAGTGGGTGATATACTGCTTTCCATCGACTGGGCTTTGAGGACAGAGATGGCTGCTGATAGATGGGAGGTATATCTCCGTTTCTCCACTCGTCTCCCCGGGGTGTATTGTGTGTGTAAACACATCAGATTGACAACCTCTCCAACCACCTAACCTTTTGGTCCTTATATACACCAATTATACACTTAAGAGCAATAGGCAGTTTATTTGGCTCGTCTTTTCCTTGGAACTAAACTAGAGATTCCTCACTTTAGTTCTGTAGATTGTTAAACTTTATACGGGCCCGTCTTTGTAGCTCACTTAATAGAGACATTTGGTATTCTCTTTGGTTTCTCCTTTTCTTTTACAGAGTGAGCAGACATTTTTTTGAAACTGGGTAAGGGTCTTAAAAGCTTAATGTTATAACTCCCCTTCCTTGTGTTTCTCCTACGTACCTGTCTGCTGAGGCCTTGGACTGGAGTAATGAATCAGTTGAGTGAGAAATGTGTTTTAAAGAGCGCAGGATGGTGGAGCTCAGGCCAAGGCATGCTCTCATAGACGAGGTGTGATCCAACTTCATCATCTGATCCGCATGGCTTTTCACCGAGCCCTGTGGAGCCAGAGACTCGACACATTCGACATTCAGCATCACATATCAGGGGTTAAGGGGAGAAAATGGAGAGAGAGAGGAGAGATCACGACAAGCACAGATGGCGGATCAGAGAGAGCCTGGTCCTGACCATCCCATAATACTGCCATTTCATTTCGTATTCATGGTCTGGCATTTGTTTGCTCTGAAGCGATTGTAGGAAGCAGGAAGTTTGCACTCAGTTATGGTTTGAAATTATTGGACAACTCTCACCCAATCGGTGGCAGTTACTCAACAACAACATAGCGCAGACCAATGGCTCTGGTGCAGATGTGTACGTCATTGTCACGAGCGTCCTCCCCCTATCACCCCCACGTGGGGGGCGTATTCAATTATTGGCTGTTTCCTGGGGGGGCGTTGCGATCAAAATTCTACAGCTCCAGGCACTCCACAGAGAAGCACGGCCAGACTACAGTACTGGAGCCAATCCTTTGGTGGAAGTACGTAGGATGGCTCGCGAGGCTAGATCAGAGAGAGGTCAAAGAGGTTTTTATGCCCCCTTTCTTCTCCCAGGAAATGCTGAGGTGAAAACTAAAAGAAAAACGAGCTAGCACATAGGGTTGTGTATTCTTGGCGCGGCGGCCGCCCCCGCGACCTCCCCCTGGCCTGCCTGTTAGTCCCGTCATCAGCTTCCACACAAGCAAGCGGCGCAGCGCGGCGAAGTCAGCGTCAGCCGCCCAGCCCACGACCTCCATCGATTTGCAGCCTGTGGGCAAAGTGGCAGCCTCCCACTGCGCCGCTTATTTGGCTGACTCGCTAACTGCATTGATGAGCTGCTGGTTTGGGGCTGGGGTTGGGGTTGGGGCTGGGGAGGCCCAGCTGAGCTCGTGGTTCACAGCTGGAAGTGTAGTGCGAAGGGGCAGGATTAGATTGGTCAGGGGCCCCTAGGCTACAGGTTGCTGTGGGGCCCCCTCCCCCAGAAGGCAAATTTTGCTACATATTTAGAGACAGTTGTTTTACGAGTTAATTACGAGCTAGGAGTTAAGGATAACATATCTACCAACTGTACAGACCACAACAGTTCTGTTGAACAGATAAATTTTTCAATATTGCATCTTGTCACTATTCAGCAATTTTTCACTTTTGGCCAATCAGGGGTCCCCTGGAAGGTGGGGGGCCCTGGGCTACAGCCATATCTAGCCTGCGCGTAAATCCGACTCTGATAGTGCGGTGTGGAAAGGAGAGGAGAGGATCGGAGGGGGTGGGCCGCCATTAAGTACATGGTGGGAGGGAGGCCCAGAAAACGTTTTGTCAGCAGCACTGTGTGTAGTGTGTGGGCAATCCATTGGACTGGGGAATTAATCTAGTGATGGTGGCACTCTCGTTCTGGTTTGTGGTGGTGGTGGGGTAGAATTAGTTCAGCTGGAAATGTGTGGCTGACTTGTCACCTGGATCGGCTCTCGGTTTTCAGCCACGCTGCTGCTGGAACAGTTTAACACCTGCTCAATGAATGGCCAAAGCAACAAACAAACACATAATGTAGAAATAATGGCACTGTGCAGGCATAAATGCATAAAAAGGCATGAAAAGGTTTCCATTGAAATGGCCCACACACACCCAAAAAAAACACAATTTGTCTGAGCCTTTACTCTCTTCACACAACATTATACTATACTAAGACCATATGTTATTACCCCCCACCATGTGAAAACAAAACATTTCCGTGCTAAACAAGAAGGAATTAGGAGACAGTGCAGAATTACCATTGACCCCCTGCAGAGGCAGTGGCTATGGGGATAAAATATCAAAGGCATAGAAGACGATGGAATGTGGTAATTGGCGGGCTTTATAAAAGAGGCAGCCGACAGTACTGCTTAAGACTTGGAAGTGAGTGCCCTGGATATCTGAGGAGGACACTTTTCAGTGTGGTAATGAGAAGTGCTGCAGAGACTAGAGAGACAACACACCACATCACTTACACACAAGATATCTCCTAACACCTAAAGTATGTTGACAAAATGGCCGCCTGCCATGACAAGCTACACACGGCAGTAGCACCCCTTCCTTGATGTTTTCCCCCTGTGCTCTCTCTATTAACCAGGGTTAATTGAACATGCTAATTAAGAACACAGGGAGCTAAACAGCAGGAGGAGTAGAGGGCAGACGGAGGTGTATTTTTGGTAAAGATTATTATTATTTTAAACGACATTAATAACACGGTTCCCTCAGGCCCTGTGTGTCAGAGGAGGAGGAAAAAGCTTCACCTTGACTTGAGGGAGAAGGAGAGGGATAGAGAGGGATAGAGAGAGAGAGAGAGAGAGAGAGAGCGAGAGAGAGAGAGAGAGAGAGAGAGAGAGAGAGAGAGAGAGAGAGAGAGAGAGAGAGAGAGAGGAGGGAGGAAAGCAAGGGAGTGAGAGAAAATGTCTCCACTGAAGCCTTTTGGCTGTCTCCAGGGTGATGGAGACTGACACCTCTTTTTTTAAAGATAGTCAAAAGATTGATGGCTGCCTCCCTAACCCAAACACACACTGCAGACTTTTTTGAGAGGTAAATCCAGGGGTCCATCTTCCAGCCTTCCAATCCTGGGAAGCTGATGAATTGAGGACCTCTGTGTGACGAATAACATTAATTCGAAGCTTTGTGCACTTTTATTTATGACCCCACCTTGGTGAACCTGGGTGTGCTAGCTAAGTTTTTCTTTGCTATTTTTGGCTAAAAAAGGGTTTGGTAACAGGAGACGGGGGATTAATCATTCACAAATGAACTGTATATACCGTTTGTGTGTGTGTGTGTGTGTGTGCATGTGTGCGTGCGTGCGTGCGTGCGTGCGTGCGTGTGTGTGTGCGTGTGTGCGTGCGTGCGTGCGTGCGTGCGTGCGTGCGTGCGTGCGTGCGTGCGCGCGCGCCATTAACTAGAGCATACAAACGCTTATGTAACCCAGTAAAGACTCAACATAGATTAATAATGCTATTAGTCCGTCACTATAACTTTGATAAGGAGGCTAGAAAGAAGAGCCGAGAGATATTACTTTAGAAGAAGGAAACAGAAGTACAGACAGGCCTGTCACAACCAGGCAGGCAAACTAGGCAATTGCTTAGGGCCCCAACGTG
>NC_085869.1:21073676-21089476 GCF_034702125.1 Engraulis encrasicolus
TAGATGGAAGAAGGGATGAGAGTGGGGAGAAGGGAAGCGAGATAGAGAGAGAGTAGGTGGCGGAGAGAGAGAGAGAGACAGAGAGAGAGAGAGAGAGAGATGGGGCTGGTAGATGTGGGAGGGGTTAATGGACAAGCTTTTTCACCTCTGAAAAGTGGATGTGTGTGCTGCTGTGGCAGTGGTCACTTAATGCATCACACAAGGGACTCGTTTCACTTTGTGTGTTTGGCTGTATTGAGTCGTGTGTGTGTGTGTGCGTGTGTGTATTTGTGTGTCTGTGTGTGTGCACTCATGAATGCGCGCGTGAGTGTTTATGTGGGTGTGCATGTTTGTGTGCATGTTTGCATGAGTGTTTGTGTGTGTGCGTGCAAGAGAGAGAGGGAGAGAGAGAGAGAGAGAGAGGGGGAGAGAGAGAGAGAGAGAGAGAGAGAGAGAGAGAGAGAGAGAGAGAGAGAGAGAGAGAGAGAGAGAGAGAGAGAGAGCATGTGTGTGAGTAGTGTCTTATCAATGCATAAGCCAGGTACAGCGTGTTAACCCTGTAAGAACCTGACAGACAGACAGTTACACCCTCCGGGTCCCCAGGCCTGCTGTTTCGTCAGGCCATCTATTTTCCTGTCAGTCACATGGACAGGATGGACAGAGGGGTGAAATGAAAGTCTACCTTTTTTCTCTCTCACTCTTTCCCCCTCTTTCTCTTCTCATTCCCTCTTTATTTTACACGTTTTGTTCATTTTTGTAACTCCACCGTGTCTGTGTCTCTGCATGTCTTTGTTTTAGTGAAATCCCTCACCTGAAATCGGTAAACAGAGGATTGCAGACGTGTGCTACATCGACAGGATTGTGTGTAAATATTTACCCGCCTCCAAGTTGCCACTTTGGACAGGGGTCAAAAGAGAGAAGAAATTGCACCGTTTTGGACATGTCACACATGGGTCATTTCACGTGAAATCAGACGCTTTGGGACCCGACCGATCCGGATTTCAATCATACTTGGTGTGCCTTTTTAGTAGCAAGGTAGCACCCCAGAACTGCATTGGTTTGAATCTGACACTAATATTAAGGGAGAAACAGACTAGGAAAGGTTCACATTTTAGGGTAGGACACTATACATTCAGCCTGGAATATATCAGTCAGTGTTAGTCACAAAAAGATGCCTGTGGTATTGTTTGAAAGCTCTTTTCTGGCTCTACATATTACACAATCAGCTTGGAATACAACAACTCTCAGAATATGAATTATGATAAATTGAAAAATTTAAAATTGAATATCTAAAAAAACTATATTTTAAAATGGCCAGTTCCTTGTCCAAACGTAGCCGGCAATGTCATTAGCAACACCTCAAATGCTGGTGTTCGTTTCTTTATTCATTTCAGAGAGAATTTGACTCACAAATATGGCATCATACAGACCACTTACTAATAATATGGTAATACCATAGTAGCATCACATGACAACAACAAAAACAAAACAAAAATGGTCAGTTTTCCATGGTCCCAGGTTTCAGAAACTAAGGCAGATGTCCATTTATACACACCAAATGATGATATGTGAATGTTTGAACATTCCTTCTCTGTGTACCTGTGTCAATCTTCCCTTTTACCGTACTTTAAAGAGATAATCAATGGCTACACTCTCATTTTGTACTCTACCAGTGCATTTGAAGCAGCAGCTGTGTCTTTTTGTAGATAATGTATAAGTACGTTCCCGTTGCAGTTAGGTTCCACTACCAGAACCACATCCTGATGATCCATGACAAGTCTATCTGGGTCTGAAGGGAAAAGTGAAGGATGGAGATGGTCCATGAGGATGCAGGAAGTTCAGTTTCACCTCTCCAGTGCTCGGCATACATTCCTCAACACATGCTAGCCACCAGTTGCCATCATATACAGCTACAACATACCCTTTGATGCTTGAAAATGTAACACATTCCTTTACTGAGCTCACTCTTTCAACTCCTTCTCTGAATGTGGAAAATGGCCTAATGTCCATTGACAATGGGCAGAAGCTGTGTAGTTTTTTGAGTACCTGGAATAGTTCTTGCAGATTCAAACCTCTTCAACAGGTTCTCAGCTTCATGATGGTGCATCTCTCTCAAGAACATCCATTGCCAGTTTGCCACAACAGAGATGTACCATTATGAAGCTGAGAAAGACCTGTTTGAAAAGGTTGGAATCTGCAAGAACTATTCCAGGTACTCTCAAAAAACTACACAGCTTCTGCCCATTGTCAATGGACACAGTGGAAGTTAGGCCATTTTCAGCATTCAGAGAAGGCAGAGTTGAAAGAGTGAGCTCAGTAAAGGAATGTGTTACATTTTCAAGCATCAAAGGGTATGTTGTAGCTGTATATGGCAACTGGTGGCTAGCATGTGTTGAGGAATGTATGCCGAGCACTGGAGAGGTGAAACTGAACTTCCTGCATCCTCATGGACCATCTCCATCCTTCACTTTTCCCTTCAGACCAGATAGACTTGTCATGGATCATCAGGATGTGCTTCCTGGTAGTGGAACCTAACTGCAACGGGACGTACTTATACATATCTACAAAGGACACAGCTGCTGCTTCAAATGCACTGGTAGAGTACAAAATGAGAGTGTAGCCATTGATTATCTCTTTAAAGTATGGTAAAGGGGAAGATGACACAGGTACACAGAGAAGGAATGTTCAAACATTCACATATCATCATTTGGTGTGTATAAATGGACATCTGCCTTAGTTTCTGAAACCTGGGACCATGGAAACTGACCAATTTTTGTTTTGTTTTTGTTTTGTCATGTGATGCTACTTGGTATTACCATATTATTAGTAAGTGGTCTGTATGATGCCATATTTGTGAGTCAAATTCTCTCTGAAATGAAATAAAGAAGAACCGAACACCAGCATTTGAGGTGTTGCTAATGACATTGCCGGCTACGTTTGGACAAGGAACTGGCCATTTTAAAATATAGTTTTTTAAGATATTCAATTTTTAATTTTTCAATTTATCATAATTCATATTCTGAGAGTTGTTGTATTCCAAGCTGATTGTGTAATATGTAGAGCCAGAAACGAGCTTTCAAATAACACCACAGGCATCTTTTTGTGACTAACACTGACTGATATATTCAAGGCTGAATGTATAGTGTCCTACCCTCACATGTGAACCTTTCCTAGTCTGTTTCTCCCTTAATATTAGTGTCAGATTCAAACCAATGCAGTTCTGGGGTGCTACCTTGCTACTAAAAAGGCACACCAAGTATGATTGAAATCCGGGTCGGTCGGGTCCCAAAGTGTCTGATTTCACGTGAAATGACCCACATCCACTCTGTAGCTTGGGCGAATAGCCGACTGTTGACTCCGTCAATCAGTCTGGCAAAAGCCATGAGGAATCCGTCTCCGTGGACGATGGGAGATGGTCTGATCTTACTCTATCATTTAAATTAATTGAAGTTCCAAACTCAAATTAAAACCCATATTGTGCTTTATTAGCATGCCTGTTACGTTATAGCGTCGCAAAAGCATACAAATAACGAAACGAAAGTGTGAATATAGTTACCATAACCAATCAGTAACGGAGCTTGCGGGTGAGTTCTACGTCACCACTCTCAACTGTTTGCTGATTGGCAAAACACTGAGAGAACCGAGCTCGAGGCTTTTGCCAGACGATGTGCGGAGCCAAAATCTTTGGGTGGAGTACAGAGGATGGCGTCGTGAGGCTATCCACTCTGGCTGCTACTACAGCATGTGGATGCTCCGTCAAGGTGTCTCGTCAACATTTCCAGTGAGGCCCTGCCATGGCCAACCGGTAGGGCACTCACCTGCCAAGTAATGCGACTGACTCGGGTTAGATTCCCGGCCCGGGTCCTTTGCCGACCCCTCCCCGTCTCTCTCTCCCCACTCGCTTCCTGTCACCATCTTCACTGTACTGTCATAAATAAAGTAAAACAAAACAAAAACAAAAAAAACAATTTCCAGTGAAGTGTGGCCCATGCGGCATGCCAGAGACTCAGAGAGAGAGAAGATGCATGGCTACTACGTAGTCAGCGAGCGGAAGAGACGGACGAGAGAGGACGAGATGTCCACAAGTGAGCGGCGCCTAATGATGTTCCCTGGCCGTGATTGACATGTTCATTAAAATCTGATCCATCATCCGGTTGGCGTTTGGCTGGCTGGCTGCTGGGATCCTGCTGTAGCAGTCAGCACTGGCCATTGCTCTGTGTCTTAGCAACAAGCCATTCAGCCCTGCCAGGAAAGTGTGGCACTTGATGCACATGGAACACGGTCGGACACGCACGCACGCACACACACATACATATGCGTAGCCGCATACACATGCACATACACATACAGACACACACACACACTGTTTTCCCAGGCACCTCTCACCCCCCCCCCCAGCCTGAAACAATTAACTGTCCCTTAGTCTGTCTGCAGGTCATAACTCATAAGCATGCTGACAAACAAAGCCTGCTGGGCTGGCATCTGAATTAGTGTCCATGTATAAACAAACATGAAGGCCAGAGAGGAGTGGGGGGGTGGAGCTGGTGTTGATGACATAACAGAGGTCAGAGGTCACGTACTGTACGCGTGGAAAACGAGAAGCAGTCGAGTAGATGTACAGTATAGCCGAGCTGTATGTGGCCTAATAACTTAGCTGCAGATTCAAGTGGGGGTGCCTATTAGAGGAAAAATGTGGGTGCACACAGTAATTTTTTTTTGTTTTTCAACTTTTTATTTAGACAGGACAGTGAAGAGGGAGAGAAGGGGAAGGATCGTCGAAATATAACCGTAACCCGGGTCAGGAATTGAACCCGGGTTCGCCCGCATAGCGGTGCAGTCCCCAGCCGACTAAGCCACGGCTGGTCTTACACAGTACAATTTTCAGTGGTAAATTAACACCTAGTAGGAGCAACACTATGAGTGTTGAAAAAGCAGTAACATTTTGAGTGTTGAAAAAAGAGTAACACTATGAGTGTTGAAAAAGGAGTAACATTATGAGTGTTGAAAAAAGGAGTAACACTATGAAAATCTACTTTCTATTTTCTATCTACTCTCT
Source organism: Engraulis encrasicolus (assembly GCF_034702125.1). Lineage (NCBI taxonomy): Eukaryota > Metazoa > Chordata > Actinopteri > Clupeiformes > Engraulidae > Engraulis > Engraulis encrasicolus. Next base: position 21,078,712 of record NC_085869.1, read on the forward strand.
TGCTTGTTTAACAGTGTAAAATTCACAGTATGAGGGGTGAAATAACCTGCTTCGGCATCACCCATGCTTCATTGTCATCCATGCTTTAAGGCTCTCCCTGTTTCTAAGTACGTGTATACGATAAGAGTGTCAGCTAAGTTTAAGGTAATTTGATGCCATCATCACTTGCTCTGTCTAAGGTTCCCAGTGATTACCATTACCCAGCTATGAACCCTAGTGGCTCACACAAAAGCTATAGCATCAGCCATCTACAGCAGTGTTTCTCAAACTTTTTCAGGCCGAGGACCACTTTATCCCCCCTAAAAATGTTCAGGGACTACCTGTCAACTGAATTGACAGTTGAGGGGTGCTTATTTGACACTGTTAATTTCGATGAAGATCACTTACTTTTTATTCACATTACAAGGCTGTCTTATTGTAGTGAAAATAATACTTCAGCTATGTTTAGCTTTGTAATTAATTATGTTACAAATATAGCCTACTGCTAGTTTGTCTTAAAAAAAGCTAAAATCCCACCAGTGGTCCCCGGACCACACTTTGAGAATCACTGATCTACAGTATTATGTATTCATCTCCTATAATTCAAGTACCGTATATTTCATGGACTATTGTGCGTCTTTTGTGGATTGGATAGTGACGATTACCACAGGAAGTAAGTGAGAGAGATGGGGTAATGTTGGGAAATGACCCAGGTCGGCCTCTAACCTACCTTAGGTCGCCATGGGAAAGTAGCCAATCAATGTACGTATAGTATAGTGCGCAATGCACCCCCAACTTCTGACTTTTCAAAGTAATATGAACTATCTTGTCTCAAGCAGGTTGCAGAATACCCTGGTCATGACATTTTATCGGATTTAATTAAAGTCAGTTGAAAAATAAACTGTTCTTTTTACCCACAAATTAATAATGCACATGAATATATTTAGTCACTTACTTTGTGTGTGTGTGTGTCTCTGTGTCTGTGTGTCTCTGTGTCTGTGTGTGTCTGTGTGTGTGCGCGTGCGTGCTAATTTCCCCCCTCCTCCTCTCTTGGCACTGTCTGTCGCTGGAGCCAGAGAAAAGCAAAAACAAAAATCTTATTAAGTGTGTCCCAGACACCTGAGGTGTTCTGAAGCAAGCTGTGTCTGCAGAAAATTGAGAGTTGGGGTAGCAAAAAAAAAAAAAACAAGTGACAGAAAAATGTGCAGCTCCAGTCCTATGTGCAAGTCCTCTGACAGCTTTGGCCGGGCCCAAGACAATGTCATCTGAAAGAGCCCCCCAGCCCAATGCATACAATGTAATGAGGACCCAATTCTCGACCCAACCTCTCTCTCCCTGGGCTAGGGGAAACTGTCCCCTTTGCCCCCCCCCCATAGGCACCCCTGCCTATGTGCATACAGTACGTGCAGAGTCCAGGATCCTAATTATTACCTCCCTTACTAGCACAACCCAGTGAAGGTGACTGTGCAGAGTCCAGGATCCTAATTATTACCTCCCTCACTAGCACAATCCAGTGAAGGTGACTGTGCAGAGTACAAGGATGGTTAACGAACGCACCTTCCCTCCCTTTCACTAAACTCCCACTTATGAACCTAATCAGTGTTCACCCATAGAAGCAATCAGCCAGGCATGTTCTCATTCAGGGAAACCGGCAGGGGGTTGGCAAAGGGGTCACTTGTCCCGTGCCCAGGGAGAGAGGGGGGCCCAGCATTACATGGATCCTCATTACATTGTATTGATTGGGTTAGGTGCCCTTTTCCGATGTCTTTTCCCCGGGGCCCAGCCAAAGCTGTCAGCGGCCCTGTGCTCATTCAGTCATTCATTCACACGAAGCCACCACCTGAATATACAGACGTACATGTTTCTCTGGACACAAGAGAGGCGGAGGAGAGGAGAAGAATAGGAGAGGAGAGAGAGAGAGAGAGAGAGAGAGAGAGAGAGAGAGAGAGAGAGAGAGAGAGAGAGAGAGAGAGAGAGAGAGAGAGAGAGAGAGAGAGCGAGAGAGAGAGAGAGAGAAGGAGATAAAAGAGAGGGGGGGAATAGCATTAGTCCTTATCACCGCTGAACACCGGCCGAGGCATAAAGGTCCAGGAGAGGAGGATGGGAGGCGGGACAGGAGGCGAGCGGGAGGCACACAATAGGGGCCTTGCTGGCTGGCGCTGCATTCTGCCGGGGCCCCTCTCTCTCTCTCTCTCGCTCTCTCTCTCTCTCTCTCTCTCTCTCTCCCTCTCTCTCTCTCGCTTCTTAACTCCCCATATCTTACTCACCTCGCCTGGTCAGAGGAGAGGAGTGAATTGGAGAGAGCCGGCAAGGTGAGAGAGACGCGTGCCGTGCGTGGAGGAGGGCTTTGCTTTGCTTTGCTTTGCGGCGGTCCCTCCAGATGAAATTCATTCTCAAGACGTCGTTCTCAGACACGGACACTCTCTCTCATTTTTTCTCTCTCTCTCTCTTTCTGTCTCTCTCCCACTTTCTCTTTCTCTCTCGCTTTCTCTCTCTCTCTCTTTCACACACTTTCTCTCTCTCGCTTTCTTTCTCTCTATCTCTCTCGCTCTCTCTCTCTCTTTCTGTCTCTCTCCCGCTTTCTCTCTCGCTCTCGCTTTCTCTCTCTCTCACACACACACTTTCTCTCTCACACTTTCTTTCTCTCTATCTCTCTCTCTCTCTCTCTCTCTCTCTCTCTCTCTCTCTCACACTTTCTTTCTCTCTCTCTCTCTCTCTCTGTCTCTCTCTCTCTCTCACGCACACACACACAAGAGCGCCTCACCTGGGGCCTCTCACAGGCCGATCGTGTTCCACTCGCCGCCACAACAAAGCTTCAAGGCTGCGGCCCGGCTCTTCATTTACACACGTTTAGTGATAAGACCGTGTTATGAAATTTATTTTATCACCTTCATGCTTTCTCTCTCTCATCCTCCCTCCATCCACCACCATCCCTCTCTCTCTCTCTCTGTCTCTCATCCTCCCAACGTCCACCGCCCCTCTCTCTGTCTCTCTGTCTCTCTGTGTCTCTCTCTCTCTCTCTCTCTCTCTCTCTCTCTCTCTCTCTCTCTCTCTCTCTCTCTCTCTCTCATGGTGTTATTCTGTCTGTATCCCAGTGTGCATTGAGAATGATGGCTTTAGACAGGGGAAGGGTAGCCTTTGTGTGCAGCTCTGTCTGCGCCGTGTCTTTCTTCTTCTTCTTCTTCTTCTTCTTCTTCCTCTTTTTTTCTTCCGCTGCCAATGGAGGATGACTGTGGAGGTCTCACTCTGTGTTTTCGGCTCATTGCTCTGCTGCCTCAGTGTGTCTGATAGCTTAACTGTGTATCAGCTGTCCATCCATCAGCACTCTAATAATAAAAAATAAAAAATCTAGAAATGGGTCAGGGACTGAGCTTCTCAACAACACTCAACTTTTTCCCCCCACGTTTTCTGTTCTTCCTGTCACCTTTAGATGTCACCTTTCTATTCCCACAACCGCTGTGTCCTGTGTCCTGTGCAGCCCCCAATTTCCTCAAAACTAAAAGTAACCCACACACTGGGAGAGATGAAGACAGAGAGAGAGAGAGAGAGAGAGAGAGAGAGAGAGAGAGAGAGAGAGAGAGAGAGAGAGAGAGAGAGAGAGAGAGAGAGAGAGAGAGAGAGAGAGAGAGACAGAGACAGAAACCGATAGAGAGATAGACTTGTTCCCTCTCCAGGGCAGACAGACAGAGCCTGAGTCTGAGACAGAGTCATCCATCCACATGTAGTTAATGTGAGAGTAATGAGGATATGCTCTGTGATCACAGCTCTGTGAAGAGCCTAAGGCTACCTAAGTCCTGCACATACATAGAGATGTGTCATACCACACTTTACATTGCTGAAGTGCTTTGGGACTGAATGCATGCAAGCAGGCCCGCCGACAGGGGGGAACAAACAGGTATGCTGTCCCAGGCCCAGGGAGATAGGGGCCCCAGAATTGGCTACCCATTACCCATAGTATGTATTGGGTTGAGGACTCTGTCAGATAACTTTGTCCTGGGCCCAGCAAAAGCTGTCAGCGGCCCTGCATACAAGGCCATTTTTTCCTGCTTTCACTCTTACATAAAGTCACTCAGTTTGAGTAGCTATACTTCACCGGTAATGAGAGCCAAGACAAGACCAGAGCAGTGTATAAAGCAGGAGGGTAAATGTAGGTCTAATGTGTGTCAGGGTTGAAAGTTATCGGGAAACTTGTGTGGGCAGGGCATGTGAACTCAGCTGTGGCTGCCTGCCTTCGTCTTACTTGAAGACCTAAAAGACGTACGCCCAGAGGGACTCATTAGTCCTCTTTTAGGATATCGCCGGCAGTGTTGCCAGATTGGGCGGGTGCCCTCCCCATTGGGCTACTTGGGATAAGCGTCTGCGGGTAAAAACAGGAAAAAATTGACCATTTGGCGTTTTTTCAGCCGTTTTGGGCCCATAGAAGTCAATGCAATTTGTTGATTTTGGTCAGAATTTAGCGCATTTTGGTGGTTTTTGAGAAGCTTTTGGGCGGGATTTGGTCAGACACATCTGGCAACACTGATCGCCGGGCATACAGTAGCGCCGCACTTTTTTGTTTTGCTTTTGACCCGTCGGTGTCATCCCATTTAAATACAATGGATGTCACTTCACTTTGGGTTTTACGATCAAGTTATTCTGGGTTACAGCGGGTTTTTTTTAATATGAAGAATGCCCTTTCTGGGTGGTAGACATACTAACACGGAAGGCCATCAGCGTTGCTGATATATTAAAAAAGAAACGCACACACACACTACACAGTCTAGGAGCGGGTGAGCGAATGCCGGGAGGACAGTGTTATGAGGAAGGACAGAGCGGGTAAACAATGGGGATGAAGGATGATAATGGCCATGTGCCGTCACAGCAGCTGGGACACTGAGATGACAGCTGATTGGGGGGGGGCTGCTCGGGCTGCCATCTTCCCTCCCCTCCATTTTTTTGGCTTTTGCTGTAGGTAAACTTGGATAGTGTAGCGTCATGTGTGTGTCTCTCTGTGTGTGGCTGCGCCGTATGTGTGTTTGCTTGTTTGAGTGAGGAAAAGATTATGAGTGCAAGTGTGATTTTTACACTACATAGCCATCTTTTGGGTATTTGTTTTGAGTTTTTTTGTCATTTTGAGATGGGGCCAGAGATCGCGGTGGAGCATGTGAATAATTCTACACTTGAGTTTATTTTGGTGTTTGTTTTTCCGCGCGGACAGAAGGAGACAGCAGATGCCGGCGCTGAGTGGGAATCCATCTTGTTTTGGACCGGCACTTGCTAGAGCGCGGCCACTGACACTCCTCTGTTTTTATTAGCGAGGGTCCTTGGGAGCATGGGGCTTGTCTTCACGCTGCCTGACCATAACGATGATTGGTGAGAGCGTGTCCCCCTGACCTTGCATTGTGAAAGAGGTAACAAAGCAGGAGGGAGAGAGAGAGAGAGAGAGAGAGAGAGAGAGAGAGAGAGAGAGAGAGAGAGAGAGGGGGATAAAGTAGATGCTAGAAGACAGTAACGGCGCTTGTGTAGTTTCAGCACTTAGCATGCTTCACCCTCTAGATGGAGATGAAAATGTATTCTGATTAGCTTCGTACAACAAACCATTAATGCTTCGTGCTCAAACACGGAGAGTATACATTAGCAAATATTGTTTTGTTTTTTTGTTTTTTTTACTCTCACCAAGATTTCCACAACACCCCGAGATCATTTTATACCCCCCTCCCCTTCCCCTTTCTCTAGCCCATATTCCCGTAAACTAACTAGAAGATGTTTGAATAAGAACTCATTAGGATTACATAGCCATTTAGCTAAGTGACATTGGATGTAATTGTACCATCCATCAATTGCTGTGTAACAACACACTGGGAAGAGCTAAATGTTGATTAGCCCAAAGCCAATTTCACTTATGGCCGGGAAATAATGACTACAAAACAGCAGCGCAGGGGCAAGGTGATGATGCCCTCTGAGGAGAGTGAGAACAGAAGCAGTGACCCTTGCAAGCCAAAATTGACTTAAGGGAAAACAAATTAGCGCATTTTCAGAAAGCCCCCCCGAGCTGTGTATCATTCCACTCTCGATGACTTTCTGTCCGTGGTATCCAAGACACACAGCTCTTTTTTCCTTTGTTTACTAAAGCCCGCCATGTTCTCCCAAATATTACTCCGCACATTTATTTCAGCAGGATTTCTGGTAAACCATGTTCTTCTTCTTGTCCATTTTGGCTGCCTCCCTCCTGCCATTCCAATTTGACCTCATCGTCTTGTTGTTGAAACTATTGATGAACATGCTGACATTTTTTTGTTAGATGAACAGAATGCCTGTTGAGCTTCGTATTTCTCCGGTGCGTGCCCCCACACCCTTCTCTGCATCTCTCTCCACACGGCCCCTTTAAAACCCTGCTGGCTGCTTGTCATCATGATTTTATCTGGGCAGAGGAAGCGCTATTAATCATGCCCCACTAAAAAAGAGCATGAATTGTCAAGCTCAATATGCCTTTGTAGCATGGTGTAGGTCTCCCACCTACCTAGCAACACCGCGGCGAAGGGGCGGATGAGTTCATAGGCTGTTGAACCTGCCATGTACAGTATGGTACGTCCACCAGATTACCCTAATTTTTCATAGCTATGTCATCCACCTCACTCGACCTCCCACCACCCCTCTCCCAGACTCAGAGGCGATTCTAGGGTCAGGTGGGGCCCCCAAGCGAAAATTCAAAAGAATGAACATTTGAACCAAAATCACCACTAACTGTAGTACAGTATGGGTTGTTATTCACTGTCTAGGGGGCCCCAAGCGGCTGCCTGCCTTGCCTGGTGGCAAGATGCGCCTCTACCCAGACTCCATCCTCAGATAGGTATTTCATATTCATTTCAGACGTTTGTTTTTCCTTTCGGTTTTATTTTTTTCACACTCACATATCTGTACTCCCCACATTCTTCAAGACGGTGTGTAATAATTAGCCCCTTCCCTGTCGCGCCTTTCCTTATTAAGCCACCTAGTCTCTGTCTTCCCTCGTCTGGCCCTGAGCCAAGCTAACGTGAGCTAACGCTTGATAAACCCCTCTTTAGTTCCTGCATGGAGCAGCCACTTGTCTGGCGGAGGGGCTAATGAATGGGGTTATAATTGAGACAAAAAGAGCAGGAGGGAGGCGTTTGTGAACCCCCATTGACGCCGCAGCTCTATTCTATCACCAGCCACCTTTCTGCTGTAGCTGCAGAGAGAGAAAGAGAGAGAGAGAGAGAGAGAGAGAGAGAGAGAGAGAGAGAGAGAGAGAGAGAGAGAGGGCCGGTGGAGGGAGGGAGGATGAGAGACAGAGACAGAGAGAGAGAGATGGTGGTGGATGGAGGGAGTATGAGAGAGAGAAAGAGAGAGAGAGAGAGAGAGAGAGAGAGAGAGAGAGAGAGAGAGGAGTCGAAGTTGAATCATCTGTTGTCTCCTTTAAAAAGGGACGATGTTCAAACAAAAGTGCTCACTAGGGCTGGAATAATAGATTAAGAAGCCTCCACCGGCTAGCTCTTTCTTTCTTTCTTTTCTCTCTCTCTAAATAGAGGAGGCAGTGTAGTTTAATTGCTCATCAGCCAATGATGCTGTTTTATGGTGTTAATATGCCTCACCTCGACATTATAATAGATAAGAGCTGTCTGGACCAGAGCAGGCTGTATGGGGACCAGACTACACACAGAGCGAGGGGAAGGGAAGGGGAAGGAGGGAGGGAGGAAGGGAGGGAGAGAGAAAAATGGAGTGTCTTATGATAATTGCAGTTCGCACTCAGGCAAAGAAATTACCGCATTGTCAGAACCAGTGCCAACTGCACAGAGCACACCTGTAAGAACCTCCTCTCTTCATCATTGTGTTCAAAAGACACAAATGAGACTAACAGTGAGAAGCAAATTGCCCATGCAATCTCTTTTTTTGTTTCCTCCTTTTGCTATTTCTTGCAGAGGTTTTAGAAAAGTTTGCAAATAAAGGTGTAGAGGGAGAGAGACGGCAAAGTAATCAAGTGTCTGTGCTTGAAATAAGCTGCTTGTTTTGCCCCTCTGTCCGAGCTTGGAAAGAGAAAAGGCATCGGCGGTAAATCAGCTGGTGAATGCGGCGTCACTCTTGACAAGCGTCGCAACCTTTCGAAGATCTGGGCGATAATGCAGCAGACCTCCAAGGCGACATGGAGGGGGAAATTTACCGTCCGGCACGAGCTGCCTCCCTCAGCAGGCCTCGTAAATTATGGCTGGCCCGCGGGGGACGGTAAGCGCACTCTTAAAAGGCAGCGATTGACTCCGCTAGTCACCCCTGGACCCCATAACTACGCCAGCACAAGAGTAGACCTCGGAAACACAGTGGGGCTGCTTCAGCCAGGATGGGATGATCTGATACTCTCAGCTCATTTGCCAATTTATTGTATGTATGACCAGTCTAGATATTCAGTAATTCATGCACACCTATCGTATAACGTAAATTGGTTGCTGGACATTAGATCCTTCTAAGTCGTCTGGCTAAATTGTGTAGTCTCAGCTCCGTATGTTTCTTCTTATCTTTTTATTGTTACATAACACGTTTAATCCCCATATTTTATTCTCAGAGAAATTCTCTAGATTTTTTTCTGCTGTGTTTGTGTGAAATATTTTGCATACAGAATGAAAAAACTAGACTCATGGTGAAATCACATTAATTCCACAACCCCCAAAGGTTCATTAGCCGTATCACTATACCTAATGTGTATGCCTTTGAAGCAGAAATTCTTCCTTAGACCTCTGTCAAAGGACCAGAACGAAATACTTCAATTTATTTCAATGGAGGTCTTCTTGAAGGTTTGGCTTCTGATGTTGTAAATACCCCTGTTGTTTAATGTGAGGTGTGGCCACCAACATAAAGTATTGCATAGAATGTGATATGGAGGTTTTGACAGTTACTGCATATTATGTTTTTTTTCTCCTAATGGAGTTCTCTCTCTCATATTATATATGGACACCTCCCTCTCCAACCCCCTCGGAGTCATGTACCTCCCAGTCCATCAAGTATGATGAGAGCACCTCCCTTTCTCTCTGTGTTCCTAGTTGGGTGCCTCCTACTCCATCTTGAATCAAATGGACGTAAGGTGTGTGCATTAGGAAGGTCTAAGGAGGGAAAAATGGAGTTAAATGGATTATGGGGCATCCAGTTCTTTGTCCCGCTTGAAGGAATGACAAAGTGCTTCTCATGTTGCATAGACAGACTGCATTAGTTAGCATGAGAGAGTAGACCTGGCAATAAAGTCAAACATGAAGAACGGTCGAGAAAATCGATCCATTCCATTGCCGAAGGCTAGAAGACAGGATTCAATGCGCATTCAATTTCACAAGCTTTTCTTACTTTTATGTACCATGATGAATAACACCTGTTTGCAGTTATGCTGATGAGTTTTCTTGTCTTGCATATGCTTGAAAATAAACTTCATGCGTTCCATTTCTTTTCCCTCACATTTTCAGCTTTCACTGAATCGGTGTGAGCAAGCAAGGAGAGGCAGAAAGTGTTGAGTTATGTCGCCTTGTTTGGTCGATGCCAAGTACCCCCTTTATCCTCCCTCCAGGAAAAATCAACATCGTAATTAAAGGAATGGTAACTATGAGACAGTGACACGCTGCGTGACAAAATAACCCCGGGGACGCCCTGCCTTTTGCTGCAGTGTTTATGCCCCTTCCAGCACAGCTATAACTGGGTCAGGAGGCCTCTTCCCCCGACAGAGCCTCTGAAGGATGGCCGCTTTTATCTGCAGATTCATTGATTTCCTCCAGGGCTGCGCTGGAGCCAGCAGTTCCTGCTCTTCCAGCAGCACACACTTGACACCCGGGCTTCAGAGGGGCCTTACAGGAGCACCAGCTGGAGGAAGCCCTCCTCTCCTCTCCCCTCCCCAAATCACACTTCCTTCCCTTCCTCGCTTCACTTGCAGATCCTACGTACGTAGCTTCAGCTCTGAAACCATCTCGGCTTTGCCTCCACTAAACCCTAGCAAGGCTATTACATGGAGTTGTTAGCCTGAGAAGTATAGAGAGAAGTAAGATCCGAGTTCCACTTCCTTCTGCCATGCTTAATTTATGGCGCCGGCCAGGCCCATCAACTTTTATTAGCTAATAACACCGTAACGTCCATTACCCGTGGCGGCCCGGAGGCCCCGGGCAGGCTAACAGCTCCGCTGCGCTGCGTTGCCGAGGCTAGCACCCGCTCCTGCCAATAGCTCACTTTGATTTGACACCCCATCTGAAAGCACCTCAGTAGTGCGATAACAACAACAACAACAACATTCCAGAAAGCAGAGGTTAAAGGAGGAGTTTGTTAATTATACCTCCCTCCCTTCCTCCAACCGCGACCGGTGCATAATCCCTGCTCGGAGAACTAGGACCTTGGAAAATAGCCGTCACACATCAAGAGAACAATAAAAAAGAAAGAAAATAAATCGGGAACTTCTGCTAACTGTTATCCTGCTGCGCAAAACAGTCCAGAGTGATTGGATTAGGGAAGGCAGGTCCTTTACCGCGATGGGCTGTGGCAGGAGCGGCACACTCTCTGCATGCACAAAAACCGTTTTAATAACAAACATGTCGCTGACAGGAACCGTGAACCTCTGCTGTCGAGCTGTCTCACACAGTGACAGCTGGGCTAGGTCTTGAATGAAAAGTAAACATAAAGCCGCAAAATGAAAGACAGTGTGTAAAAGATGGAGAACAAGTAAAACATTTATCTAGTTGGCATATTGAGAAATGTGCTGTGTGTAACTGGTGATTCATGTTAATGAAGGGCTGGACGATTATTTTATAAATGTTGTATGATGTAACTGGAT
>NC_085869.1:21089576-21117076 GCF_034702125.1 Engraulis encrasicolus
TCCCTTTCTGCAGTAAGCTAAAAGTCAGCTTTAATGACATTGGCTTCTCTGCTCAATTGGTGGAGCTGTCAGTGTGCATTGAGTAGGCCAAAAAAATGCTTTGTGTGTTCCACTGTACGTCACCATAGCCAACAGGAAGCATTGTGAAACGGAATGGGATTCCTTTCACTTCCACAAATCTCTGTGATATAGCTGCGGACGGTGTGGGAATTTGCTTTGGCTGAAGACACAGCTCTTTGTCCTCTGCTTCACCTCGGAGCCTCACACTAAATCACCTTGTCGTTGGACTCTTCAGCGCCACACAGCTGGAAAAGGAAATTTGGGAAAACTGGAGAGGTGGAGGTGCTTTGGCACCTTTCTTCCATAAAAGTGAAACATCTGCTGAGGGGTGAGGCATAGGTGTGGGTAGACGCGTGCCACCTACCTGCGTGTGGTGGTGGTATGCCTCGAGCGTCCTGCTGGGGTGATGACGCTTGATGTCACTTCCAGGCACTAGACACAGTGGATTAAATGTGATGATGGCGGACACATACTAGACAGCATCAGGTGTGTTTAATGAACTCTGACCGTCACATGGTTTGTGACCTTGTACTGAGAGAGAGAGAGAGAGAGAGAGAGAGAGAGAGAGAGAGAGAGAGAGAGAGTGTGTGTGTGTGTGTGCGTGCGCGTGTGCGTGTGTGTGTGTGTGTGCGTGTGAACAGACACAGTAAACCAAAGCAGAAGCCTTTCAAGCAGGGCTTGACACAGGCACCTGCCAACCGGCCAAATGCTGGTAAAACTTGGCTGTAATACTTTCAGTGTCACAAGCCCATTTGGATGGCAGCTTATTCCTTGGTATGACATATGCATCATAGTAGCCTATATTCTGGTGTTTTCCCCTTGCGTATCAATTACTTGCACAGTATTTAATTCCAAGCTCAAAAGCTCAGTAACTCAGTTTCTACTGTATTTACTTGATACACTTCCATGTAGAAAGCAATGCACTCATCTTGCTTTAGCACCTCATCTATTGAGGTTAGACGTACACTATCATGATAAAGGAAGAAGAAAAAAAACAATATCAAATCTGTGGCTAGTGGAATACCTGAATGGCTAGTGACTTGGGAAAACCACTAGCCACAGTGGCCGGTGGGTGAAAAAGTTAATGTCAAGCCCTGCTCAAGATGTACATTGTCAGTGACTGGACCAAACCTGACCTTTTTGCATCCCTGCCCACCAACTGTGGGGGAAAAAATGAATATGAGAAATGAGTCTTATGCACCGTGATGAAAAGGCTTTCAACACTCACTTTTCTATATTTTATTTCTCCTCCTGCCTGCTCTCTCTACTGTACTTCCTGCCTGCCTGCCTTTCCTTTACTCTGATGAAGACTGTTACCACAGGATAAGCAGCAGTTTTGAAAAAAAAACATCTGAAATGGCTCAATTCCTTTTAATGCTCCAAGTCCACTGATGCTTCCTTTCATATGCGAGATGAAAGACTGCAGGGGACATACTGTAGAGCTGGGGGAGGAGGTGGCGGGAGGAGGAGGTGGCGGGGGAGGAGGTGGCGGGGGAGGAGGCGGCGGGGGAGGAGGTGGCGGGGAGGAGGAGGTGGCGGGGGAGGAGGTGGCGGGGGAGGAGGCGGCGGGGGAGGAGGCGGCGGAGGAGGAGGTGGCGGAGGAGGAGGCGGTGAGGTATCGTCCCCTTACATCTGAACAGAAGGAAGACCTCTCTGCTTCAGGACAATCCTCTGACGTTCTTCTGGAGAACAGGCACCTCTTGGGGGACCCCCCCCCCCCCCCCCCCCCCCCCCCTCCCCCCCCCAGTACCGGGGGTCCCCCCCCCAGTACCGAACTCCACCCCACCCCAGCCCTCTGAGGGCCCGCTGCAAGATCAGAGCACTGCTCGTGGCACTCCTGAGCACGTACTTGGCTTGGCTTGGCTTGGCCTGACACTTTTCTGTATGCTTTAAACGTGATAAAAATCGGATAAATGCCGTAGAGAAGGCAAAGGTTTGATGTGTTCAATATGTCTGAATGGTATGAATGAGATAAGAGAGCTGACAGCAGGCCCGGCGCTTGCCTTGGCAGCCAGAAGAAGCATCTGAGCTCATGATACACCGGAGGATGGTGCTTTGCACTGGCTCTCTCTGAATGTCAGAAGCCTGCGCCTGCGTCTGCACCAGCGTCTGTGTCTGCACCAGCGTGGTGCGTCTGTGTCTGTCTGCAGGGAAGCCGACAGGGGAGGGGGGACCAAGGGGTCACTTGTCCCGGGCCCAGGGAGCGAGGGGGCCCAGAATTGGATCCTCATCATTACACTGTATAGATTAGGTTTGGGGCCCTTACAGATGCCTTTGTCCCGGGCTCAGCCAAACCTGTCAGCGGCCCTGTCTATCTGCATGCACTGCGCGGGCCACACACAGATGGAGGCGGTTCAGCGTGTGAAGAGAGAGCGTGGCACCACTCGCCACATTATGGCTAACGCGCGCGACATTATGTTTGTGTATCAGCCCTCGACAAAGCCAGATGGTTGGGAAATGTACTCTCTCCAAACAAACAAAAGGCTTCATTAATAATCGCGCGGCGCACACTCGCAGCTCAGCATCTGCCTGTGATGCCTGTGCTTTGAATACCACTCAGAATTGACTGCGGAGCCCCCCGGCTGCACTGAGAAAGGAATAAAGGCGATGGGCGACGATTGGGTGTGACGGGTGCTGAGTGTCGACCAGGGTCACGGCCACAATCCTTGTGTCCTCACGAAGATGTCATCTTCGCAACAGGCTAACAGGAGGGTAACTGGGAGGTCTCTTGTGATTCGCTGAAGGTGGAGACGTGCCTATGTACTCGGAAGGCCTTACCTGCCATAAGGTGACACCAGCCCCTGTTGGGATGCAGACGTCCCAGCTAGAGACCTCTTGGCTCACCAATGTAGTGTGTAATCACTAGCGCTGCGCCCTCACAGATGGACACCACAAATTTTTATTTGGCTTGGCAGGCAGAGGTTTTAGAAGTACTATTTGTTGTTGTCTGCCTTTTTAGTACGCTTGTGCTAATGCTAGTTTTTCTGTCTACTAGTCTTATGGTTGCATAGCCAATGGGGCACCTAAGTCACGCCTTTCTACTTCCGATCTATGGGGCTGGAGCGCTCAAAATTTTGAGTGTGAGTTAATGGAGCGAGTAAAGCTAAATCCTCATCCCGTTTGGCATGTGCTCCGGATTTCACATATGATGACAGTGAATTTGAAAGGTTTGGATTTGCGTCGTAAGACCACTCATTTTCGGCACGCAAGAAACGTTATTTTAGCTTTTGTGCAAAACTGTGTTGGAGACTACACGTGCGCCTCGCATATCTGACGTGAACCGAGGCACAGCCAACCCTACCGCTGCACCGTGGCTTAAGTGGCTGCACGTCGGACATGCGACGTCTGTTGTGTAGTCCAAATAATTACATATTTTTGCACACACACAACTCAAAAATCGCTTGCCAAGTGAAGTCAACAAGCACACCATTGGTTGTTATTAATTCTGAGGCACAGCATATGTGTGATCGACGGGGAAATGCGAGGTGGGTCGGAAAATAGCTTTGATCAGTCCATTACAGCCCAGTCAAAAGTTTTTGCGTTGCCAGCCCCACAAGCCGCCCGGAAGGGGTGGAGACTTAGGTGCCCCATTCGATGACATGGGCAGGAACTGGTATTATCAATGGGCCTGAAAGGTATGAGGCATAATAATTATATTTTCGGCACATTTCTGATTTCGATATTTGACATTTTCAGCATGATACTTCTGTGTGTTTTGAGGGAGAAAAGGTACGTGCACAAAACACATGCACGTACACACAAAGCAATTATGAAATTACAAAATATTTGCAATTACATCTGCAAATCCATATATTTTCCTTCGTGAGTGCTTTGATTGATTGGCCTTTGTGACTGTACATGGAAGTGAAGTTGATCGATGATGGCGCGTTGGAAACAAACATAAGGAAAGGGCCATAGTCAGTAGCGTGCCGTGAGGTTTTTTTTCCTAGGAAGCCAAGAAGGAAAAAAATACCCACCCCAGTAGTAGTAGTTGTGATGAGACATAGCTTTTATTTTGATAAGGTCTCCGGTCATTACTTGTGATACGTCACACGCACTGCACGTCAGTCAAGTTTAGGTTTTGATTCAGTCAGCAACGCATGACATGTAATGTGATAAGCTCCTTCGATAAAACTTATAAAACTACACTTCTTGTCCGTCCATTTCGTGACATGGTGTCAGAAGTGGTAGCCTAAACGTTTCTGAAGAGGGAGAGAAAAGCGGCAGTAAGTTGTGGAGAGAAGTTAAGAAAAGCGACGAAAGGGAAGACGGTGAGAACAACAAGGGAAAATGCCGAAGTTCCACACACCCGAAGCTTTCGACTTCACGCAGCCTTCAACATGGCTAATGTGGAAGCAACGTTTTGCACGCTTTCGAATTGCAACAAAGCTGGACAAAGAGGACCAGGATGTGCAAGTAAATTCACTTCTGTATGCAATGGGCAAAGATGCCGAGCCTGTGTTTAGCACTTTTACTTTCACTGCAGAGCAGGAAGCGAATTACTTTGATACTGTAATGGCAAAGTTTGATGAACATTTTGTGCCCAAACGTAACGTTATACACGAACGTGCCTGTTTTCACCGACGCTCCCAACAGAGTGGGGAAAGTGTCGAGGCTTTTGTACGTAACTTGTACGAGCTTGCTGAGCACTGTGAATTTGGGGCTAGTAAGGATGAACAGATACGCGACAGATTAGTCATTGGGATCGCGGATGGTGAAGTGTCCCAGAAACTTCAGCTAGAGCCCGAGCTAACGTTGGAGAAGGCAATCCAAATGGCTCGCCAGTCTGAGCTTGTGAAAAAACAAACACAAATGAGAACGGACAGTGAAGTAAACGAAATCAAACGCAAACAATTCAGAAAGTTTAAAAAGGGCTCTGCTGGAAAGTGGAAAGGCGAAAATAAAGACAGAACAGCCGAGGCAAAATGCACGAGGTGCAACAGGGAGCACGAGATGGGCGCGTGCCCTGCACATGGGAAACGGTGCAGAAAATGCAACAAGACAGGACATTTTGAGATCGTGTGCAAAACAAAGACTGTTAAAGAGATAACTGCACAAAACGAAAATGAAGAGACAATGGGTGCATTCTTCTTAGGATCAGTTTGCAATGACAGTGCAGATGAAAAATGGCACATTGATCTCCCAATCTGTGGAAAAACACTATGCTTCAAAATAGACACCGGGGCAGATATCACTGTCATGTCACACAGCTCATATCTCAGTCTGCCCATGCGACCAGCGCTGTGCCACACAGCAGCAGACGTGCGCAGTCCTGGAGGCAAGCTCCAGTGCTTGGGAAAGTTCCTGGCTACTACTGAACGAAAAGGGCAAAAATACAGTTTTTGGATATTCGTAGTGAGTGGCGCGTGCACCAACAATCTGCTCAGCCGTGCAGTAGCATGCAAGATGGGACTGGTGCTGAGAGTGGATGAACTGGAGTGTGACAGTGTGTTTGGTGACATTGGACGTTTAAACTGCAAGCCAGTGAAAATTGAGCTGAGAGAGGATGCTCAGCCCTACAGTGTCACAACCCCACCGCGTGTCCCATTCCCACTGTTCACAAAGGTGGAGCAGGAGCTTGCACGCATGCAGTCCCTGGGCATCATCGAGGAGGTGAGAGAGGCCACGGACTGGTGCGCGCCGATGGTTCCAGTGGTGAAGAAGAATGGCAAAGTCCGCATCTGCGTGGACCTGAAGCGACTCAACGAGGCAGTACGGAGAGAGAGGTTCATCTTGCCGACGCTGGAGGATGTGGCGCCGACGTTGTCAGGGGCCGCCTTCTTCTCAACCCTTGACGCGTCCAGCGGCTTTTGGCAGCTACCCCTGGATCCAGCCAGCCAGAGGCTGACGACCTTCATTACTCCAAAAGGGAGATTCTGTTTTAAAAGACTGCCCTTCGGAATCACCTCTGCTCCTGAAATATTTCAGAGAGAAATGAGCACTCTGCTACGTGAACACAAAGGCACAGTAGTGGTGATGGACGATATATTAGTGTCAGGAAAGACCAAGGCAGAGCACGACAGCAACCTGAAAGCTGTACTGCAGACAATCAAGGCATCGGGGCTTAAGCTCAACAAAGACAAGTGCCACTTTGCGCAGCCAGAGCTACGGTACTTCGGGCACGTCATTGGAGCTGATGGAATAAAGCCTGATGGTGACAAGGTCAAAGCGATAACCGACATGCCAAGCCCCCAGAACGTCAGCGAACTCCGCCAGATGCTGGGTATGGTAAACTACCTGGCCAAGTTCTTGCCGCACCTGGCCACCGTGCTGCATCCGGTCACCTCCCTGCTGAGGGGTGATGTCCAGTGGGTGTGGGGTGCCGCCCAAGAACAGGCCCTCGAAGAGGTAAAGAGAATGCTGGTTACAGCACCAGTGTTGGTCTACTATGACCCTAGCAAGCGGATAGTGGTGAGTGCAGACGCCAGTAGTTACGGCCTAGGAGCCACACTTCTCCAAGACCAGGGAGATACGCTACGTCCAGTGGCATTCTGCTCACGCACTTTGACAGATACGGAGCGCCGATACTCGCAGATCGAAAAAGAGTGTCTGGCGGGTGTCTGGGCATGCGAACGATTCTCACGTTACCTATACGGCATGGAGAGCTTCTGCCTAGAGACCGACCATAAGCCGTTGGTACCATTAATCAACACCTACGACCTGGATAAAGCACCGCTGAGATGCCAGCGCTTACTAATGCGGCTCATGAGATTTAATGTGAAAGCAGTACATGTGCCAGGCAAACAACTCATAATTGCAGACACACTGTCCCGAAACCCACTGAAAGTCAGTGAAGCGTCAGATACTGACGAGGACGTGAAAGCCTACGTGCAAGCGGTGATGGCTACCAGACCGGTGTCGGATGAGAGACTGGAGAAGATCCGAGCGGCGACCCTTCAGGACGAGGATCTCCAGAGAGTCACTCACTACATCCTTCGCGGCTGGCCAACTTCAATGTCGCAGCTACCACACACGCTCCAGGGCTACTACAAAGCGAGAGCTCACCTTGCTGAAGCTGACGGCTTGCTCCTGTACGACGACCGAATCGTCATCCCGGGGTCACAGCAGAAGGAGGTGCTGTCCAAGCTCCACGAGGGTCACTTCGGCTTGACCAAGAGCCGGGAGAGAGCCAAGATGTCAGTGTGGTGGCCGAGCATCGGACCGGAAATTACAAGGTGCGTCACAAACTGTGAGTTTTGCATCACAAACAAACCTACTCAGAACAGAGAGACTTTAATGACTACACCATTACCAAATGGCCCATGGCAGAAGATAGCTGCTGATTTGTTCGAGTTAGATGGGAAACAATACATAGTCGCAGTCGACTATTACTCCCGCGACATAGAGATAGCCCACCTGCCTAGTATAACTAGCAAGCAAGTGATCAGCAGTCTCAAGAGCATGTTTGTACGCTGGGGAGTTCCCCTCGAGCTCTTCATGGATAACGCCATGCAGTTTCTGTCAACAGAGTTCAGTGAGTTCAAGAATACTTACGACTTCCAGCACACAACATCAAGCCCGCACTACCCGCAAGCGAATGGTGCTGCAGAGCGAGCAGTGCAAACTGCTAAGCGGATCTTGCGCCAACCAGATCCACACTTGGCGTGGATGAACTACAGGGCCACCCCAATTCAGTCCACTGGACAGAGCCCTGCCCAGCTTGCAGTTGGTCGCCAGATCAGAACGAGAGTCCCTACTCTCACAGCAAATCTGCAGCCCCGCAATGTCAATCTGGAAAAACTGAAAGAAAAAGACAGACTGACAAAGCAGCGCTACAGATTCTTCTACGACAGGAGACACTCTGCGCGTGACCTTCCAGCTCTACGGCCTGGTCAGCAGGTAAAGGTCAAGCTGGATGGGGAAAAGAGATGGACGACTCCTGGTGTTATCGTCTCCAATGCACCAGAGCCACGGTCATATGTGGTGAGAACTGAGCAAGGCACAGTCACACGTCGAAACCGGCGTCACCTGCAGCTCATCCCAGAGCAGCCCAGCCTGGAGGGACAGACACCGCCAGAGGAACCTGCCCAACCAGCTGGTGTGACCGCGAGTGAGCCAGCTCAGCCCGCATCAGCACCAAAGGCTCCAGACCCGGCATCGCCAGAGGGAGTGCCGGTCCAGTCGCCGTCTACTCCGGTTCCTGTGGTCAGGAGATCATCAGGGAGAACCATAAAGACTCCTGTGAAGTTCAAGGACTTTGTCCGATAAATGCTTCATTTAAAAGAAATGAGAAATCAACAGTTTCAGTTGTAGTTAAAAGTAATACTAAAGAATAAGTTACAATATGTTCTTTACAGGAAGTTTAATGTAATGTTTTATTACAGTCAGTAAGTTTAAAAGTAACTGGGGTATAGAAATACCGTGCAGTGTGAAGACCTACTTTGAATTATTTGTTTATTGATATTTGTTTAAGAAACAAACTTAAGGGGGGAGATGTGATGAGACATAGCTTTTATTTTGATAAGGTCTCCGGTCATTACTTGTGATACGTCACACGCACTGCACGTCAGTCAAGTTTTAGGTTTTGATTCAGTCAGCAACGCATGACATGTAATGTGATAAGCTCCTTCGATAAAACTTATAAAACTACACTTCTTGTCCGTCCATTTCGTGACAGTAGTAGTAGTAGCATTATTATTATTACTGTACTGTTGTCAGATGTATGGCGATTTCCAGCCAAAACATGCTCAAAACCCCCATGGAAAAAATAACCCTGATGCACATGGTTGAAACAGAGCACAGAGAAGCGGCATGATGAGTAGCCCTATATTTAGGACCTGGTGGCACTTTATGCCATCTAATCACCATAGGTTAATGCCATAATAGCAAGAGCTAACAAGCAGCTAAAAACAAAGCTAGCTGCACAAAATGTTAGGTGGCAGGTTATAATCTACCTTTCTGAAACAATAAACAAAGATGCCTACCGTTGTAGAAGTTTTCCTGAACGTGTATGTGTCCATGTGAAGATCCTGTCGTTATGTTAAATCCATTTTATGCATTGTCTGCCTTGACATTTGGGAGCCATTGGCTGTGTGCGTGCGCTTTCGATTTTGCCCACTGTAGATTGGCATTATTTTCCAGTAGCCTGTTCTATGTAGTTTCTAATGACAGGTAACTGGCTGCCAGTCCTGAAGTATCGTCCGTTTCCCTCCTTGGCAAATCATAGACGGGCGAGATGATTCATCTCGTGACCAATTTTGTGTGCAATCTGATTGGTCAAGCATTCAGTTTTTTTCAAACAGTCCAGAATTTTTAGGCTGCCAAGTCAAGTTGGCAGCCATGGCACCAACCATTAGCAACTAGAGTCGTGTAGTACTTTGTTTCATCTGATGGTTACCCAATGGGAGGGGGTGCGACGCTATTTCCCCAGCTGGAAAATACTCACAGAGAAAACGAGAGTGGAAGGGAATATTAAAGTAGGAGACTCGATAGACAGAATGTTTTAATGATGAACGGATATTAAAGCTGTTGTTGGGGGAATTAGGGGATGCCATCCCTTGGCATCTGCGACGCCACGCCACTGGCCATAGTGAGTATGCAGCTGAGAGGAAAATATTTTCAAGAACATTTTTCTGTGTGTTTGAAAAATGTAATTTCCATGCACTTAGGACATTACATTACATTTATCTGAGACTTTTATCCATTTGTTAGTTTCCAGCATATTGTTACAGTCCCTGGAGCAATGTGGAGTTAGCTGCCTTTGACAAGGGCACTTCAGCCCTGAATAGAAATGCAGGGAGAGGCAAGGGTGGGATTCGAACCTGCAACCCTCTGATCTTAAGACCATTATACCATGGCTGTCCCCTTAAGACATGTCACACATCAGTAATCGAACGCTCCCATTTTTGTCTACTCACCACACAGATTGTGTCCATACATTTGATTTGAGCAATATTAACATACGTATGTGCTACAAAACAGATTCTATGTAATGTGTGTAGACTGATAAATGAACAAAAGAAGACCACACCACTCATAAAATAGAAAAAAAAAAAATCTCTCTTAAAGTCATTTGTAAAAAAAAATCCCATTAGTGGTAGTTTTTAAAATGCTTATTTCATAATTATTGTAGTAATTCAGAATACAGATGCATTCCATAATAGGCCTAATGAATCCCATTTCTCTTAAACCAGCGCAATGAGGCCGAACCAACCACATGGAAATTGTAAAGAAGTATGTAATGGATAAACTCTACAGATACATTGTGAGAAATGTGTAGTGGATCTCTATGCTATGCTCAGTTGTGCTGTGTGGAGTTCTCCCGTGCCGTCTCTTTAACATGTCCCAGAGGAGCGGGGCTGAGGGGGAATGGGAGATGAGGAGGAGGCCGGGAGCTTAGCAAAGCAAAGCCCAAACTATCACAAAAGTGTGTGTGGATATCTGTCTCCACCCACCCCTACAGCATCGGCCATGAGCTCAATATGTATGTAAATGAGACTAATCAGAGTAACGTGTGTTCAGTCTCCTGAACATGCTAATAGTGTCATTACTAGAGTCGTTCTCTCTCTCTCTCTCTCTCTCTCTCTCTCTCTCTCTCTCTCTCTCTCTCTCTCTCTCTCTCTCTCTCTCTCTCTCTCTCTCTCTCTCTCTCTCTCTCTCTCTCTCTCTCTCTCTCTCAGCCTTATACTCTCTTATTTTTTTTCTTGTCCTGTTCTTTTCTTTGCCTGTCTGTTTTTCCAGCGTTCTCTCCCTTATTCTCTGAACTGGAACAGGTGGAGTATTAATTATGTATTAAAATATACAGGCGCCCTCTCAGATCCACTCCACTGCTCTCCTCCTGCCATATATACCTCTGCATGGATGGTCTCTCTCCTCTTGTTCTCTCTCTCTCAATTCCTTCCCCTACTCCCTTCGTTTCTTTCTGATATTCTCTGTTTCTCTTCCGCCCCTTGCATCCTCCCTCTAGCTCTCCACATCCTATATCAGTCCGATTGTATTTTCTCTCTCTCTCTCCTCTTCCCCTTGTACCTCGCCTGAATTTCTCTCTCTCTCTCTTTCTCCTTATTTCACTCTCTTTCTTCCCTCTTTTTTTCTTTCATTATTCCCTCTGTTTTTTTTTTCACTCCCTCCTTTCCACCAATCACTCTGCGAAGTTTAAGACTGAAGGACTCCATTTCAACACAGGGCACGTCTAGAGGAGTGAAGGGAGGGTTTTGTTACTCTGCCACACTTCCGCTCATGAGCGCAGGGCAGGGATGGACTGGCCATCTGGCATAGCAGGCATTTCTCGGTGGGCCCTGCACCCTCGTGGGGCCCTATCTTCATAAATGTCAAACAAAACAAAACAATTCTGAAAATAGGAGCCCACGAGGATGCGGGGCCCACCAGTGAGGCAGTTGTCTGCCACTAATTATGAGGGGCCCCTTTAAGCCAAAAGTGCCTTGGCCCTATTTCTCCCCCGTCCAGACCTGAGCGCAGGGCCATCGCAAGAGCCGCTTGGGCAAGAAATCCCCTTAATCTACTGACTGGGGCTGCACAGCTTTCTCTCTGTAAGACTCAAAGGCTGAAGTTTATGCTTTTTCATCTCCCTCCAACTTTGTGCACCTGTTGCCTTTTTTTAAACTAAAGCCGTAAAATTAGGAGCAAAACATGTTTTGTAACGGGTTGGACAATCGTTGCATTTTTAAAGCAAAGGGGTTGTGTGATTTTGTGTACCAGGGGTAATGGCAGCAAGTTGTTTTGATGAAAATATCTCTCAAATGATGATGTCAAGAGGTGTTTTCAATATGCAATTTTAATGTAATCACTCCAAAAAGGCCCTTTTAAGACACTAGATTGCATCTTTAAAAACAAGGACTAGACACTGATAGTAAGCACCGAATTAAGTTCCAAAAAGAACTTCTATTTGCTTAAAAAAAGAGAAAAAGAAAACAAGTAGGTTATATAAAATATTGACTTGCCAAGATTGTTTTCCATTGAACTTGGCCCACAGCAGAATAAAAACAGTAATTGTTTTAGTTTGTAGACTTCAAAGTGCATTCGGCAGTTCAACTAGGCCTATCAATTTTGTGTGCACATGGTCTAGCCTCATGTTTTTCTCCTAAAACAACTTTGTCATGGAGCATACAGCATACATGCAGTATGTTCAGATTTTAATATGAACTTCCAAGTATGACAAGCCCTTTTGTGGGGTACCCAAGGTTCATTGTTAATTTTGCAATGAAGACCCTGAAAACGTTTGGGAACCACTGCTTAAGGTTGTCTTGGATTTCATATTTTAAAGTGTTCAGCCACCGAGAGAACAGAAAAGAAACTGGGGAGAAAAGAAAGATAAAACAAGATCGCACATGCATTTAAAAAGAGTAGATCCATGCAGACAAATGATTTGTTTGACAAACTCTGCTAATCCTAGAACATGTACATGAGAACTCATGATGTTTCTTTCCATGAACACAGCTCCATCAGTCCAACTCACCAGTAGTAATCCCTTTGACTGCAAACTCAACGGCCTGTTTTGTTTGCTTTGCATCAGCCCATTTAGTGGGGGTGACAAATGCCACCGTAAAGCAAAGCAAAGCAAAGCGAAGCAGTAGTGTTTCCTCGCTCTCTCGCTCGCTTGCTCGCCTGTTTGCTTGCTGTGGGGAGCTGTAAGTGTGTGTGTGGTGAATATCAAGTGAGCAAGGCAAAGTGCTCTGGGTTTGCCACCAGCGGCCGCTGACTGCTTGGCCATGAAGGCCCGTCTGACCAGGGCCGCTGACTAGTGGTGTGGATCGGTACTGCCCTTACGATCCGATTCAATCACGATTCGGGAGGTAGCAATTCAATTCGATTTGATTCTATGCGATCCGATCCGATTCAATTCTACAATACATTGCAATGCATTACATTTCTACTGAAAGCAAAGCAAATGTTTAATGCTCATGATGAGGCAATACAAGTAGTCAGATACTGAGCAACAATTTATTGGCTGTTTTCTGTATCAGTCTTGCAATGTTTTGAAGTGCTTTTATTTAATTTAACATTCATTTGCTCTCAATATATCCATGGAAGTAATTGAAACTTTAAAAAGTTGCCGGATCGATTCTGGAACTTGCCGAATCGATTCTGGATTGTCCATGCCCCGTATTGGATTGCATTGCCGAATCGATCATTGTTGACACCACTACCGCTGACAGCTTTTGCTAGGCCCAGGACAAAGTTATCTGGCAAGGCCCCCAACCCAATACATACTATGTAATGGGTACCCAATTCTAGGCCCCCTTCCAGGGACGGAGTGGCCCACCTTTTCGCACCGGGAGAATTTTCCCCTTGGCGGCCCTCTTATAAAAAAAAAAAAAAAAACAAAAACACACAAAGCGAACAACATGGTTTCCTAACCAAAAAGACAAAAGCCACGAAATCTGCAGTCGTACTACATGTGAACATTAGTGTTGTCAAAATATCAACCTGAATTGGAGAATTTAGCCTACACCTTGATGAAATGCACAGCCAGTGGCGCAGTCTACGTAAAACGCAGGTATACGCACCCATTTCAAAATTTCATTACACAGTATATTACATTATTACAGTATACCCACTTAAAATTGATTGATCCATTATTTACAATAGCACAAATATATACAGTACACATCAAAAAATGCTCAAATATACAGTATACCCACTTCAAAAAGAAGACTACACCACTGGAGCCATCATCACAGTCCAGCATTCATAGGCCTATGTTAGGCTAAGTTACATCATGCTTCTGTGCCATGCAAATGTGCACTCCACTGTCATTTTGACAGTTTGAAATTGAAATATCGTTTAAGGAAGACAGGATGAGCATGGGCACAAAGTTTTGGGTGTGGGGATTTTTAGAACAGTAGGCTTACAAAATATAGTATAGTAGCCTAGGCCTATAGCTTACAAAAAGTCTGTCTACATTGTGCAATAAACCCACCATGCAGCAAATAAGCCAAACCTAGCTATTTCAAAGGACAACCATAAGTCAACAAAATGTATACGGTAACCAAACGGTGTAGGCCTACCTTAAAACGCTGTCTTCGTCGCAGCAAATTTCTTTGTTTCTTGCAATCACTCTACTTTAATCCACAGTTTAGCCTACACTCCCAGCACTGTTCACATCAGAATCTTGTGTGGTAATTATTTTGTTCCATTTCTTCAGACATAGGCTACATCCTAAATGTACCACATATAAATATATGTATGATAATAATATTATTTCAACTATAAGGAGATATACTGGTAGTTCTAACAAATCAAAACAAAACCCATTGCTTCTGTTAGGTGCAGTTCTCTTCCTTACCACTTGGTGGAGTCTGTTCGTAACCCAATTCAATAACCACAGAGCAAGTGAATCTGGACTGGAAAGACTGTAAACTGTAACAGTCGTGTGGAAATCGGAAAATAAATCATAATTTATTAATATTTCCATCCTCCTTTGGTAACCAATCTACATATCACATGTTATTTAAATACTGAAAATGAAACTGTGTTACTAAGATCTTGTAAACTTCCGCGATCTACGGTGCATGAAAACTATCAGTAGAGAAGGGGTGTGGCCAATTCACTGTTTGACACCGTCAGTGAGGAATTGCCGTCTGGTATACGGTATAAATACTGGCTAGTCGGTGAAGTAGAAATATTGATAGATGGATATTGGGAAGACAGTGCAAATAACAACGATCAGAAAACTTCAGGGCTGAACAAGATTACAGAGCGGCCGCATCATTACATTTCACGGCCGCGGCCCACCGGGAAAAGTCCCCGATCTCCCGACGGCCACTCCGCGCCTGCCCCCTACTGTATCTCCCTTGGCCCGGAACAGCATACCTGTTAGTCCCCCTCTGTCGGCGGGCCTGCGTCTGACACATCAGGCTGAGAAACTCTGCCGGCCGTTTCTTGAAGAGGCTGCTGTTGCTGAGTATTATTCAGTGCATGAGGTGGACAAGGCCTTCACTTGAACAATGTTGCCTACAGTACATACCTTACAGTGTACATACCGGTATGCCTGGAGGGGATACATAGATAGATGTATGGATCAGGTTGTTGCTCACTATAGGCGGTGCATGAGGTGCACAAAGCCTTCAGATGAACAATGTAGCCTATGTAGGGCTAGAGGCGATGAATAGATAGACAGAGAGACATACTGTGGAGATCAATATTCTATCCAGTTTACAAATGTAGGGCCAGACCTGTTTTTTTTGTGTGTTCCTTTCATTTCTAGCTCTCCTCTTTTCTCTGGCTTTTGAATGTTTTGCTCCTGATTACCAGCCG
This sequence comes from Engraulis encrasicolus, assembly GCF_034702125.1. Classification (NCBI taxonomy): domain Eukaryota; kingdom Metazoa; phylum Chordata; class Actinopteri; order Clupeiformes; family Engraulidae; genus Engraulis; species Engraulis encrasicolus. The sequence continues at coordinate 21,104,853 of NC_085869.1, forward strand.
TTTCAGAGCAAACTTTCTTTTTTTTCTTTCTCTTTTTTTTGGCAGCACCACCGACTCAAGCCTAGTTAGTGGACTTGACAGTTTGTCATGAACATTTAAGCTCATCTTCAGTCCGCATTGATAAGTGTGCACCAGCCTTAGCTATATGTTTTTCCATCGGCTGTAGAAATAAACAAACTCCAATATATCCTATTTTTTACATGTTCATGTGTACAGTTTGTAGTGTGTATTCGTGGAATGCATCGAAAGGAACTAGTATACAGTAAGTGGATAAAACCCGACAGCAAAAATCCGTGGAGGAGGTACGATTTAAAAAAGCCAAACAAGTAGTCTGTCTTTAGATGACAACAGCAAAACATATATGACCACCCAAAGGAGAGTGTGTGAGTAAGTATTTACAGATAAGACTGTAGTTAAATTCCCTTGGCTTAGACAGCCCGTCTGACCTCATGGCTGCTTTTGAAAAATAGACATGGCTGGATGGCTCAATGTCAGAAAAAATGAGAGTTGTTTCTGAACAAAAACAAAAGGTGTGGTGTTGGCAGATAGGGGTAAAACTGTCTCTGAAAGCCTGCATGTCACTTGTGAGGCAGGATATTGGCAGCATGACATTCATTAGCCAGGAGTGGAGTTGGCAACTGCAACAAGGTCTTTTCCACGTACTCCTCATTATTGGCAAATCAGACTGCAGACATGAGACACACACAGACTGAATATTGTTTTTTTCTTTTTTTCTCAAATGGATGTATCGATCGATTGGCCGTGAAAATAATAGACGCTGAAGAGGCGGAAATGGAGACGTGCTTCAGAGTGCTTAATCACACCAAACAACACAAATCAATCTATTAATTCAATTTAAAAAAAGGGGCAGTGTTTAAAAACGCCTGGCTTATTCCATTCTGTTGGGGTTTTTTTCTGTCTCTTCTGACTCCAGTGTTGACCTGTGTTAAGAGGTTGCTAGGTAACTGGGGGGAAATTTGGCGGTTGATGGTTGGCATGGGCTGATGGGCCCTATAGTTTTGGGAAATGGGCCTCAATGAGAGCAGCAGACTTAGCTAAGGTCAGAGACCGTAGGGCGCTTGAAAGCCCTCAGCATGTTCTGAAATCCCATTTTAGGAGACTAAGCGGATTGTGTTTTGTCAAAATGGATGCCTCATCAGTGGGAGGTGTTAGTGCCCTTTTGAACCTACTCATGCACTAACCAATAAGGACAAATAAAAAATGAAACGTCCAAGCTATTCAACACCAGTATATACGTTGATGTTGAGCAGGTGAAGGCCGTCACACACAGAGAACATTCAGAGAACGTTCAGGCTCTTGTTTAAGGAGACACAAGGGCAAGTAGCCCATTTTCACCCATGATGAACACTAGGCGTTTCCGAGCGCTGTAATATAAATGACTAACAAGGGGGCACTGACAGGCAAGTGAGCACTCTGGTGTTTAAGCCTTGGTGTCACTGCCCATTAGCCAGACATGGCAGATCGTGACAGGCCCCCGTGACTTTCCGCTTGCCTCCGCGATTGCCACTCTCCACTGCCCGAGCTGCGGTTGACAGTCATGGCGGTTGACAGGCGCTGGCTGGCTGGCCTGTCCGACTCACAGGCTGTGGCAGTGGAGGCGAGGCGGCTCCTCACATATCACCGTCGCTCAGGGCCCCCCAGGGTGACAGCTCCGCTCAGGACACCCTCCCCAGGCCAGCCGTGTCACTCAGGGCATCACACAGTCATACTTCATCCTCACATGTTGTATACTGTACTGCAGGGGTACTCAATTAAAAGTCCCCGAGGGCCAGTTTTTCCAAAATTCCTCCCATTAAAGGGCCAACACGAGCTACGACCCCCCACCCTCTCCCCCCCAAAAAAAAACCCACACAAAAAAACATAACAAAAAATGATACGGCCTTTGTAAGCACAAAACCAGTGACAGGATGGGGGGGAAATTCTCTCATACGACTACAGGGCCTGCATTTTCCTGGAGCACTGTTGGGTTAGATGCCTGCCTTGCTCTCATTGCCCCCCTTAAATTTTTTTTTAATGACACAAGATTATTTGTTAGCCTATATTTGCAGACTACATCCGACCATAAATATTTATTTCTTAGTGAGAAAACCAATAAGCCTGAAGATAACACTTTTCAAACAAATGTTGCATATGATGACTTTGTTTATGCAGCTCTCACATAAATACTGCATAATGCAATAATATCATGGACCCAGCAAAGAGGAGGACACCTCAGGTTTTGCCAACAAGAAAATGGCACATTTGATGCAATGTTGATTACATGCAACAGCCAATAATAAATTGTCAAGTTGCTCATAACTTTGTTTGTAGTCTTAAGAGGGGCTTAGCATTCCAAACGAACTATTTGGGGACTGTTTAAAAGTGTGAAAAGTTTATCAAGCAATTCGTTTTTAAGTAGGCTACCACTAGTTAGCTGCCAGCAGAGCTCAAACACAATTTGCCTTCATTTGTGTTAGCAACTAGCTACAGCTAGTGCTAAACCAATTCGAAGTCCTAACACACTGTTTGCAATGAAATGTGGACCATTACTTTCAAAAACGAGGCAAAGAGAACTTTGTAAATTATTTATTTACAAGTTCTGATACCGTCCTCCCCTTCTGTAGTCTACCTCACAACAACCCACCCTTGTAGTCACTTCTGTTTGGAACCTGCAGGGAGAAACTGATTGAGGGGGCGGGGCACGGCACGCGTCTTCCTAGCGTCTGTGGCGCGATTTCAAAATAAGAGCCGGCAGCGCGATCGGACCAAAAAAAAAAAAAAAAAAAAAAAATTTTTTTTTTTTTTTTTTTTTTTTTTTTTAATTTTTTAAAAATTATTCGAGGGCCACAAATAGATGGCCGCTATTTGAGTATGGGGGCTGTACTGTATGGGCTGCTGCTGCTATTGCTGCTACGGCTGCCGCTAAAGCTATCGACAGCACAGGCCGTGACAGGGTGGTGACACGGCTGTCAGTGTGATATACAACAGTTTACAGGAATGGAATGGCTTACTGTATTCTCACTTTGTTGCCATTATGGCATACCATTGATAAAAGGTTTTTAAAATGACAAATCGCTATATCTTTTCACTTTTTGTTTTTGAGAGTTGTAACTATATAATTGCACTAAGAGTGACACCACTAGCTGTTTGTCTAGTTTATTTCCAAATGTATCAATACATCCAATTTTGTCTCAGTGAGTTTTCTAATGGTTACAGAACTGCAATTTCATTTTGTCTTGGGAGACGTGAGTGAATTGAGCCTAACTGTTATCTGGTCTTGTGTTTGTCTTTGTCTTTGTCTGTGTGTGTGTGTGTGTGTGTGTGTGTGTGTGTGTGTGTGTGTGTGTGTGTGTGTGTGTGTGTGTGTGTGTGTGTGTGTGTGTGTGTGTGTGTGTGTGTGTGTGTGTGTGTGTGTGTGTGTGTGTGTGTGTGTGTGTGTGTCTGCAGTCGATTCGGGAGGTGACGGGCTATGTGCTGGTGGCTCTAAACCAGTTTGACTACTTACCCCTGGAAAACCTGCGCATCGTGCGGGGCACGAGGCTCTACGAGGACCGCTACGCACTGGCCATCTTCCTCAACTACCGACGGGATGGAAACTTCGGACTTCGAACACTCGGCCTCAAAAACCTCACAGGTGAGCCTTAAAGCAATTTCTGCACAGCACTTAAAGCACTTTACCTGACTGTTGCTGGCAGGTTCGCCATTACAAAGACATACCTGTACCTACTTTGCACTTTGCTCCACTTCAAGGTAATCCGTTTGTTCAATTTAGCATTGTTTTCTCTTCAGACTTTTCAGAAAGATGCCCTTTTGTCCAAAGATCATAGGGCAGACCCTACCGTTTCACTAACGGTAGGGCACTTGCTACTTGGCTGCCCTCGTCTCTCTCCTCCCACTATTGTCCTGTCTCTTTCATAATGAAGGCATAAAGAACCCCCCCCCCCCCCAAAAAAAAAATATATATAAAACAAGCAAACAAATCAAAAATTGAAACAGCCATCCATACAGCAACAAGTTGTTTCACTTTCTCTGTTTTAGTTGCTCGTTCCTGGGTAGCTTGAGAGTCAGACTTGCGCTCACTAGGATTTTATGTGGAGAGCAAAATCTGCAGGGAGGATGATAAGCCTTTAAGATGTGAGAGTGAAAGTGAAATCCTCAATTTATCAGTTATTTCAGAGATTAGCACTGTGGTTTACTGTCCGGAAAGGGGAAAAAAGGGTCTTGATTAGAGTTTTAATACATTTAAATGCAGAAGTGCCCCTGTTTTTCTAATGGCCACAACATGGTTTGGAGGGGGTTTAGGAGGAAAAAAGACATGCTGTAAAAGCTCAAAGAAATTTAATTACATTCCGCTTACCGAGGGAGCACTGACCCCATCTTTTTGAAGCCTGTAATGTTCTTTTTAATGACTCCTTTTTTAATAAATGTGATTATTAACCACGTCAGTGTGATACATCCCCATTATTTAAGCGGTAATTGACCCACCGTTTTGATATCTATAATAACAAGTTTGTACTTTGTGTGTTGTACCATATATTCCCAAAATAGATTATATCAAAAGGAGAAAAAAAAATATGGCGACATTCATTCATCTTAATGCAAATGACTTTTCCCTCAAGTCTCAGAGAAGGCATTTCATGTAAGGCAAAGTCATCTCTCAATGTGTGTGTTTTTATGTCAAGATGTGCCTAGGCACAGATGTTATGTGCCAACAGCGCAGTCTTGCACCAGATCATCATGCAGGAGCTCTTGGTAATGGGCTTGTAACAGCGGGAGGAGAGCAAAGGTTTGTTTGTGAGTGGGCTGAAAGGGGACATGAATCACAGCACGGGTCTCTCTCATCCAAATGCATATATGCACAACATGCCAACACACATGCATGTTCATAATGTTTCCTCCACTCACGCGCTCCACTCATCCATATTTACGAGCTGTTATAACGGCGTGAGGTGAAGTTATTTTATTTTTTAATTTTTTTCCCGAAAGGCTTTTATTGGCATTTCTGCGCTGTTCTATCTTCACTCGGAATTCCGAGTGCTTCCTTTTCCTGGAGCTGCCAGTCAGAGGGTGCATACGGAGCTGCACGTTACGCTGATGAAGAGATAGAAGATGGAGCTGTCTCTTTTCCTTCAGTCAAGAGTAGAGACTTCATCAACTCCCATCCAGCCCTCTCCCATCGCCAAGCCCTAGTTCCATGTCACTGTCAGGGGAAAAACAACACTTACTTTTATTATTAACTCACTCAGTTGTCATGGCAGAATCGTGGGAATTCAGTGAGCTCGATATTTTATTTCATTCCTAGTGGTCACAAGAAAAAAAATGTCGAAAAACGTTAAGAGTGAGGAATTTACTATTATTAGCATACTTCACGTTAATTCAATGATCTTGAGAATTCGATAAGAATCCATTGAGCCATTTTGAGGGACATTTTTTTTTTTTTAAGTTGTTGTTAGCAGAGCCAGTTGGTCACAATAAAAAAACAGGTTACCATAGAGTGAGTCTATGGCCTGTTAATGTTGTTTTGATGGTGAAATGGCGGCAGCAGCTGGGTGGGAATCGGGAATGGTCTTTTAAAGGGAGGCTGAATGTGACATGGGTGCGCTGGGCGAGCTCAGAGCAATGTGCAGCAGGGCTCATCCACTCATCATCTCTGGCTCTGCGGTGCCACGGGGGAGGAGGAGATGGAGGAAAATGAAAACCGGTAAATACAAATACCCTCCTGACCAAAATAAACTACCGTATGCCCTCCAAAACAAACAATCACAATAACACAATCACACACACACACAGAGTCACTGGTAGCTTTGGCTGGGCCCAAGACAAATTCATCCAAAAGGGCCCCCCATTCAATACATACAGTGTAATGAGGACCCAATGTGGGCCCCCTCTCTCCCTTGGCCCGGGACATCTGACCCCTAAGCACCCCCCCCTGTCAGCTGCCCTGCAGACACACACACACACACACACACACACACGGAGGTGCACATACACACACAAGGAAGCACACATGCACGCACGCACACACACACAGACACACACACACACACACACACACACACACACACACACACACACACACATACACACACACACACACACACACACACACACACACACACACACACACACACACACACACACACACACACACACACACACACACACACACACACACGCATACACACACACACACACACACACACATACACACGCATATATACACACCACAGACTGTCTGCCACATGTCATCAGGCAAAGGAGAGATAGGTGTGTGTGTGGGGGGGGGGGGGAGAGGAGGGATAGAGACCACACAGTGTATTTATGTGACCAATCTGTGGTAAGAGTCAAATGCCAAGCCCTTTGGTGGGGTGGTCCAAACTGCATGTGTCGTTACTATGCACCTGTGTCTATCTGTGTGTATGTGCGTGTGCGTGCGTGCGTGTGCGTGTGTGTGTGCGTGTGTGTGTGTGTGTGTGTGTGTGTGTGTGTGTGTGTGTGTGTGTGTGTGTGTGTGTGTGTCTGTGTGTGGTGTGGTCGTGTGTATGTGTGTGTGTGTGTGTATGTGCATGTGTATGTGTATGTGTGGGTGCGCGTGCATGTGTGTGTGTGTGTGTGTGTGTGTTTCCTGTGTGTGTGCCAGGGCTTGACATTAACTTTTTCACTTGCCGGCCATTGTGGCTAGTGGTTTTACAGAGTCACTAGCCATCCAGCTATTCTACTAGCCACAAATTTGTTTTGTTTTTTATCATGACATTGTACATCTAGCCTCAGAAAATGAGTTGCTTAAAAGCAAGAAGATGAGTGCATGAGTTTCTACATGGAAATAAAACAAGCAAACAGAAACTGAGTAACTGTGCTTTTTCTTGAACTTAAATACAATTGATACACAGGGACGAAGTGCAGAATATACGCTATTCTGTTCTTTCATACCATAGAATAAGCTACCTGCCAAATTGGCTGGTGACACTGTAATTATTACCAGCCACAGCCAAGTTTTACCAGCATTTGGCCGGTTGGCAGGTGCCAGTGTCAAGCCCTGGTGTGTGTGTATGTCTAGGTTCATTTGTGGTGTGAGCTTATATTTTTCTCTTTTCCGGCATTGTTGAGTGGTAATCTCTATCTCTTGTGCAGAGTTGTGTAGATGAAAGAAAGGCATGAAGCCTGTCTACTAGCATTACTTGTAATGACCTCCAGTATTGTTCTGATGCAGCAGTGGCTAAGTCCACTGTTGGGGGCGATGATAGATTAGATAAGGGGCCAATGTTTTCTAGCTCAGTGGTACACTCTAATGCACTATGTGAAAGAGAGTAATTGCTTTCATTTATCAGAATGATAGAAGAAACGTCAACGTGGGCCCTTAATTCATTACAATTAGGAAAGAGGGAGAACTAATTATTACACCGTTGCCGTATGAGGGAGGTTTTTTGATTGACGGAATATTCATGAAAGATATGAAGGTCGTTTTTAGAGAATCTCTGACGACCTTCTCAATGCCTGTGAAAGTTCAGCCCGAGGCGAATTGTGTTTTACATGACGGAACAAGGCAGGTGCATTGACGTGCATTTCATCTCAGCGCAGACATTTTATAAAATCCCCAGGGCCCACTGTACAGTACTGTATGCCCTACTGAGGGATAGTGGCTAGGCAATGGGTGTTGACAGTTTTTGTCAGTTTGGCTCATGCTGTGTGAGAAATATCTGCGATGGCATTATGATAATATTAGCAGCAGTAGTCGTAGTTACTTCATGGTCCCCCATGGGGCATTTGGATGTGCAGTACAATTACGATCACAGGCAGTTTGTTACAGGACACACCCAATGTATAATAACACAGACGGCAGCACACAGCATTAAAAAACACTTCACTTAACGTGCACACCAGCACATTGCCTATTGGGGGCGCTATAAATCACGCTAACAGTTTGCGGGCGCCATTTGAAAATTAGTATTAAAGATCTTGACCTCGTTATTTCCTTTCATTAGTGTCCTCCTCACCTGCTTCCTTAGTCCAGTGGCCTTGTTACCGAGGGATACGAGCCAGAGGCTGGCGTGTTGCCAAGGACAGCTGCCGTTAAACAAGGCTACAGTAGTAGGCCTGTGTTTACTGAATGAAGAGCGCATCGTTATTCATGGACGACGTTGTGCACGTTTGATTCACATACTTCAAACACTCAGAGAGCACATAATTGTAAATGAAGTTGGCATCACTGTCCTCGGGGTGTTGTTTTCGCCTTTTGTTTTTTGTAATGTGGGTGAAAGAATAAAAAATAATACATCCGCTGTGAGTCACTGTGTGATCTATGAAGTGCTGTTGATGTAAATGAGATCTTAGAGTAGAGCATGCATAGTTTTCTACTTTGGGGTCACTTGGAACGGGTGGGTGGATGGATGTTACGGTAGGTACTGTGGCGCCTAGAGGGTGTTGTTCATTATGGGTTTTTTTTTTTTTCAGTTTCCATGTGGGGCCCCCTCGTCACTCTAGTCAGTGTTGGTGGTCTCTCTCTCTCGCGTCCTTCGCCAGCTCTTGAGGGCATTATACGAGCCTTTAAAGTTTTAACTTGCCACAAGACTCTGCCGCTCACAAGGGGATGCCTGCCTGCCTGACTGGGGGAATGAGTTGGTGGTTGGTGGTGGTGGTTGGGGGGGGGGTGTTTGTCTCTCTTTAGATTTGTCACCGGAGTGTAGCTCCCCATGGGACAAATGCCACGTGTAGCAAGGAGCTAGAGGCACAAATAGATGTGTGTCTTTTAAAAGCAAAACAAATAACAAACAAACAATATCTTACATCTGCGGGGGGGGAGGAGGAGGTTCAATAACAAATCCCACGTCGTCGGAGGTGAACTCACATGAACGCACAAATGCAGCGGCGTCCCATCTATTCGGCCTAGGGTTACAGAGATCAATCAGAGGTGAAGACTGAGTGAGAGAGGTTGCACAATGAATTTTGTAGTGTTAAATGAACACTTCGAGTTCAATGTAAGACTCGTCTAGCTGGTTGTACACTCTAAATAGAATCAACTCTAAGTTGAATTTACACTGCAAAATCTAGAGTGATCTAGAGAGCAAGCGAGTGCGCGAGCGAGTGACTTTTTGAGTGAGTGGGCGATATGATTCTAAATGCAGGTGTCTGTATCATGCACTTGTGCTTACAGCCATCCCTAAGCTCCCAGTCAACTCACTCACTCACTCACTCACTCACACTCACTTATGCCTGACAGGGCTAGGCTATGCGGGAGACGTAATCGAGGGAATTTCTCCTTGCTATTCCCGAGTACAGTAACTGCCCCCACTCCCAACTAACACCCTCCTTCCCCACCTCCACTACCACCCTCGCCGTGCCTCTCTCCACCCACCCCGGCAAGTAAATAATTAAATCAGTGTGTGTTGTTCCACTTACCCGCCCCCCCTCCCTCCGCAGGAGTGCTTCTAAGTACACATAACCCATATGCTACCCTCTTAGCTCCCTACATTAGGTAATGCACAGTGCACATGGCTCCGTATCCTCCCCATCTTGCACAGCAACTGTCTGTAGGAATATTGCAATGAGCATCTGGTCCCAGCGGAGCTTCTCTGTCTCTGTGGCAGCGAGTCCGGCAGCAGCAGCGGCACACTGGAGATGGCACGATGCGGAGGAATGTTTGAAATACCAGCCATCCCCGGAGGGGGAGAGACGGAGCTCAGTGAAAAACAGCCCCATCGTCTTTTCTTCTTTTCTCTCTCTTGCACTCTCTCGCTGCCTCCCCCCCCCCTCATTTTTCTCCCCTTTGTGCGCGTTCTCTCATTCTATGACTTTTCTCCTCTCCCTCTCCCTCTCCCTCTCCCTCTTTTTTTTCAACTGTTTTGCTGGCTGACCTCGGGCTCTGTCTGTTCTCTGTCATTGTCTGGGCGATGCACACAGGTGGGCGCTGTGGCCTGGCACAGGTGCTGACTGGCTGCCGAACCCAATCACCGTCCCCGTCCCCGTGCCCAGAGAGGCAGCCCTTGCGCTGGAGCCGTGCCCAGGCAAACCAGGGGGAGGCCCCGCCATGAACGAACGAGACTCACACGTCCGCCCCCGTCCCCCACACCCCCCCACAGCCCCCACAGAGCTGTACTACAGCCTGGCCTCTCTCCCTGCCGGAGAGTAGCAAGCAGCAAGGGGTGCCGAAAGGGGGAGGACAAAGGGAACAGTTGTCCTGGACCCACTGAGAGAGGGGCCCCAGAATTGGGTCCTCATTACATTGTATGTATTGGGCTTGGGGGCTTTTTCAGATGACTTTGTCCTACGCCCGGCCAAAGCTGTCAGCGCCCCTGCAAGCTGCAAGCAGCAAGCAGCAGCGCTTGCGAAAGGGGGCTGCTTTGAAGTGACAGGCACATTATCGCGTCGTTTTCGCTTATAGTAGCTCTCCCGAGATGTGTACCACCGGGGGTCGATACGATCCATAAGCGACATACAGCATAAGAGGATAAAGGTTATTAACCCACTCCAGGCCTAAGCTGCGGGCCTGATAAAACGCACCTTCTGGTATTAAGGATGACCCCCACCCCCCCACCCCCCGGGGATCCCTGGAGGTTGAAATTGCCCCTGGATCAAATCAATTTGTCGCTGGTATATTCTGATATTGGCCTATTGATTTTTTATTTCTTTCCTGCCGTTGTTACCCTGTACAAGGGAGTAGTAGGTATGCGTGTTCACCTTTTTTTGTTCGTTGACTTCGCTTGTGCCATCGTTTCTTATAAGACTCCATTCTGATTTTTTTTTCCAGCGGTGCCATGGAGAAGGTGGTGTCAATGCATTTGAAATGAGTTTCAGTATACAGTAGCACTCCCGAGGCTGAGGGGACAAGTGGCTGGTGCGGGGGTAGTTAAGTGAGGGAGTCCTGTACTATCGTGCAGGGGTTCCCAAACTTTACTATGAGAAGCCCCCCCATATCCTGGTACATTTTTATTGTACTTAGTTATTCAATTTATGAAATTGTTTATGTTTTTTTTCCTGCCAACCTGCCCCCCTCAGCACGCTTTTGCAGCTCCCCTTTAGTACAGCTGCCTGTGTGCTTATAATGGGGAGACGAAAGGGTATCCCTGACCAGGCACATTTAATATAACACTCCCTCCCCTTCCTTCACTACATATGGAGTGGATTGCTGGCGCATGGCTTATCTCTTTTGTCCGGGTCATTTTTTCTCCGTCGCTTTTCTTTTACATCAAATGCAATAGCATGCAACGACCGACATCTTCCACTCCAGGCACGCACGCTCGTAGGCACGCACAGACACACACACACACGAGCAGACAGACAGACAGACAGACGCATGCTCACACACACATAAATATTCCCATTCCATCTACCCACACACACACACACACACATACACATACACATACACACAAGCACATACACACAAACAAGCAAACAGCATCTCACACACACTCACAAGGCATGCTCGCACACATATAACCATTCTCACTCCACCTTTTCCCACCAAACACACATCACCACCAAACAATTCCAGTGACACACACTCTCTCTCACACACGCACGCACGCACGCACGCACACACGCAGGCATCGCACGCACGCACACACACGCACGCACACACACACACACACACACACACACACACACACACACACACACACACACACACACACACACACACACACACACACACCACATACAGACCGCATAGTCTCCCCATGTCTGCCCACAAACCTCCTCAACAGCTTCTAGTCCTAAAGCAAATCATCAGTATTAATTATAGCCTGTCTCTCCCCAGTGCAGGGGAAAAGGTTAAAGATTACCACTTTTGCTTGACATTTTCTAAATTCTAGCCGGCTGTCTGTCTGCTGAGAGGAATGAACAGAAATATGTATATTTTTTTAAATTCAAGCTCAACCAGACATTTTCTCCAGCTTATATATTTTTTTCCCCTCCTGAAACCACCACACACACAAACAGCTGCCACACTGCATTCAGATGGTAATTACTGCCTGCTGGCTTTGCAAAATAATAACAGCCTCAATAAAGAACATAAACCAGATGAGCGTGTCAATTTAACACATTTTTTATATTCTCGCCTCTCATCTCCTCTTTGCGTTGCACTTTGGGTTTTGTGTGTGTGTGTGATGTATTGTTTTTGTCCCTTTATTTCACTGTCATTTAGCAATGTGTTCTCCTGCCCAAATGACAGCATGGGCAGTCATGACAGCATGGGCATCAGACTTGTAGGCCAAAGGTTGCCGGTT
>NC_085869.1:21122076-21124576 GCF_034702125.1 Engraulis encrasicolus
TTTAGAGAGATTCTGCAAAGAGGAATGGCTGAAGATCCCTCTTTCTGTCTTTTCCCATCTTGTGAAACATTATAGGAGAAGATTAGGTGCTGTTTTGTTGGCAAAAGGGGGTTGTACAAAATATTAACAACAGGGGTGCTAATAATTGTGACACACATTATTTGATATGACAAATAATTATTTCTTTATGTGGGATTTTTTCCCCACTGAATAAATGCACTTGTATTGAAGGTTGGATTTTTCTCTTTTTTTCCATTAAGGTCCCATATTATTTAGAAAAAAATAATAATAATTGGAAGCTAAAAAACACATCTCAAGGGGTGTCAATAATAATGGAGGGCACTGTAACTAAAGGCCCTGAGTTAGTATGGCACAGTAGTGCAATACTATGGTAATAGTAGTCGTATACTTTTCAATGATGATTGCAGCGTTCCATTGGTGGACCGGCATGCATTATGGGGCTACAGAGGAAAAAAATGCTTTTTTTGTTGGATACCTCGTTACATTTTGCATTTTGCGTTATTAAGTTAGCTTAAAGTGCACTTGATTGGCGTAGTCGAGACAGTAAAATAAAGTGTGAGAGAAATTTGGTGAAACCGTGCTATACGCCATGCTGACATTGAAATCTTTCAAGGTTTTAGCATCCGTGTTTTTTATATATTCACTCCAATCATTGGAACCAGGTAATGCTTTCCTTAATGTCCGAAAAGCATCTTAAAAGCCTTGTCCAGTAGAGAGACTGGAGTGAGCCGGTAAATGAAAAAAAGGATAGAGCTGCCTGCCTTTGTACAAGATGGCAGCCGAGAGGAAGTGGGGAGAAGGGAAAGGCACGGAAAAAAAGCCACAAAAAAAACAAAGACCCGGGAGATAAAGCAGCCGTGCACGAGTGGAAGAAGAAGAAGGCTCCCTGGTATTTAAATCCTGTGAAATGATTTGGTGGCGAGGGGTGGGAAGCCATAATTACAGTAAAGTCAGATGGAGGGGCTGATTCTGCCGCTGCTTAAACCCCCTTTCCTTTAGCTGGGGCTCGGAGGGAAGTGCCGGGCGCATTAAAAATGCATTTGGTGTCATCATTAAGGAGCTGAATGATTAAAACATATCTTCTGGCTTCAAACGCCATTTTCCTCCTCTTTGTACAAAAAGAAAGGCAGGGTGATAAAATATACACTTTTTGAAGGAATTACCGTGCTGGAGTAAACAGTAGTTTGATGTGGCAGAGGCGAGGTACTCAGGTAATGGTCACATAAGGGATTGTGGATCTTCAAAGATGTGTTTTTCTCTCTCCCACTTCTGTTTGGATTAGCATTTTCACGTGCGGTCACACAATTCCAAACTCCTGGCGTCACCATGAAATATCACATTAGCAAGGATGAGAAAACAAGTCAGGAAGTAAATATCAAGGCAAACAAATTTATAAATGAACACACACACATATACTTCAGTGGGCTAAAGTGAAAAATGTCAAGAGGTTTTCGAATGTCATCTTTAGCGTCAAGTGAGCAGTAACAGTGAGCAGCACAATAACATATGTGGCCATACTCGAGAAGGACGCAGGAGCCCAGAGTATCAGCGAACTGAAAAGATGTATGGAGAATCGGGATGACTGAAAGCAAAGATGGAAGGCTCGTCTGAGGACGACCGAGAGAGAGCAGTGAGCAGAGGATATGATTGTATGGGTATATATACGGTACCAGTAGGCAAGCTTTAAATATAAAACCAGAACAGCTGCCTTGAGAACAATGATAACGGAGACTTACAAAGATCTCGGCTGTCCCCTCTTCAAGCCAGAGTCAATATACGGCATGTCCCTCATGACACTGTGTCTGCTCAGATCACTGTTCTTTGTGCTTTAAATGAGATGACTGTCAAGTGCTGAGCACTTTCATATGGTGAACGTGTCCCTGCTGTCCCATCCTACGTGACGATTTCATGTTACATCTCCACTCACTTGTACTCAGATATGATGAAGGCTGCTGCTCCAGCATAGTGACTGGTAGTGTGCACTTCTCATCCATGCAAGGCCCCCGTGCTAAACCAGCCGCAGATCGTTTTCTTCACATATGGCTTTCAGGCCGACCAGAACGGAGCTGGTGTCGGTGCTCGCACCAGTTACGTTCGGCACTAAAGTGTTTGTCTGCGAACCGCCAGTGTTCATACCGGGCTCTGAACTTTTTCCGCACGTGACTGTGTTACCCGGATGAACCTGCTGACGACCACGCTGTCGTCACGGTTCGCTGAGAAAAACCTGGTATTTTGCGGTTCGCATTGCGAACCAATTTTCCGGTTCGCGAACGCAAATATCTGTGGCGTGAACACGACGGTCGGTTCGCGATTAGGTGCTGGAACGGGCTCCAGCACGGTTCTCAGTCGGCCTGAATGCACTAACAGTGAAGCTTTATTGATCACGAGTTATGTATGGAGATATGAAGAGATAATATGTACGGCCGTTTTCAAAACGAGCTTTCAAAAGTGCGGGCCCCAAAAGAAAAGCTTTCTCGAA
>NC_085869.1:21127076-21132076 GCF_034702125.1 Engraulis encrasicolus
CTGAGTTTTCACCCAAAAATCTAAATTACTGCACTTTTTATGTCACTTCAGCCCCCTGGCAGAATAGGCTCTTGTGATATCTGTGCTAAATTGGAACAAAACTGTAAGTCATATTTCTTATGCATCTCCGTTTTCATGCATTTTAAGCCCACCCCTAAAACAAAGCTCCAGCCTTTGACCCCCAACTCTGTGTATATAGTTTGTCCATCCCATTTGCTCATGGCCCTATGCCAGTAAAGCTAACAGTGTCACATACCTTCCTAACCTCCTCCATAAATGGGCTATTCTGAGATTGGTACGGTCTCCCACAATGACCCCTTGCATAAATGGGGTATAAATGCAGTTTGACTGTGTGCATTGTGTCCAGTAGTGTGCTGTGTCACAATGACTATTAGAGATTCCCAATGGGACTTTTACATTATTGATGAGTTTGTGGAGGAGGGAGGGGTGAGACATACTTTAGGTACTCCTTTGAGAGGAGAGGAGAGGAGAGGAGAGGAGAGGTGATGAGAGGAGAGGAGAGGAGAGGAGAGGAGAGGAGAGGAGAGGTGATGAGAGGAGAGGAGAGGAGAGGAGAGGAGAGGAGAGGAGAGGAGAGGAGAGGAGAGGAGAGGAGAGGAGAGGAGAGGAGAGGAGGAGAGGAAAAGGGGTGATGAGATGATTATGGGGACATATCCTAGCTACTCCTTGAGGAGGGGACGGGAGAGGAGGAGAAGATGACGAGGACACACCTTAGCTATCTGTGGGGAGGAGAGAGGAGAGGAGGTGGAGGAGGGATTCACCTTAGCTACTCCTTGGCTCCTGGCACCTGTTCCCTTCTCCGTAGTGCAGCATCTCATCCGTACGAACGTGCTTCATCTGTCTGTTCTCCAGTGAGAAATGTTAATGAAACACTTAAGAGGGCTAAAGCAATTATTTCTGCTCATGCCAATCTTCAGGCCTGGCGCTTTCAAAATGTCAGTGGCAGCAGTAGCAGCAACAGCAGCAGCCGTGAGAGAGGGAGGGGATGGGGGGTTTGCAGGTGAGTGGTTGGGGTATGGTCAGGTGGAGGTGCGGGTGTGGTTGCAGACAGTGATGGAATAATTAACTTTTTCTAACAAAGAAATGGTGGGTGAATGAATGGATGGCACAGCGGTAAGCCAATCGGGCAAAAAGGGTTCCGGTTGCATGGGGCACTTGGGGACATCCATGTACTGTCCTCTCTTTGTGTCAACAAGCACTTTGCTTATTTTTTGTATTGTTCCCAAGAGATTGTTAAACTCCCCAAAACAGTGTCTGTTGCGTAATTTCCACTCACAATTGTCAATCGGCTGAATGGTGATGTGAAGCCTTTGGCTGTGTCCAGACTATTACGTTTGATGACGGACCCTACCATTTAGGGTAGAAATAAAGCCTCGTTGAACAAAGAAACCTGTAATAACAACTGTGCACAGTACAGTACAATCAATACTGTTGGAAAGGACAGTCAAGGCAACATTGAATAGCTGTCATTAAAGAAAGACTTGACCCAGAGTGTGTTTTGCAACAGGAGAAACAGGAGAAACAGGAGAAAGCTGTAAAAGTAAAACAAAACACAGACACTGGCATGCCATGGGGTCTTTTTAAACAAACCACTTTATACTCTGTGGACCTATTATGTAAATCAGAAGCTGACATCTTCAAAAAAAAAAGCAAAAAACTATGAAAACTGCTTTACCTCCTGTCCTTCTTTACAGTAACATGGCAACAAGTGGAGGAGGCTAATGCCTACATGCCGGTAATATACCGTATAGTCTCTCCCCTGGGTAGCCTGAGAGCTCTCAGCAGGCACTGGCGTTATGTAAACATTTTCATGGCCGAGAAAGCGGCGTCGCCCTGGAGAGCATTATGGAAGTCTAATGAACTTTTTTGTGGAACATGACATAGCAATTGCCACAGAGAAAGGGGGGCAAACGTGTGAGGAGAGAGAGAGAGAGAGAGAGAGAGAGAGAGAGAGAGAGAGAGAGAGAGAGAGAGAGGGGTGGGGGTGCATATGAGACAAGAGAAATGAGAGAGAGAGAGAGAGGAGAGGGAGAGGGAGAAAGATAGGAAGTGAGAGAGACCAGTGCTTCAGTGCGGCAATCTGCTTGAGCAATTGGCACGCGGCGTGGCCCTGACTGCAGCGCCGGCCTCTGCGTCTCCCTCTGTGGCTTAATAATTAATGTATTTATTTTCTGCGTGCGCTGTGGGCTTGGCGGAGAAGTGGAGCGAGTGAGCGCTGAGAGGAGAGCAGAGCAGAGCAGTCGAGGGTAATGGGACATGAAAGGGCTGTGCTGCTCTGCAGAGGACCCCTCGGTGCAGGGAAATGGCCCAGGTGCTATGCTATACCTCACACATGAACTCATCAGCTAAATATACAGACCACGGCCACGGCCTACCGTCGCTTGACTTTCTCTCGCACAGTCTTTCTCTCTCTCTCTCTCTCTCTCTCTCTCTCTCTCTCTCTCTCTCTCTCTCTCTCTCTCTCTCTCTCTCTCTCTCTCTCGCTCTCTCTCTCTCTCTATCTCTCTCATTGTCTTCACTGCTGTCACCAACTTGTCTTGCCCTTCATCTCCTTCCTTGACTGTCTCTCTACCTCTCTCTCTCTCTCTCTCTCTCTCTACCTCTCTCTCTCTCTCTCTCTCTCTCTCTCTCTCTCTCTACCTCTCTCTCTCTCTCTCTCTCTCTCTCTCTCTCTCTCTCTCTCTCTCTCTCTCTTTGTCTTCACTACTGTCACCAACTTGTCTTGCCCTTCATCTCCTCCCCCCATCTAGCACACAACCACCGTCCCCATGTGTCTTGTTCCGCTAACCTCACTGTGCCACACATGACATCATAATACTCTAACTAACCATGGTGCTTACACAAGCTGTGTGCTGTGCAGTCATCTTTTCTTTTGTGGCGCGGTGATGTCAACTTGCTTGCGGCCATTTGCATGTTGCTGTCCTATCAGATTTGGTTGTTATTGCCGCCTTGTGATTGGTGGAGGGAGCTTGCCCTGAGCATGAATGTTTTATGGGCAAGTGGAGTGGTGTGTTTTTCTGTAGCAGACTCTTTGTTTGGATGACAAGACTAGGTCACTAAGTCAGTTGGTCTCCTGGTTTTATCTCCTGAAGTGGACTGTATGCCACAGCAAATAGAGTTTATTTACATTATAGAATATAGCTTCAATGAGACAGGAATAGTGCAGGTATTGTATATTTTCAGTCTACAAAACACAGACGCCTTTTTTATGTTCCTTTTTTTGGCAGAACCCTTCTAGTTCAAGGTCATTCAAAAGGTCATTTCAAAATCAAGAAAAAAAATAATTTCAAAACATCTGGCCATTTCCATGGCAGGCATTTGTGTTTTCTTACCTCCCCACCTGTCTTTCTTACCTTTTTTGCTTTTTGCTTCAGTTTCTTATTAATGCAATACCATCACTTGCCTTTTGTCATTCTGACCAGATCCATACTGTGCAGAGGCTGCATTGGTCATTCACTGTAACACCCTGCAGTTGTTACGAAAATGCCTTTCTTGTTGTTGTTGTTGTTGGTTGTTTATCTCCAAAAAAGCTGGTTAGGTCGAAGTCCTCTAGTCTGAAGTGTGTGTCTGTGCACATAGCAGGTTTGCATGATTGCAGAGCCTTCTCCACTTGCTCCCACTCTTTCTTTAAAAAAAAAAAAAAAAAAAAAACCTCCTCCAACCTTGCTCCTCCAACTTTTTTTTTTCTTTGGTCGACTGGTTCCGTATTTCTTAAACACACATTTTGCGTTTCTGGTCTCTACCCACCTGATTGGGTTATTGTGCTCATTAGCAGCCATTGTGATTGCTGAAGTCCATGTTTAAAACCCAGAGAAAGGGAAAAAGGGAAGCTGAAGAGAGCAGCAAATAAAAAGCTTGTTTTCTTTTTTTTTTCTTCTTGCATGTGTTGTTTCTAATGGTGGCTCTCTCTCTCTCTCTCTCTTGAACTCCCATCATCTCTGTGCATTATCTTGGCCTCTCCCACACGCAGGCCCACCGACAGGGAGGGGGACAAAGGGCTGTCCCAGGCCCAGGGAGATAGGGGCCCCCAGAATTGGGTCCCAATTACATTGTATTGGATAGGGGGCCCTGTCAGATGACTTTTTCCTGGGCCCAGCAAAAGCTGTCTGCGGCCCTGCCCACCCTCGTCCTCGCTCCCCTCACTGCACTCCATCTCCGCACTCCAGCGTGTACCACCGTACGTGCCGTAATTATGCAGCCCACTTTTACCGTACGTTTATGCTTCAGGTCTTTTCAAGAGCCGACGCAAGCACCTGGGATATGCATGATTTAGCATTGAGATCTCTTCTGTGTTTTCTCGAGTTTGGGTACATTCTGTACACGCTGCGAGGTTGTTTTGTTGTACACGTAGCCGTCATTTTTCTTGTTGAGGTGTTTCTTTTTTGTGGTGTGTGATTCTAATCTATCTCGCTTCATGTGGAAAGCAACACGTTGTTGCTTGTAACAATTTATCATCATCGTTTTTGTCTGCTTCTCAAACAAACAATCTCAAAAGGTATTTGTGAATGCTCTGTAAGCAGTAAATGGCGTGAACAGGAAGCAAAAAAGTGGCATTTGCTTGAATAGAAGACAATATTTTAAGTCTGTTTTATACCAACAGCCAAAACAATGGCTTGATTCGCTGGTAACATGCAGTGCTTTTGTGTGGGGTATATTAGCATAATAGCTGTGTGTGTGTGTGTGTGTGTGTGTGTGTGTGTGTGTGTGTGTGTGTGTGTGTGTGTGTGTGTGTGTGTGTGTGTGTGTGTGTGTGTGTGTGTGTGTGTGTGTGTGTGTGTGTGTGTGTATGAGATGTGCAGGGTGCGTGCGTGTGTGCACAGGGGTGTTGACAGTTGTCCCAGGCCTAGGGAGAGAGGGGGCCCAGAATTGAGTCCTCATTGCATTGTATCCTGTATGCCTGGGGGGGGCTTTTCAGATGACTTTGTCCCGGGCCCCGGCCAAAGCTGTCAGAGGCCCTGTGAGCGTGCGTGCGTGCGTGC
>NC_085869.1:21137076-21142076 GCF_034702125.1 Engraulis encrasicolus
GCAGCCTTGGCATTAAGCTGTTTATATTTTCTCTCTATGAATAATCTTGCTCTATTTTTCCATTTACTCCTATTCAAGTTAGTCAGTAACTACCTGTGTGGCGTAAATACTACTACTGTGTGTGTGTGTGTGTGTGTGTGTGTGTGTGTGTGTGTGTGTGTGTGTGTGTGTGTGTGTGTGTGTGCATGTGTGTGCGTGTGTGTGTGTGTGTGTGTGTGTGTGTGTTTGTGTGTGTGCGTGCGTGTGTGCGTGCGTGCGTGTGCGCGTGTCCGTTTTTATCCAATTCCATTAACATTCAAAATAAAACATAGGCTCTCCTGTCATTTGCACTGAATCCACAGTGCCTCAGCCTTTTTGGACTCTGCCGCACGCTCCCTCCCTCCCTCTGACCTGAAAGCAAATCACGGTGCACTTTCCTCTTATGGTTTGCTCAACTTTACTCATCACTATTTGTCATAGAGGTGACATCTCCTGGGCGGTGGAGGTGGAGGTGGCCTGTGCTGGGCTGTGCTGTGCTGCTGTGCTGTGCTGTGCTGTGCTGTGCTGTGCTGTGCTGTGCTCACCGCCATAGTGAGTGCTGGAGAGAGAGAGAGGCAGAGTGATGGATGGTGGGGCAGCTCACCTATTTGTAGTGGAGGGGAGGGGTCCCGACAGGGTCTGGCACTTCATTGCTCAACAACACACACAGATGCACAGATACACACACACAAGCGCACACACATACACACGCATACACACGCATAGACATACACTCAGCCACATGCATGCACACACACACACACATGCTCACACATACACAGATGCATACACATTAACACACCCACACACACAGCCACACAGCCACACACACACACACACACACACACACACACACACACACACACACGCACACACACACACACACACACACACACACACACACACACACACACACACACACACACACACACACACACACACACACACACACACACACACACAAAAACACACTCAGGTAGAGGTGGGGCACATGCACACCCACATGTACCTCACATTTTCCATAAATACTTGCTAAAAACACATTGCTAATAAGCATTTTTTTGCAATCTCATAAGCACCCTAAAAGCAAGCCAACAAAACCTCGTCGAAAACAATTGCCATCATAGCCCTTAGCTCTCTCTGTGGTCTGTGTGTAACCAATAAATAAAAGCAGAGCTGCCATTTATCGATCTGCTCTAATGCCTGTTACAGTAGCGACGCAAGGAAATTGGAAACTGGAAAATAGCCCACCGGAAGCTAAATGCACTGCCATTTTGAAGCAGACCTGAAACACGCACACACACGCACGGACACACGCACACACACACACGCACACACACACGCACGCACGCACGCACGCACACACTGATTTTCACATTTTTTTCACAATGTTACTGGACAATTGGTATTTGGAATATGGGAGGTAAGGATCACAAAAATATTTTCAGGTCCAAAAGGGAGGTGCCAGCAGAAAAAAAAGTGTGGGGACCTCAGTCTGTACAATGCCTCTGAGCCTGATAGACATCGGAGCTATCTTTTATTAACAGCCAGTGCTTATGTAACAACAATCTTGCCCACCGCACTGTATAACCTCCTCTCTCTCTCTCTCTCTCTCTCTCTCTCTCTCTCTCTCTCGCTCTCTCTCTCTCTCTCTCTCTCTTCAGCTCAGGGCAGGGGACAGACCTTGTGTGAGATATTCAGTGTATTATAAAGTAAAGTGCTCTCTATATATCACTGATTAAACACTTTATTGAGTTTTTTAGCAGCTAACAGCTTTTTGGAAATTGAATTTAAAACTTGGATTGGCGCCCGGCGAAACGTGCTGTGTGTCTTGTGTCCTACCATGTCACCTTCGGCCATTGTTTGGTATTCAACCCCTGCCAGTGTGCTCAGGTTAATGTCCGTTGGGTGGCACTGCTCAGACCTCACTCATCAGCACTTCGCCATATCACTCCCTGTTTCATTTAAAGGGGCCATGTTCAAGGCTGGTCTGGGAACTCCCATACTGCCTTTAGTTCTACACAATCGTTTCGATCTGAAAGACTCTCTCTTGTGATTAGGTCTGGTGTTAACCAGGCAAGTTCAAGGCTGGTCTGGGGGAGAAATTGTGCCCGGGCACTTTTGGCCGTGAAATGCCCGCTATGCCAGATGGCCAGTCCAGCCCTGGCCATGCTATGCAGACCAACACTTTGATCATCGCCTTCTTCGATAAACACTCTCTAAGCCATTTACTCTATGCGACACCAAATTTTTACATTTATCTTACTACATTTTCGGGGAGTTCTATGAAATGTATACAGCTGCTAACAACTGTCTGAACCTCATAGAATGTTGAACAATACACCATTTTTAGCATATGGCACCCGTGAACTATGTTATGCTAAAAACTAACATCAGCGAAATAGCTAATTCTGAAAGGTAAGAGAAAAAAAAACAGCTTAAATAAAACATGAGCTTACATAGCTCATACTAACTTTTCAGCATAATATGGACCCTTCAAAATCCACTGCCATTGGATGTTTGTTGACATACTGTTTGTCAATTCATGCTGCTCATGGCATCTCTGAAACATATTGTTTAGCATGTGCTGTTTGTGTTTTCAATGTGGCAAAGGTGAATCGCTGAATTCTAGAGGCAGTGGCCTTATCAGGATGTAGGCCTACTTGAGAGGTGCCCAGGTAATTTCACCAACAAGTACCCACCCCACTTCAGCGTCCTAAACTTTGCTCACCAATCCCCCAAATCTATCTGACTAAGATGTGGACGTGGTGAAAAAGTTTTGAAATTGTGTTTTGTTTGATTGCGCCTCGCAGGGGCAGCAGCAGCATTGTTAAAAGCTTTGAGTGCTGCTATTTTGTGTGTCTGTTGGCTTTATTTTCGATGGAGAGCACTTTTCTGAATCCACCACCACCAGCAGCAGCAGCAGTCACATCTGTTCTCTCCTGAGTAGGATGTCAGTGGAGGTGGCAGCACCAAATGTACTGTATCACAGCAGGTTGCATCAGATGCCACAGTCACTTTCAACCAGCCAGCGCTCAGAGTCCACAGGGGCTTTGACTGACTATATAATCATGTGTAGCCAGCAGCCATACACTACTATAACTGTATCACCTGTGATTGTGGTGGCTCATGGCTGTGGTTTTGGTGGTGTCATCACGCCTGTCTGTCACCCCCACAGGTGCCTCAGGCTCTTTCTGTGGTTTGCTCACTCACTAGAGCATACAGGTAGCTGCTTCTTCCCAAAGTGTTAAGAGCCTCTGTACAATTTTGATAATTCTACAAACACACACACACACGTGCACACACATACTGTGCGCTTGCGCACACACATACGAGCACTCGCACACACACACGCGTACACACACACACACACACACACACACACACACACACACACACACACACACACACACACACACACACACACACACACACACACACACACACACACACACACACACACACACACACACACATACACAAACACACAAACAGAATCACATATTCTCTCTTTCTTATTCACTCACTCTCACACAGAGACACACACACACACACACACACACACACACACACACACACACACACACACACACACACACACACACACACACACACACACACACACACACACACACACACACACACACACACACACACACACACTGCAAGTGCAACTGAGTTCTCTCTCCTCCATTCACCTGACCGATGATCAGTAAAAAGGTTGCGCGAGTTTGCGCGTCGTCATCCCATCCCATCCTGTCCGCGTTGCCAGAGCTGTCACAGGCATGACACTGCCGCTGACAGGGGGTGTGAAGCGGTTGCCAGGGATGGCATCTGGCACTCTCGCTCGTCTTGCAGTCCACCAGCTGTTTGTCCTGTGATCAAAGTGAGCTCTTCTGATGGATGGCGAGGGGGATGTTTGACAAGAGTAAAAACAACACAAATGTTGACAGGGGTAGCGACTGGGGTTGAACAAAAACAGATCAGAAATCAAATGTCCTTGCAACTTCAAAAGAAAAAGAAAAAAGCAAGATCATGTTTTATTTGTCCTCTCATAAAAAATTCTGTTGCGTGTGTGTGTTCATATATCAAATGTGCCTCGACATAAAAATGGCTTCACTGGGGGGTTTTTTGTTGTTGAAATGCATGTATGCCATGTTTACTCTCGTGGTGCCCATTGTGTGGTTTTTATTACGTCTTCGATCTCTGTGACATTTATACGCAGGACATTCTCCAGTAGCCTTTATCCTCCTGGAAGCTAGCGTAAGCTGATAAGGTGCGTCTCAGTATACTATTTACACAGCCAAGTATTAAGACAAAAGGACACAACGGATTTTGCTGCTTCCCCGCATAGCGAAATTGTCGTTGTTTATTATTATGAAAGTGTCATCTTTTTATTAGTCACACTTGGGAGCGCACTTTTGGGGTTTGTCCCACACAACTACCTCGGTCCAACTCTACTCTCCTTGAACCCGTAACCTGGTACGCTCGTGCCATCTTTCTCCTCCATTATTGTCACTTATCCTTTTTCACGGAGGCCTTTTTAATAGCCATTATGTGCAGGGCCGGCGCTAGGTATTTGGCGCCAGGCGGTCGCCTAGGGCGCCAAATGTCTTGGTGGGGGGGATGGGGGCGCCAGAAATGCAAACATGTCCCACAGAGTTGGAAAGTCAACCGAAAAAAGAAACTCCTTACACTTAACACATTGATAATGATAACGCATGGACACGATGCAGATTAGCAGTGTTTGATGAGATGTATGGCGCTATGTTGAAAGATGACAATTTCTAAATGCAAAAGAAAGTGAAGTAGGTGCTCGCCTAGCCCTAGGGGACCAAGTTGACTAGAACCAGCCCTGATTATATGCACGGTTTCAACCACCTTCACCTCAGCAGACCTCAGCAGAGCAAGTAGACACTCTTCCTCTTCCTGCCGCCTGCCATCTTTCCTTCTTTCCTCTCCTCCCGTCCCCTTCCAAACTC
>NC_085869.1:21147076-21159576 GCF_034702125.1 Engraulis encrasicolus
GCAACAGAAGGTGAATTCATTGATATTAATAGTGGTAATAAAAGAAGGGTTTGCGTTGTCTGCCGTGATACGACATTGATCAAACATGACTCTGGAGGTAGTGAGTGTGGGGAGGAGAGATGGGGATGGGTGGTGTTGCTAGTGGTGATGATGGTGAGCAGGGAAGCAAGTCGACAAGGAGGGAACAAAGAGGTCAGCTGTCCCGGGCCCAGGGTAGAGGGCGGACCCATAATTGGGTTCTACTTACATTCCAGGCATTAGGTAGGGGGGGGCCCTTTCAGATGATTTTGTCCTGGGCCCAGCCAAAGCTGTCAGTGTCAACAACAACAACAACAACAAAAATACCACAAAAACAACAGCATTGGCCCCTGAGGACTGTTGGCCCACCGGGAAAGTGCCCTGTATGCCAGATTACAAATCCAGCCCTGGCCAGTAAGAAGTGATGGGGAGGGCAGACTCCTGCAGGTCAAGCAGAGTCACTGTGTTGTGGAAATCAAATAATGTGCAATATGATCTCAAGTCCCGCTAGGCTTACTTTTCTAGCCTGGTTTCTCTAGCCTTTCTTTCTTCAGCCTGCAATCTCTTCAGTCTTGGCGACACACACATGTGTACACACAGGCACATATACACATATGTACGCACACACGTTCACGCATCGGTGCACGCGTGCACGCGCGCACACACACACACACACACACACACACACACACACACACACACACACACGCACACGCACACGCACACGCACACGCACACACACACACACACACACACTCAAAAAACACAAACAATACATACATACACATATAGTATTATACACACATTCACACCAGTACTTCAGGTTTTATTTACCTCATATCATAGCTTTGATGTCAAGTATGGTACTGTATGTGTGTAGGTGTACTCACTTGCATGTGAGGAGGAGGATCAGAATGTGACATGGTGTATGAGTTGGGATGTTGGTACATCTGGTTAAATATCCACTGTCTCTCTCGTTCTTTCTCTCTCTCTCTCTCTCTCTCTCTCTCTCTCTCTCTCTCTTTCTCTACCTATCTCTCTCTCCGTCCTCCACAGAGATCCTCCACGGCGGCGTGTATGTGGACAACAACAAGTTCCTGTGCCACGCGGACACCATCCACTGGCAGGACATCGTGAAGAGCGCCCCCGCGGGCCACCTGGTGGTACCCACCAACAGCAGCAACACATGTGAGTTACCTCACAGCTTCATGTAGTCCATTTTGTAGAATGTTGGGAAATTGACATTTTAGTATTGGTCATTCTATTGCATTGCATTGCAAAAAGCATTTTATATAGGCTTAAAAAGTATGTTCTCAAAACATTTGAATGACAAGAATGCTCACATAGGTGATATGTGAACAGTCATTTCCAATAATAAAATGCAAAAGTGATAAATGGTGCATACACCGCTTTGCAACGAAACTTCTCAAATGTATATTGAGTGCCCAATTGAAAGTATAATAAGGTAATAATGAATACATTGTTGTTACTCATCCTACTATGTCACCCTATGTCTGTAGACTGCGACCTTATGCTGTAATGACCAGTGGAGTTTAGTTGAATTACAGAACTTAATTCTCTATAAATTATCGATTAATTCTCCATCAACTGCATTAAGACTCTAGTACCGGTACCTGTGTTGCCCTTAACTATGTCCCCCTGCCACCACGCAGCCCAAACCGCTTCTCTACACAAGGCAGTAAGAAAAGTGCTACACCATAATGCAGGTCAATACCTCTTCCCCCACTTACAAAAATACATTTTATTTACAACTGCTTTGCTGTAGCGTTTGCGACAATAATGATGCAATAACAGCTTATCATAGAGGAATTGACCTTTCCAGTGGGCCACTTGCTATCGCCTATCGTGGTCTGTTATCTCAGTATAAACAAGAAAATAATATTTGGAATTGGTACCTCCAGACACAATAAGATGGCAGTCGGTAAATCCACTAGGCAGCCTGTTTCTTGCGTCACTGTGACTTGTTGCCGTTGCCTTCTGTCTGTCCCTGTGGTTACTGGCATGGATGAAAGGGCCTTAAAAATTCTAATCCATCAAAAAAGATAATCTCTTGTTTTCTTAAGGCCAGTCCTGTATTAGGGTGTTTTGCTTTTGGCTGTCTTCAAAAGCAACACAGAAAAACATGCCACTCATAAATCAGTTCAAATATAATCCTAAAGCCCCAATGCGACCCATAACAATAATAAAATAAACAATTTTTTGTTTTTTTGTTTTAGTCACAGCCGTGTTGTCATTTTGTTTCAGGCCCCCTAATGTTGATTCCAAAAGAGTTGTAAAATGTTACGAGGCAAAAAAAAGCAACGTGTGGCATCAATCATGCACACATCAGGGGGCATAAAAATAACACATGCAGAAAGGACCTTTACTGCCGCAGTCGGGCACGGGGTGGCAAATATATATGATTTGCCACTGTCAAGTGGGCTGGAAAGTGCACACTGGAGAGAGGAGGGGACATTATTCTTAGTCATGGCTTCCCTCTCAAAGCCCGTGCGTACTTCAGAGGAGAGCTTTGACGTCGGTGTTGCTCGGCGTTTCGAAGACCCACGTGACGTGCATTGCAGCCCGCTTTCAATACGCCGCCGCCTGCCAGGAATTCAACACGGAGTGACAGGCCCAGTCATGGTACAACAAAGACGATCGACGCTGAAGAGCTTTGATACCTGTTCACATGCATGTAGTAAACAAGTAGCAGTGCACTACACTACAACTAGCCTAGCACTCCACTGCTACGTGATGGGGCACAGAGTAGGAGGGGAGGAGAGTGCAGTAGGAGGGTCGAGTGGCAGGGAAAATGGAAGCCAGTTGTGAAGTGTGGCATAGTAATATCAAACCATGAAGTAGGTTGCCTGAGCTAAATTCAGACAAAAACACAGAGGGCAACTTAAAGTAGCCATGGTTCAGTGGTTGGAGTGCTGGCCTTTAGATCAGAGGGTTGCAGGTTCACACCCCACCCTTACCAGCACCTTCATCCATGGCTGAAGTAACCCCACATTGCTCCAGGGCCTGTAACCATGACCCTGAACCTAAAATTAAGTGTAAGTTGCTTTAGTTTAGATACAAGCATCAGCTAAGTGAAATGTAATGTAATGTAAGGTACACATGACCAGTCATCTCTTTTCACTCAGCAATTTGTGGGCACAAATTAATTGAACATTGTGTGTAGTGTTGCTGTCTTTTTGCCATATGCAGGGTCTTCCAGGTCCCCCTCAGCTATGCAAGTGTGAATATCTACTCATCCCCAGGATGGTATGACGTAACAGTGTGTAACGGTGCCACCGACTATATTTCAAGTTTTAAAATGATTTTGAGTTGGGCGCCAGACAGCGAGAAGAACACTGCCGTCGGTTTAACCTGTTACCGTCCCACAATGATTAAATAACCAGTGATTAGACAATAACTCAATAACTCAAGTTCCACACAAAAAGTAATTTTGTTGTTTTTTAGTAGTGCACTCTTCAAATTATTTATATAGCATTATTTTTCCATTCAAAGCAAAACAAAAAAGGGATAATGTCCTGTGTTATCAGCGTGTATGTGTGCGCGTTGCGTGTGTGTGAATGGAAACAGAGAGATGGTTTACGGAGGCAGGTGAGAGACCAGCAGCAGTAGAGTTGAAAGCGAGAGGAGAGAGCCAGGTGCACAGAGATTAGTCTTTTACCGTCCTTTACACGTCGTTGCTCAGGTCTGGGTTGCAGACAGCTTGACGTTGGTGTGGGAAACCTCCAGGTCCTTGCCAGCCACGCTCATGGCAGAACAACGCCATTCCGAATTCTCCGGAGACGCCCTGGTTCATGCGAGTAGGCGAGCAAACGAGGATTCCGCTGATGATTTGCCCGTCTGATCCTTTTCTCGGCACAGCAGCCTTAGGAAACGTTAGCAAAGTCTTTAAGAATTAAACGGTCATATTTAAAGTACACCTCCATGGCGCACACTCTTCTTCTCGTCTTCAATCTTCAGGCTGTTGTTTGTTTGATCATCTCACCGCCATTGAACTTGAACATGGGTGTCTTTATAACCACTCCCCAATAGCAAGGTTGCATGGGAAATGTAGGAGAGACACAAAAGATAACGACGCGCTCTCGCTTGGGAAAAGCAGAGGGCATTTTGTTACAAGTGTTCTGTATCATCTATGTTTGTTTATGTCTTTTGTGAGGCTGATTTCTGCAAGAGTAAGTTATGGCAATGTGTGGTTGTTCCCTTGTCTTTTGTAGGTCCAAGGTGTCATTTCTCCTGTTATGGTCGATGCTGGGGACCAAAGGAGGACCAGTGCCAGACTTGTGAGTGTTCCCACTAAACTGAGCATAATTGCATGCAATTGAATACAAGCCCAACAAGCGGCGAACAATTGTGTTTGTACACTGTACTGCAAACAAGTGTGTTTATACACTGCAGTGTGTGTGTGTGTGTGTGTGTGTGTGTGTGTGTGTGTGTGTGTGTGTGTGTGTGTGTGTGTGTGTGTGTGTGTGTGTGTGTGTGTGTGTGTGTGTGTGTGTGTGTGTGTGTGTGTGTGTGTGTGTGTGTGTGTGTGTGTGTGTGTGTGTGTGTGTGTGTGTGTGTGTGTGTGTGTGTGTGTGTGTGTGTGTGTGTGTGTGTGTGTGTGTGTGTGTGTGCGTGTATGTGTGTGTATGTGTGTGTGTGTGTGTGTGTGTGTGTGTGTGTAAGTGTGTCTGCGCGTGTGCTTATATTTGTGTCAACAGCTGTGTGTGTGTGTGTGTGTGTGTGTGTGTGTGTGTGTGTGTGTGTGTGTGTGTGTGTGTGTGTGTGTGTGTGTGTGTGTGTGTGTGTGTGTGTGTGTGTGTGTATCTCAACTGCTTCTGCCCCTATTGCCCCTCTTGTCTCTCCCCGCTCCCATCCAACGAGCTCTGGGTCTCTCAGCCACAAATTAAGCACAGGACCCCCCGAACCCCCGTCCTCCCTCCTCTCTCTCGCTCCAGTTACCCTCCGTGGAGCACCGCGTTAACTGGTTAACTACTGGCAATTTACCTGCACTTCACTTCACCAGCCTCTCAGCCTCTTCCCCTGGCCCTGACGAGTGCGGCTGGGCTCCGCTGGCACAGCTTTTAGCTGAGCTGTAACCGCTCTAAAGTGCAGTGTAAAAAGAACAACCATCAGGCCTTTTAAAGAAGGAGAGAGAGAGAGAGAGAGAGAGACACAGAGAGAGAGACAGAGAGAGACACATAGAAAGAGAAAGAGAGAGAGAGAGAGAGAGAGAGAGAGAGAGAGAGAGAGAGAGAGAGAGAGAGAGAGAGAGAGCGAGAGAGAGAGAGAGAGAGAGAGAGAGAGAGAGAGAGACAGAGAGAGAGACACAGAGACAGAGAAAGAGAGAGAGAAAGAGAGAGACAGAGAGAGAGACAGACAGAGAGAGAGACAGAGACAGAGAAAGAGAGAGAGAGACAGAGACAGAGAGAGACACACAGAGAGAGAGACAGAGACAGAGAGAGAGAGCCAGAGAGAGAGAGATGGAGAGAGAGAGAGAGAGAGAGAGAAAAATAGAGATATCTGTGTGTGTGTCAGTAGGCTGTTAGACTTCTTTGACACCCCCTGGGAGGATCTAGGCATGCAACATTATTAGCTGATGAAGTGTTTTATGCAGCCCTATATATATTAGGGGTGTAAATAATATCGAAATGCATCGATATATCGCGATATATTCTGACCATTTAATCGAATCGCATCCTATTGTGAGGAATTTATAAGTATAAAAAATAATCGAATCGCTGACCCCTGCCCAATAACTTAATAGAAGTGGAAAAGCAAGTGGGAAAAAAATCGAATCGAATTGTATCGTATCGTATTGTGGGACATTCTCAAGTATCAAAAATAATTGAATAATATCGATATTGAATCGTATCGTCTTGGAGGCTGTGATTTACACCCCTAATATATATATAAAACAACATCCCAGTGCAGTCCCTGCCTCCATCCAGCACCATCACTACCACCACTACCACCACCACCACCATGTTTCAAAAAAAAGTCCCTGGTCAGAGGCATTCGTTTAGTTGTGTGAGCGTGTTTTGGGATGGGGAGAGCACACTGTCCCCCTAATTAATCAAACTCGTCATTAATCAACTTCCCCCCAGTGCTCAGCAGATGTTTCTGTCATTTCATCCGTCCCACTGCCCAGATGGTGGCGGAGATGAACACTCTCTTAAAAAATACACACACCACACCGCACCGAGTTCTAAAAAATCACTCTCCCCCCTGTGCCCATCGTTCACTTTAAATCCAACTCTATCATCTCCTAGTTTCTCCCTTTCCACACGCACACTCTCTCTTCATCTCTCTTTTTGGTGGCTGTGCTGCCATGTTTTGACCCTAATTATGCAGTTTTTCGACTCCTGCCTTGACCCGCGCTTTTCGATTCCGTCCCATCCTCCATCTTTCTTGGGTCTTGTGTTCCCCGGCGTTCCGCCTGCTTGCTTGTGTTGCAACGATCTCATTTAGATAGCCTGGAATTAGTCACTCTCCGTCCGCGCAAGTCCACAGAAGACAGCACGCGTCACGTTGCTCGTATTTAGATAAGAGCCGCCTGTTTGCTCACATCCACAGCCCTGACACTTCCTTGTCTTGCTGCTAAGCAAAGAGGCTATAGTCGTGGATTCTCTGTCAGCTATCTCTTTTCGTGTTTGGTCTTTTCTTTAAACTTTCTAACACACGCACACACACATGCGCACATACACACAAACACATGGCTCTTATGCACACAAACGCGCACTCAGACACGCACTCGGACACACACACACACACACGCACGCACACACAAACACACACATATACACAAATGCACACACTGACACATACACACCACACTGACACACACACACACACACACACACACACACACACACACACACACACACACACACACACACACACACACATACATACACGTGGACACCTCATGCATCTCAATAAATCTTCCTCAAACACTGAAAGCTGGCGCCACCTCATAGCTCAGGTAGATCAGTGTATGTGCACGAATGAGTGCATGTATGGAGGAGGTAGACCAAAATCGCATAGATTGCCCAAGCGAGGAGGAACGTATTAAACCAATGTGGTGCCCCTGGGCACTATAATTCACTTGTGCCCCGTTTATAAACAATATTTAAGATTGTTGGCCCTGCCGTGGTCAACCAGTAGGGCACTCGTCTGCCATGCGGCCGACCCAGGTTCGATTCCCGGCCCGTGTCATTTGACGACCCCTCCCCATCTCTCTCCCCATTCACTTCCTGTCAACCTCTCAAGCTGTCCTGTCAAATAAAGTCGTAAGAGAAAAATCTTTAAGATTGTGTCTTGTGGTGCCCCCTCACTGGTCAAAAATGGCTGGTGCCCCTTGGCAATATGCCGCTGGCCCTTATGGATAGTACGGCCCTGCTGATCGAGGAGTACCTCAGTAGTGGGAGAGTCAGAGACAGAAAGAAAGAAAGCTTGCCCTCTGACTACAGAAGACGAAGCATACGGTCCCATGTACCATAAAAAACACCCACAGAAATGTTAATGTAACTCCCACAGTCTGGTAATTGATGTCCTTGTCCACACCCGGTTCAAATTTAAAGGTATTCAGCAAAGTTTTATCAGATTGATGACTTCTGATTTCTACAGCCTTGCTGCTGCTGCTAGGTTTTTTTTTTTTTTTCGAGTGGATGTTTAATGGCAAATAGATCAACATGCAGTTTTCGTTCCTGATGAGGTCATTTGTTTAGAAATAAAGTGTCTTTTTTTGTAAATAGCCCATTTCATTTCCATGCGGCCCTAATGGAATGCACTGATGTTGCGTTAGCAGCAACACCGAGACGGCGAACGCAGAGGAGTCCATACCAAAATCTGTCACCTTGACAGCGCCGGCATGTTTTCTCTGCTTTGCTCTGCTCTGCTCTCCCTCCCTCCCTCTCTCTGCTTCTCTCTGTTTCTCTCTGTTTCTCTCTCTCTCTCTCTCTCTCTCTCTCTCTCTCTCTCTCTCTCTCTCTCTCTCTCTCATTCTCTCTGCCATCACTAAAGGGCCATCGCTGTATCCATCTAGCTGCTAGCATCCAGCTCCTCCGTGTCTGTGCGCCTTCAGCAACAGGGCCAGAAAACATCTGAGAGATAATTGGAAAAGGGAGAGATGAATGAACAGGGAGAAAATGCAATGGATAAAAGGTTTACGGGATGTGAAATATGTAAAACAAAAACCGTAAAAGGTGTCTTGCCTGAGCTACCTCCGTGAAGAACAATAAACAAAAGCCGTCCGCATGAGGATTTGCGATCCATTTTACCTGAGAGGAAGGAGACAGTGAGAGATGCTCTAACATGATAGCATATTGCTACGCACTTCAGAAAATCGTTCTTTTGCACACCTCAGTAGTCATACAGGTGCATTTAATATCACCACTCTGAGCTAATCATTCAATGTACGAACAATCCCACACGGTGTCCATAACTACTTTTTGGTCGTCTGATTTGTTTTCTTTTTTTTCAGGTAATGTTGTGGGATTTTTCTTACACTGCATGATGCTAGGCCCCATGTCTCTGTGAGGAACTTCAGTGACTACTCTTGCTCTTTTTGACTAAAGCTAGCTCCCTGTACATGAGCTCTTCTTAGCGTATCTGAAGTGCCATGTATCCACAGTGGCCAAGCCTGTCAAAAAGAAGATAGTCATGTTCTGCCAGTCATGTGGTTTGCCCAGAAGACGCCCAGGGGAGAGAGAGAGAGAGAGAGAGAGAGAGAGAGAGAGAGAGAGAGAGAGAGAGAGAGAGAGAGAGAGAGAGAGAGAGAGAGAGACAGGAGGGATGGAGTGATGGAGTGATGGAAGGAGGAACAGATAAGGAGGAGGAGCAGATGGAGAGATGTGGAGGAATGAGAAGATGAATGGCAATGGGGGAAGGCTGGAGAGAGGAGGAGAAGGGAAGAGGTGATGAAGGGGAGAGAGAGAGAGAGAGAGAGAGAGAGAGAGAGAGAGAGAGAGAGAGAGAGAGAGAGAGAGAGAGAGAGATGTGGAAAAGGTGATAGAGATCTCAGCTTGATATCTGTAAGGGTGTATGTAACACTACAAAGAACTACAGCAGACCAAAGGCTGTGCCCAGTCTTGCAAAGGCTCATTGGCTTGCTCAGAGACTCATGTGGCTCCCCTACTTTGGTTTCCCCCTACAGGCTCCCACAAAGATGTCTGCTTTTCAAGAAACTAAAAAGTCATTGGTGATAAATGTGATGTGTCAGCTCAGTCTGTCTCAGTGTGCTAGTCACTAAATCAGTGGTTCCCAATCTTTTTTTTTGGCATGGGACCCCATTTTAGCATCACACATTTCTGGGTAACCACATGCATATTTTTCTTGACATAAAACATGACCTCGCTACATAAGTTGTAGGGCCAAGATTGTAAAGTGTTTCAAAGTAATATTTATTTTTTCGTCACACTTTCAGACATTTCAGGTGACCCCATTTGAATTCCAGGTGACCCCCAAATGGGGTCCCGACCCCAGTGTTGAAAAACCCTGCACTAAATTATCTTTTGTTTCGCTTCCTTCCTCTTGTGCTGTGTCATGTAGTGACTAAGACGCTGTGTGCTGAGCAATGCGATGGACGCTGCTTCGGGCCCTACGTCAGCAACTGCTGCCACCGGGAGTGCGCTGGAGGCTGCTCGGGACCCAAGGACACCGACTGCTTTGTACGTCTCCCTCTCTTGGAGCTTTCACATCTTTTTTTTTTTACTTCTCGTTCTTTCTTGTTCTCTCTCTTGATCTCTTCCTGGTCTCGTGTCTGTTTTTCATCTCTCTTTCTGTTGCCTCTCTCCCTCTCTCTCTCTCTCTCTCTCTCTCTCGCTGTCTCTCTCTCTCTCTCTCTCTCTCTCTCTCTCTCTCTCTCACTCTCTCTCATACACACTCTCACATGCTCATACACACACAGGCATTATCTATCTATCTATCTATCTATCTATCTATCTATCTATCTATCTATCTATCTATCTATCTATCTATCTATCTATCTATCTATCTATCTATCTATCTATCTATCTATCTATCTATCTATCTATCTATCTATCTATCACACTTCACAATCTTTCCACCAGCCTCTGCCTGTCTTTCTGCATATGTCTATCATGTTGCCTGTTGCTATAACAACTTCATTCTGAGCAGTATTTCTGGAAAGGTGATTTGTCTGACCTCTCATTATCCTTATCTTTTCATTGACCTTTAATTTCACTGTGACGTTTGCCCTTTGAGAAATACTCAGGCTGCCTCCGAAGTTTTGACAAAATAATCTTTGTGAATTGCATGTTCCTTTGTCATCTACGTAAAGGTGCATTTATGTGACACCTCGTGTTTTCCCGTCAAATCATCTTTAAATCTATTTAGGCATTTTCTGCATCCTGATACTTCTCTCATTAATGTAGAGTCTGTTTTCAAAATTATATTATTTCTGCTCGGATCTAGGACACAGATGACAAAGCATCATGACTTATCATGCTTCTTGCACAGTTGGGGTTGCGATCATTAAAATTGTGCCTGCCAGTCGTGCCTTCTTAATTAAAACGTGTTGTAACTGTTTGCTGGAGGTGTGGGAAAACGATTTCAGATAAAATCCAATTTGATTTCTAAATGTAATGTAGGCCTCAGGATTCAGTGTACTCATAACAATAAGTTATAGAGGGACACGTGTGTCCCCAAAAAAATGCAATGGCAGAAAGCCACCACGGGACATGGCCGGTGTGATGCTGTAGGCCCAGGCAGCACTACAGTGACATGTTGTGTTATTGTCCCTGCAGGCGTGCACTAATTTCAATGACAGCGGGGCGTGCGTGACCCAGTGTCCCCAGCCGCTGGTCTACAACCCAAACTCTTTCCAGCTGGAGCAGAACCCGATGGCCAAGTACACCTACGGCGCCTTCTGCGTCAAGAAGTGCCCACGTGAGTCGCCTGCTCGCCTTGCTCTAATGTACACACACACACTGTTTTTGGAGTCGCTGCTCTCTACAGTACGCTTTCTGTCTGTCTTCAGTACACACACAAACACGCACGTACGCACACACACGCACGTGTGCATACACACACACACACACACGCACACACACACACACACACGCACACACGCACACACACACACACACACACACACACAGACTTGTTACTGTAATACGCATGATATGTCAAAGGTGTTAATGCAAAGCCTTTTCCTTGAAGCTTGTGCAAATAGAGAGATACATTCACTTAAACATTAACCACGGCTGAACAAGCACTGACACATATCCCCTGGTAATTACTGAATTGCAGGTGAAGACGTGTGGAAATGTATCCCCCTTTGATAAATGCAGGAGCGCAGCTATAGGTGGGGCAAGCGGGGCATTTGCTGGGCCTTGTATGGGTGTTGAGGGCCCTATTGTGACCATGGCAGGCCGTATGGGGGGCCCTATCAGTGATTTGCCCATGGGCCATGTGTGCAATTGTTCCGCCACTGGATAAATGCAAGCATGTACAGTGTACTGTAAGCTTGAGCTCTTACATGATATTGTGTGTATCATATTTCTATTCAGGTCTCCTCCTCCTCAGCAGCTCAGCTTCTCACCTTCTGAACTCTCCCTGCCCCAGTCACATCTAATTCCCCTGCACTACTTATATGGCTCCACGACTCCAGTCTTAGGAGCTGAGCAAATGCAAAGGAGAGCTTGCCTCCCGTCATTTGTTATCTGAATTTTCGCTCTTTATCTTCTAAAGTCTTCCATCGTTCTCTACAGATTTGGAGCACAGCAAGGTCTCTCTCTTTCTCTCTTTTCTCTCTCTCTTGCTCCCTCTCTTCCTTATCTGTCTTCCTCACTTATTCCCCCTCTCTCTTCTTCTCCTCGCCGTCTTACTGTGCTTGAGCTGATTTAAATAGCTGAGATGAGTGGGTGTTTTGTACTGATTTCAAGGCACTGTGGGGATTTCACCGGCTTGAACATGCCAACTCAGCCACAGGGCAGCAGGAGCGGAACAGGGGAGAGGAGGAGATGAGAGGAGAGGAGGAGAAGTGACGAGAGGAGACGAGAGAAGAGAGAAAGGGAGAGGAGGAGAGGTGAGAGGATGAGATCAGAGGAGAGGAGTAGAAGTGACGAGAGGAGAAGAGGGGAGAGTGAAAGGGAGAGGAGGAGAGAAGTGAGGAGAGGAGAGAAGAGGGAAAGAAAGAGGAGGAGATAAGAGGAGGATAGAAGTTCGGAGAGGAGAGAAGTGAAGAGAGAAAAGGAGAGGAGAGGAGGAGAAGAGTAGTAGTAGGGTGTAATTAAACATTTTTTGTGAATGGGGCCGTCATGTGGCTTTGAAGTGGGGGAAGGAGCACTGGGATATCTGCTGAAGCTCGTCCATGGGGAGAGAAGAGGGGAAATGTCGGCAGTGATACTTTGAGGTGGAGGATGAAAGGAAGATCGAGGGAGGGGAGGATGAGGGGCAGGGAGTGAGTGAGTGAGTGAGTGAGTGAGTGAGTGAGTGAGTGAGTGAGTGAGTGAGTGAGT
>NC_085869.1:21164576-21202076 GCF_034702125.1 Engraulis encrasicolus
CAAGAATAGAAGACGTAAGAGCGTAAATTGTTGATCCGTTCTGAGTATGACCTTTCCATCACATGCTTTTAAAATGTAAGATGTAAGTAGTATCCAGCATGCTGCTACTTTATATACAGTAGCCTGCCAAATGATTGATGCATGCACAGTGACAAACTGTACGGCAGTGGACATACTGTACGGTAGATGACTTCTGATTCTGAATAGACTGAGGCCCAGGCACGTTTGGCTTAAAGGGGCCCCTCACGGTAGGGACACATACATGCGAATTCGCGAACTTTGCCATTCATTCCTATGAGAGAGGCGAAGGCAAGCGATGGCAAGCGAAAGCAAACGAACAGGAGCGAAGCGAAGCGAAATTATTAAAGAAAGTTTAATGTTATGCAAATGAGGAGCGAAATCGCCTGCCGCGGCCCAATCAAATCAACAACATAAGTGTTCCATTCCACTTGATTCGCCACGACGACCTGATGACGGTTGGATTTCGCCTCTCTTCGCTTCGCTTGCTTCGCCTCCTATATGTCCCTACCGTCATAATTAGTGGCACAGAACTGACTCACCGGTGGGCCCTGCAGCCTCATGGGCCCCTATTTTCAGATTTTTTTTTTAAAGTTTTACATTTCTGACAATAGGGGCCCACGATGGTGCAGGGCCCACCAGGAAATGCCCGCCGTGCCAGATGGCCAGTTCAGCCCTGTCACTAACCACGAAAAAGACTGAGAGCGTACAGCTTATCAAGACCGCAAAGTAAAACAAGCTCTGTGTATGCACTGTGCTGTATGCATGTGTAGGCCTATGTGTATGCATAATACCAGCAGGGAGCACACATTGGTGACTGACAGGCGTGCTCTTAATGCATATATGATCAGTGCTCCTCCACCCGTAGCCTAGTGCACTTTGTGTCAACCCCTGTGCCCTGTGCTTTCATCTCCGAAGACATGCAGAGGAATTAGATCATCTCTGGAGCAGGTCCCAGTTTGCTTGGAGTGCTACTGCTTGTGTGTGTGTGTGTGTGTGTGTGTGTGTGTGTGTGTGTGTGTGTGTGTGTGCGTGCGTGTGTGTGCGTGCGTGCGTGCGTGCGTGTGTGCGTGTGTGCATGTGTGTGTGTGTGTGCGTGCGTGTGTGTGGGGGTTGTTGTGTGTGCATGTGTGCGTGTGTGTGTGTGTGTGTGTGTGTGTGTGTGTGTGTGTGTGTGTGTGCATGCATGCGTGCGTGCGTGCATGCGTGT
Source organism: Engraulis encrasicolus (assembly GCF_034702125.1). NCBI lineage: Eukaryota > Metazoa > Chordata > Actinopteri > Clupeiformes > Engraulidae > Engraulis > Engraulis encrasicolus. Next base: position 21,165,805 of record NC_085869.1, read on the forward strand.
GTGTGTGTGTGTGTGTGTGTTTGTGTTTTTGTTGTTTGTATGTGTGTGCGTACATCTGGGCATACAGCATATGTGCGTATTTGTATGCTTGCCTGTGAGAAGGTATGTACATGCGTGTGTAAATGTAAATGCATGGATGTGTGCATGAATATGTACATGAATGTCTGCGTGCGTGAATATGTATGTGAAAATGTACACGAATGCGTGTGTGAATGTGTGCGTGAATGCGTGTGTGAATGCACTCATGTGTGACACACTTGTGTGTGCATGTGTGCGGTGTGTGTATGGTTACAAAAAGCAAGAGAGAGAGAGAGAGACAGAGAGAGAGAGAGAGAGAGAGAGAGAGAGAGAGAGAGAGAGAGAGAGAGAGAGAGAGGAGATAGAGAGAGAGAGAGAGAGAGAGAGAGAGAGAGAGAGAGAGAGAGAGAGTGAAAGAGAGAAAGAGAGTGAGTGACAGGCTGTGTGACACTTCATGGAGCTACTGGGCCATGACAGACAGCTGACTGGCCCGTGTCGGGGTCTCCCCAGCCCCCTGTGACCCCTGGGGCCCCGGGACTGAAGCTGAGACAGGAGGGCTGGTACTCCTGCTTACTTCCATAGTTATTCCCCCGGGCACATACAAGCCCACATACTGTAAACACACGCACGCACGCACACACACACGCACGCACGCACACACGCACAGTCGCACACACACACACACACACACACACACACACACACACACACACACACACACACACACACACACACACACACACACACACACACACACACACACACACACACACACACACACACACACACACACTAGCTCTCTCTCTCTCTGCCTTTCTCTTTCTTCTGCTGTCCATCATACAAATCCGCTTTCTCTCTCTCTCTTACTCACTCACTCACTCACTCACTCACTCACACACACACACACACACACACACACACACACACACACACACACACACACACACACACACACACACACACACACACACACACACACACACACACACACACACACACACGCTTCCTCTTGACAGCTCCAGTGCAGTGTAGTGTAGTGCAGTGCTCTTCAGTGTGTCCAGAGGCAGTATTTCCGTACAGCACACACTGACAGCCCGTAAGGGGATCCTTGGCTTGGACACATAGTTTTGAGTACAATTGCTATCGTTTCTATTGCCGTCTCAACCTCAAGTGAAGTGGTCCAGTCAGTAATTTTTCTTTCACTCGGATGAACATGCAATGTGGCATTCACTGAACCTAGAAAAATGCTGGTCTCTCTTCTACAGTAGACAGGACTCAGATTCCAACTCAGACCTCCCTTTAACCCACTCTCGGGACTGACAGTGGATTTATTTACAGGCTTCTGCGAAGAGCCCGAATGCGCTGCACCATTGTCTGCTTTTGCTTTTGTTGCTTTGTTTCTTTACTCTTGGTTTAGTGGTGCCGGTTGTGTTGTTGTGCGAGTTTGGCAGGCAGACCAACAGATTGTCAGACCGACAGACTGACTGACTGACTGACTGACTGACTGACTGACCTACCGACCGATCGACCGACCGACCGACCAACCGTCAGACAGATGGACAGTCAGACAGACTTTGTTACTGTATGATTTTGAATGCTTATATTCAGTCACCTAAATGCTGATATGATAATATAGTACCAGCAATCATAGTGATCATTTTTGAAGAGTCGATTCGACTATTTGATTTGATACTAGGCCTATGTGATTTGTGTTTGGGAGGGACTTGTAAGCAAATAGCATAAAGTTAGCCTGAGATGTAGCCACTACTGTACGGAAGGTAGCTCCCACAGTGCGTGGTCGGTGTGATGCATAGAGCTTGAAAGTCACACCCCTTAGTTCCGCATTTCACAGGACCTAAGCTGACCATCTAACCACATGGTAGCGAGTAAATATCTTCCGATCTCAGTCATTACATGTGCTGGGCTACAAATATGCTGTTTAAGAGGCTAGATAAAGATTATTCATGCAGAAGTATCAATGTTTTGTTCTGAGGCCATCTGCATGAAAAATGTGAAGAAACACAGCTTTCTAAAAAGTTTAGGGGTTCGTTCGAAAAATTAAACAAAAATATCAGAAACAACATATGTGGAGCTCGTGGCACAACTCGAAGGGGATCAAAATATCATTTTAATACCGCCATTGGATTACATGCTACGATTTTCGGCTAAAAACGCCGTTGAGGTCCCATGAAATCGGGGGAAGTGACGTCACTTTCAAGCTCTATAACGGCAGAGTGTGCCTGACGAGCCGGCTCCTTGTCTTGTGAGGACCGGAGCCATGCTGTAACTGTAGCAGATGAGGCTTCTATCTAGGCAGGGAGGGAGACATCCCATTAGTGCAATTTTGTCATTTAGGCAATTAATGTCAGTGGGAGTCACATTAGCAGCACATCAACACCGCGGAAATCAAAGAGCTCTGTCTGTGTGTTCCAAACAATACAGCATGGGGAAAAGTGTGCGTGAGTGTGGTGTGGTGTCTCAGTCTGTTGTTCACTGTGTGTGTGTGTGTGTGTGTGTGTGTGTGTGTGTGTGTGTGTGTGTGTGTGTGTGTGTGTGTGTGTGTGTGTGTGTGTGTGTGCGTGCGTGTGTGTGTGTGTGTGTGTGTGTGTGTGTGTGTGCTTGTGTGTGTGTGTGTGTGTGTGTGTGTGTGTGTGTTAGAGATATTTTGTTTTACTGATTTTTTTAAACAAACTCCAGAGATTACTGGCATAGTTTTTTTTTTTTTTTTAATCCTTTCTGTGCCAAAGTACATTGAGAAATCTTATGAAACTCATTGTATCATTTTAAAAGGCTTTGTGTAAAGGGACTGCATTATTGAAGCAATTCAATACTCAATCTCTGTTATTATTAATATTGTATTATTCAGTATTAGAGTGTATCAAATGTACTGCCCCGCCCTCCAGAAACTCTCTAATATCTGCATTACTTTGGCTCTGTGTTGTATTGTTCTACTGTTAAAAAAACAAAAACTTTTAAGTGTCTGTCTCCAATAGTTGGACTCCCAGATGTATTTTCTTGTTATTAAGCACAGAGACATAGTTCTGTTTAGTGTTAAGACGGGAGGAGCGTTGTGACATTATAAGTCATTGTGGATGCTGAGGAGATCCACAATCATATTAGCCTCTCTCTTTCCATTAGCATGAAGCCCCGGTCCCTGTCCTCCTGGTGTGTCTCCCCCGAAGTAATGAATTTGTTTAAAGGCAATCAAATATCAGCCCTACAACTGAATTTATCCTTGAAAAAATATGCACCGTCTGGGGTTTTCAATGTTAAAGTAATCTGGGTAATTTATGTTCTCCTTGTCCCACTTCCACCCCATCTTTTTCCCCTCATTCCATTTTCTCCTCCAAAGCTCTCTTTTCATCCCCCCCATCTCTCTCTCTCTCTCTCTCTCTCTCTCTCTCTCTCTCTCTCTCTCTCTCTCTCTCTCTCTCTCTCTCTCTCTCTCTCTCTCTCTCTCTCTCTCTATCTCTCTTTTTCTCACTCTTTCTCTCCCTACCTTTCCACATCACTGTGGTTTTCTCTATTACTCTACTCAATTTGTCCTTCAACTCACACACACACACGCACAGGGTAGCTCCCAACCTTCTGTAAATATTTAATCTAGAAATTCATCATTAAAGTCCCTAAACGATGCATAGCTATTTCATCAGATATGCATTTATCACTCTGAATTAATTAAACTGTGTTAGATGCAGAACGTGCTAAATAAGATTCAGCTTGGTGATATACAAAAAGCCATCTATAGCAGTCTAACTGAAGGCACTTCGGAATCGCTTCTGATTTCCGCTTGACAGTTGCTTGTGGATATAGTTTGTGCTCGTCGTATAACGATCCATCTTAATGTTTTCTACTCAGGAGTATTTCCCAGACCACACAGTAATATCACTACACAATATGTCTGGCATTGTCTGGAAATAGTGGAAAGAGTAGAAGTTATTGCACTGTAGCTCCACTTGTCCACCATCATTCTCATGCCTGATGAAGACCCTGTTGGGTCAAAACGTTGTATGACCTGAATAATGCTGTGTGCAGGCCAGGAGCGAACGGAGCGAATGAAGCGACGGAAGTCATTATTTCTCTATGGAGGGCACGCGACCTGCGCTACCAAAGCGAATTCGCCAGGAGCGAAGCTTCTTGCGCGACCAGAGCGAATTTTGGCGATTAAACTAAATCTAATCGCAGGCGAATTCGCTCTGACGCTGTTCGGCGAAAACCAATCGGAACGTTCATATCTCCGAATGTCCCAGGCTGTCAAGCCAGAGCCGTTATGTGATTAGCTGAATCAAACATGTCAATGCTGCGTCTGCAGCGAATACAGCGAATTCAAGGCGAAACTTCTTCTGCTACCCACGCTACCAGGCAGCGTAGTTCGCTCTTGGTCTGGACACGGCATTAAGCCTCAAAGTAGAGCTACAGTGTGCAGACGTCTACTCTTTCTGTTGTCACATACGCCTTTGTCCTGTACCAGGTCTCAGCAAGGTGGGATGTTGTGGATGAGGGAGTGGACTTGTTCACTTATCTGGTTGTCTTTCTTGCTGACAGGCTTTCTGAACATTCAGTCCTGGCCAGAGAACATCACAGACCTTGGTGTCTTCTCCAACCTAGAGACCATCGGGGGGAGATCTCTGTACAGGTGAGTTTGAACAGTTGGACACTCCAGAGCAGTAGTTCTTAACCTGGGGTGCGGGCACCCCCTGGGGGTGCACCAGAGATTTCAGGGGGTGCACAGAATTTTGTTTGAATTGAGGTTGTGACCAAAATTCTGCTTTGGAACATTATGATTACCGGTAGGCCATATCAAAACTAAATTAAAACATGTTTTGGCCCCCATGTGAAGTCATTAACCTTTAAGAGTGTGGGTTTTTGAGCATTCTATAAAAATAATGCGTTCTATAACAATGCAAGATTCTACAATTCCATATTGTATTGAATGATGCCCAGAATTCTATAGAACTTTCACTGCCCGAACATTCCCGTCACAACGGTGTGACGGTACACTCTTAAAGGTTAAGGTATTGATTAAAGTCTCAATAAAAACTCATTGTAATTAGTGGGTATTTATGTGTAGAGGTTTAGGTTGGGGGTGCGCGGCTTGTCTTGGGCATAGGTAAGGGGGTGCGTTAAGAAAAAAAGGTTAAGAACCACTGCTCCAGAGGACTCTACTCCTCTGCCCATGCACAGTTCAGAGCACTGCACACATTTACTGAGTAGGGCGCTTGCACTTTACTATTGAGACATGAGTCTGTGAACACACAGGTGATGGATGAGACCAACATGTGATAGTAGGAAAAAACCCATCAAGAAATACAAACTCTAGAACCATTTTAGCATTTTTCAGTTTCGACAAGTAACATTTTTTAAAGGCATTCAACACATGCTTCACAGAATCACAATTGAAGCTGGTTTGTATATATTTTTTTCATCTTGTGTTTCGTAAATCAGCACCTGAAGACTAATACAGCTCTGGGCTGTTTTTCTTCTGTCCAACACTTAGACATGCTGACGACTAGGATGTTGTGCTCTTTTCAAATGGTGTTCCTATTTTCGCCTTAATTTGCCCCATTGATCAGGTTGTACCGGTAGGTGTAGTTCAGAGGAGAGTGATTTTAAGGCTTTTATGTCCTCTAATTTGCTCTTACACGTTAATTTTAATGTTAAAAAGAACATTACTGCCATAACAATGAGGGACATTTTATGCCTTATGTGACTCATCGTTAATCATGATTGTAGGGGTTTCTGTGGTACAAATGTATTTTTTCCCATTTTAGAAAGAAAGTAATTGCAACATCGTCATTTGTTATTTCACCCATCATTTGTTTCTGAGGTCTTGTCAGTGCAAACACATCATTTGCAGAGCACCCCAATAATTAGTTAGCACTCTGACGCTACGCTGACCAGAAGGAGGGGGAAATGTGAAAACCCCATTTCAGTGAAGGACCGTTTCCGTTTAGGTTTGCTTGCTGCCGTGGCTGTGCTATTGGGAGCTGGAAGAGAACATTGCTTCTTACACAGTCAGCATGTCCACTTTGCCCTGGACGGATCCAATTGGTGTGCCTATTCCCACACGTCTCTCAGCATATTTGGCCTATCTAGTGTTCCTGACCGCGCTGACACTATTCGGTTTCACAGGCCAAAGACGAGCAAAGAGGGGAGTGGAAGAGAGACCAAGAGGAAAAGAGGAACAAATAGAACTTCTTCAAACATCTTCAAATTGAAGCATACTGTCAACACTGTAGCCCCTCAATGCACGCTATACCTCCAGTGGCACACTGTAGCAATCATTGAAAAGTTAACTAGCATAAATACTATTACATAACACAGGGCCTTTAGTAACGCACTACGACTTGGTCACTGCCATTCTGGTAACAGCAAATTTATAATGCGTAGTCTTAACAGGTTAAAGACTCACTGCATGACCTTAACACCAATACCATCCCTTGGAGGAACATACCTGTATTAATAATGTTTGGTGATCAAATGCTGCATGGCTATCATTAACTACCGAAAGTAGACTCGTGCTTATCAACCATTCTTATAAGAGAAGGTTAATGGAGGCTCTGTAATGTAATGTAAAACATATGCAATATGCTGATTCTACTATGAATTAATGGGTCCCACTTGACTCACACTCTGCTTCTTCTCCTGGTATCTATTGTTATTCCGTATGGCCAGGTTTGCGTCTCCATTTATCAAAAAGATAAACCTGGAAATCTTTTTCAGCAAAGCCTGCACATGCAGGGCAGAAATATTAGGCCTCAGCTGAACAATGAAGAATTTTGTGATGATGGTATAGAGCAGGGCATCGTTCTCAACCTGGGTGTCGGGACCCCTGGGGGGGGTCACGGGGGTCCTGAAGGGGGGTCGCGGACAAAAGCGACATTACATAAAAATGGGAAATACACAGGTTAACAGCTAACAGCATAGATGTATCTGCTGTCCTGTGGATTTCTTGCAATATTAGTTGACAAAGTATTAATGGCATTTTTTGTGGCATTACTGTTGCTAGACTTTCCATTAATAGTCGCACAAAGTCGTGAAAATATTCTTAAATCCAAAATGGGATTCCCACTGAAAACGTTTGGGAACCACTGGAGTATAGGGCATGCCTTCGCTAGCCTGGCTCTCGCGCAGACCCTTAGTGCTTCGTGCATCTTTGTTACACTTCGTGAGCTCGCACGGGGATGAATATCCATCTGCGTGAGAACCAGGTTATGCCTTCGCCGATTGTTCTGTTAAACATCATGAACTCCAACTTCTATAACAGCCATCACAAAGGAGACTGGTTCTGGCTGTTAGTGAGTTATGTCTTCCATTTTGAGGAGCGATCAAAATGAGAGAGAGAGCACTGCCCTTTCAATAGAGCTTTTCATCCGTCTCAAAAGCCTATATAACAAATCTGTAGAAAAGCTTATATGGGAATGTTGTTGAAAAGAGACACAATAGCCAGCCGCCACAGAGCAAAGGCAGATAATCCTTCCTCTTTTGTCGAGTTTTTTCGTACATCTGTCATCCTCCATCCTCCCCATCTCAACAAAATCTCACTCTGTAATTCCACTCCACTCATCTTTTTACCTCTCGCCCTTTTACCTGTCTCTCCCCTCCCTCCCTTCTGTTCTCGTCTCTTTTCATCCAGTCTTCCCTTTACCCTCTCCCGCCTCGTTCATTTGTCTCCCTGCTTTTCATTCTCTCTTCACCTCTTCTCTTCATCTTTATTGTTCTTATCAGGGAGGCCGACAGGGGGGGTGGACAAAGGGGTCTGTTGTCCTGGGCCCAGGGAGAGATGGGGCCCAAAATTGGGTCCTCATTACATTGTATGTATTGGATGGGGGGAGCCTTTCAGATGAGTTTGTCCCGGGCTCTGCAAAAGCTGTCAGCGGCCCTTGTTCTTATTCCCCGCGCTGCCTGCCTGCCTGCCTGCCTGCCTGCCTGCCTGCCTGCACGCCTGCCCACCCACCCGTTAACTCTTTCCTGTCTGTGTTGTATGTATGTTGCAGTGGCATCTCGCTGCTGGTGCTGAAGCAGCAGTGGATCTCCTCCCTCCGGCTCCAGTCCCTGCGGGAGATCAGCGCCGGTAACGTCTACGTCACCAACAACAGCCAACTGTGCTACTACAACACTGTCAACTGGACCGGCCTCTTTCGGACCAACACGCAGAAGGTCCTCATCCGCAACAACCGGGACCCCAAAGAATGCAGTGAGTGGCAACTCTGGTCAAACAAACACCTGCTACCTCAGTGTCATTGTGACCTGACCTGTCGGCTTTCCCCTCACTGTAAAACATAGCAGCCAGTTACGTAAGCGTAAGTCTTGAGTTGGGTTAACTTACAAACTTAAGGCAGGAGGGCAACTAAGTTTTTGACGTTTAAGTGCCTGCATTCCCCAATAGAGGTTTCCAAGACACGTGAGCAAATGGGATGGCAACACCTTGGCTTTTGCCCTCACTGTGGCCAATCAAATTCTGGCACCTGTCAGATAGTAGCCTGGGCCCGGTAATGCTAGTCGTGTAAACAAGAAAGATACAGACCTAAAAGTAAGTTTGGTGAGGGCAATGACACCATGTTGGCAATCTCTATAGATTCCGAGCAAGAGTCGGGAGTCCATTGTCTGTTTAACATGCTTGCAGCATGAAAGGCCACAGGCACTGAGCCAGACGCTGGAATTTCAGAACAGTTCCAGCGTGTGTCTACTTCTCACTGAGGCAATGGCATCTGCAATGCATCCACCAGTCTAGTCTCTGTGGTACCACTGGGCGCAGAGACATGTGCACACATTCCTCCACTGTGCTGTAATGCCTCTTTTCCACTGTCGGTTTTGAGATTGGCCAACAGCTCGACACAACGTGACTCGGCCACCACCACTTTTTGCTTTTCAAATAGGCACGACACAGCTCAGTCATGAAGCAAAAAGTGGCGGCCGAGTCGCGCTGCACGTGTCGAGCTGTAGGCCTACCGGAAAACTGGCAGTGGAAAAGAGGCGTACAGTAAGTGTTTCTAAGGGCGCTGAGTGCCAAGGGACAACCGACTTTGAACGCTCCAGGACAGACAGTGCAAGCGAGCGAGCAAGCGAGCGTGACTTAGCTCCCATCCCCTTGCCTGTCCATCTCCCTCTGCCTGGGTCACCACACCTGACTGGACCTAGCAGGGAGCTGAGGGGAGCCAGTCTCCTCCACAGCTGGAGAGGGCAGGAGGTGAGAGATGGGGGAGGAGAGAGGAGAGGGAGGGAGAGAGGAGAGGGAGGGAGATGGAGAGAGAGAGAGAGAGAGAGAGAGAGAGATGGAGAGAGAGAGAAGCACATAGGTGAGAGGGGGGGTGGAGAGCAGGAGGGAGGGAGCAAGGGACAGAGAGGGAGAGAGAGAGAGGGAGAGATGGAGAGAGAGAGAGAAGCACATAGGGAGAGATGGAGAGAAGAAAAGAGAAAGAGAGTGGCACAGAGGGAGAGATGGAGAGACAGACAGAGAGATGCAAAGACAGGGGAAGTTCACTCTGCTGTGAAGATCACCACCACCTCTCCTCTCCTCTCAGACAGAATATAAAGAGTGTTCTTCTGCAAGAGATACTCATTTCACACATTGCATACTTACAGGCATCAATTGTAACGGAGGGCCGAGCTAAGCGCACCAAATGGGGCATTGATGTAAACACCATCAATCCAATTACTCACTTAATTGCAAAAAATGCAAAGCAATCAGATCAACTGCTGAACCATGTAAATTGGAAGGGTCTGCCTGAGGTCTTTTTTTTTGACATTTCCGGAATTATTTTCTTCTGCAAGCTCTGGTGTCACCATCAGGAATTTATCCTCTTTTCACTCTCCCTTCCTATCACAGGGAAGTAATCATTGAAGAACTGGCTAATTCATCATTCATCTCTCTCTCTCTCTCTCTCTCTCTCTCTCTCTCTCTCTCTCTCTCTCTCTCTCTCTGTCTCTCTCTCTCTCTCTCTGTCTCTCTCTCTCTCTCTCTCTCTCTCTCTCTCTCTCTCTCCCTCCCATCTCTAATTTGGCTGATTTGGTTGTAAGATGACTTAGGAATGTTTCAATAAACAAGTGTTAAATCTCTCTCTCTGTGTGTCTCTCTCTCTCTCTCTCTCTCTCTCTCTCTCTTTCTCCCTCTCTCTCTCTCTCTCTCTCTCTCTCTCTCTCTTTCTCCCTCTCTGTCTCTCTCTCTCTCTCTCTCTCTCTCTCTCTCTCTCTCTCTCTCTCTCCCCCCCCCTTAACATTGTAATGCAACAGCTAGTATGTCTCATGGCAACATCTGCGTATGCTGAGTGCTCATCGAGTCCCCACGGCTGCCTCCCGTCTCCCTGGAGACGGAAACACTCCAAACTGGGTGTTTTCAGTGAGGTCACAACTTTGATGTTGCCATCTTTTGATCTGTCTGTAATATGGCAGCAGGGTGTGAAAAAAAGCCAGAAAACTGGCTCTCACTTCTTAGCCTTGGTTACCTGTGGTGCTAAACAGTAATTCAGAAGCCAAGAAACCAAACTGAGCCGCTTTTGTATCCCAAGAAACAGCACACAGGTCTTTTTGGCTAGCATTTCTTTAAAAAAAAAAATGGTTGGAGGGTAGGGGGTTGGTTGGTTGATTTTTTTCCCCCTTTCCAACACAATCCAATCATTCTAGTGTGACACCAAAAATATGATGTTACCCCCTTTGGCTCGCATCAGGTGAGATCCCAGGCTGTGGAGAGTGGTGGTTACAAAGCTGCCGTCTCTATAAGGTGCCCAGATAGCATCTGAAGGGTATTTGTAAAGACCTAGGGCCAAAGCCACTTTGTCAACAAGAGCCTGTTACTCTCTGTAAATCTGCCACGTGCTGCTGTGGAATATAGAAAGCCAGCCAAGTAGGAGCAGTGTTGCCAGATTGGGCTGGTTCCCGCCCAATTGGGCTGCTTAGGATGGCCGTGTGCGGGTAAAAATGGCATTTATCAGGAAAAACCTGCCCACTTTTTGCCATAGAAATCAATAGAATTGGGCGGGATTTTGTGCTTCTAGGCGGGTTTTGAACATTTTTTGGGCTGGAAATCATCAACCTCATCTGGCAACCCTGAGTAGGAGAGGGAACATTCCTGCCTGACCCGCAACATTGTGTTGCAGCTGTTCCAATATCGCTGCTTATTATACAGAAAAATACCATTTAATAGGGACCATTGAACACGTTGGCATACAACAGCTTTGCTGAAAATGAAACTTGGCAGAAGTTGGTTAATCCCGAATCACATCATGCGTGCGGCGCTGATGAGACCTTGTGCTTACACATCATTTTTTTCTTTTGCTCCTATCATATCCCACTGATATAACATAATAGCCCTGGCTTGGCTGAAAATGTTGTCTGCACACTGAATAAAGTAATTTCACTGTCGGACTGTTGTTGTCTGGTGCCCGGGCAGAGTGACATCCATTGAGTTAGTGCGCTGTGTTTATTATTTGCAGGTGTAGGCCCTGAAACGCGTCTGCTCTGCCGTGCCCTGTCACTGTGGCGTCAGCAGTATTTTTTTTAAGCCCAGGCTCACAGCTGGTGCATCAGTGAGCTCCACACAGTGGGCGTCTGTCTGCACCGTGCTGCGCCACGCCGCTCTGCTCTGCTCTGTCCTCGCCTGCACTGGCATCAGCAGTTTGGATTCAGAATACAGCTAAGAGCTAACATGGCCAGGCTTCTCTTTTCTTTTTTCTTTTCTTTTCTTTTTTTTATTCTAAAAGCATGAGATACGCATGGCTGCACTGGTAATATCAATTCCAGATGGTATACATTGTACTCAATCAGCAGCTGACACGAGGCTCTGAATCACTTACACAAGGATATCTCAAGGTGAAAAGGAAACCAGGCTTCCAAGCACAGATGGATCGCATGCAATAACTCACATTTTTATGTCAAACAACGGGCAGCCTACCACACTGATGTATAGCCTATTAGCAGATCACTATCGTTTGTTTTTGTGCGGGATGTGTTTTTGATGTCCCCGTATTGGCAAATATTTGTCAGTCATTTGTTGCTGCACAGGTATTACGTGTGTTGATAAAAACGTGCAATATAGTCCGCTGCTAATTACACAAGCCTAATTGGATGGCATGTACATGTACAGTAACGGTACACAGCTCAGCATGGCAGTACAACGTAAGCACTGGTGGTATTGTAAATATTATTGCATGCACATTTCATGTTTCATTGCAAAAACATCAATCAGAGGTACCAAAAGCTCAGAAAGTAAAAAACACTGCCACTTGCCTTCGAACACAGGTAACTTCAATGAGCAGCTGATCTACCCATCTTGAGGACTCAATGCGATCAATGGATTCCGACCCAGACCCCGTTTCTCGAAAGCATTGTTGCTAACCAGTTAGCAACTTACTAGGTTTCCAATGGGATATTGCATTGCAACCAAGTAAGGTCCTAACGATGCTGTCGACAAATGCACCCCTGGTTGGAAGAAATTTTAGGCAGTCTTTTACCTTCTGAATCCCTCATTAACACCTGTGATATACATTAATTAATTATACATTATTATTAGCAGAATTAATATACCCGTAAGCTTAAGTCCTAAAAAGCTTGTGTTTGTTGTGTTTTCTTCTTGGCAGCCACTCGTCGGATGGTGTGCGACCCGCTGTGCTCGGACGCTGGATGCTGGGGCCCGGGACCAGACCAATGCCTGTCCTGCCGCTTCTTCAGCAGGGGACGCACCTGTGTGGATACCTGCAACCTGTACGGCGGGTGAGTTCTTCAGCTACTGACATGTGTAGATTTGGCTTGGAAAGTGATGGGGACATTACAAGGGCAAATTATCCAGGTATGCTTTCTTGCTTTATATCTGTGGAAAAAGTGGTGAGGTAGATTCATCTCAAAAGTGGTATGGACATGTCCCCATCATCCACACTCAATACTGTCATATTTTATTTACAACTTGTGTTGAAGAACATGACATGATGACTAAATCCAGATCAATTTGTACGTAAGTGTATACGCGTGACAATGTTATGAGGAAGAAAGAGACCTGAGAAACCTGCGATGCTCCATGTAGATCCTGTGACCCATCTCAGCCCGAAGGTCTGTTTCATGCCGACCTTTTGCTTGAGATTGCAGACCACAGGAGCACTGAATGCATACAAAAAAAACTTGCTTTGAAAAGCCACAAAAACTGTAGACCGAAGAGAAGTTCAAAAGGCTTCCTACAGTATGCTTTCTGGGTCGGCTCCAGTATAAGGCAGGGTGGAGATGATCCATACAAATGCCCTCAGTGCGAGTTTGATGCACTGTGTTCTGACACCACCCTCATGAAATAATAAAGTTCATGGGTGAAACACCAGGGTGGAATAAAGCAAAAAGAAGGGATTGTTTTTCGTGGCTTATATTTCTGAAACCGTGCTGGAATTTAGAATGGGAGTGTCTGCCAGGGCTGGCCTGGACTAGGGATGTTAACCGGTAACCGGTTAACCGATAGTCGACTGGATCAACTTTAACCGGTTAATTTTCAGCCACCGGTTAACCGGTTGTAATAATAATAATAATCACAATAATAATTTCCTCCCAAAAAGCCCAAAAAAACGATAATTTTGAGGTTTTAGTACGATAATTCAGCATTTTCCATCTGGCAACAGTGGCTGGACATGGCAGGTCCTGTCTGCGCAGCAAAAAAAAAAGGCTTATGTGAAAAATAAAACAGTGCTGTGCATATCAGGCACGCGAACGTTGTATAATTTAAGATTACCGGTTAACCACCGGTTAATGAGTCTCAGTAGACGGTTAAGAGTTTTTCAATTTTTGCCATCCCTAGCCTGGCCATCTGGCATAGCGGGCATTTCCCCGTGGGCCCCGCACCCTCGTGGGCCCCTATTTTCAGATACATATTTTTTAACATTTCTGAAAATAGGGGCCCACGAGGGTCCAGGGCCGGCCCACTGGTGAGTCCGTTCTGCCGCTAATTAGCAATTAACAGGGCCCGGGCCCTATTTCTCCCCTAGTCCAGCCCTGTTGTCTGCACTGGGGAAACTAATGCGTGGACTAAGGGGCGTCTGTGCTATGATAAGTCAGTGAATTTCATAGAGGCTGACCATCCTCCCACTCATTTATTATTAGCTGTGTAGTTATTTTCTGTGGAGTTCTAGAAGCCTCTTGTACTGTGGCTCATTTGTTGATGGGCGTACAAGCAGCATGCACAATGAAAGGGCTTTGAAGTATAAATCAAATCTAGAGGACCGTGTAGTCTTAACTAGGGATTGACAATAGGATCTGAAGGAGTGTGTGTGTGTGTGTGTGTGTGTGTGTGTGTGTGTGTGTGCGCGCGCGCGCGTGCGTGCGTGTGTCTGTGTGTGTCTGTCTGTGCGTGTGCGCTTGTGTGAATGTGTATGCTTATTATGTATTCAGGAGATATTTTCTGAAGATTAAGGTTGCGGAAGAGGTTTCAAAAATAATGTTTTCACTTTTAGATTGCTGCTAAAAGCTACTGAGTGTAACAACATGCCTACAATGAATTGCCCTTTGCTTTGCTACAGTGGCTGCTACATTCTGTGAACAGGTGTTAATTTTCTGAACTATTAAATAAAAGCTTTTCAAATGAAATATAAATGATAGTTAATATTTTACCAAGTGAAAATTGAAGTGATGCTACCTACTCATTTTTTCTTAACCTCTTAAAATCAAAGGGCATTTTGCCAATTTTTCACCTAGAATTGCATACTCTCCAATTTCAAGGCCTAAATTTCACTGTTACTACAAAATTATGTCTCATTGGAATGATACTGTCATAGATAAAACATCTCAGCATGTAGAGAAAATACACAATACCTTCTAACCTAACTGAAATTAAATTACTGAATTACTGTCAATGACTCTGAGCCTGCTCAAAATCTAGGCATGGAATTTTGGATTTTGAATATGATTGTAAAAGGTTTTTTGATTACGACTTTGCAGTCTTTTTTTGGTCACAATGTCTATGCGGTTGGGCCCCATGGCCTTCTTCAGGGCGTAACGTATTGCATCGTATCATATTGATATTCCCTGAAGAAGGGCATATAAGGGGCGAAACGTTTAGACATTTTAGCCAAATAAAAAGTATAAAAATTGTAACCTTGAGTGTATCAGATTTCCATCTACCTTGAACAAGTTTGAGATCCCCTAGCCTACATTGATGAGCATCAAGGAGAAAAGGTGAAGACCACTGAAACACTCACTGATTTCCTGTTTGTTATTTGATCTTTACTACAATAGTTGTGTGTCTGGATGCTTTCCCTTGCAGAGTCTCGGTCTCGGTCAGAGACCAAGAGGGTCAACCAGTCCTCTTGGAGAAGCGGGAGGTGGGCCAGGAGAGGTATGCTTCCACAAGGCATGGCCCTCTCCCCAGTGTCCCTCAGTGTCACCACCCCCAGTGTCACCACCCCCAGTGTCCCTCAGTGTCACCACCCCCAGTGTCACCACCCCCAGTGTCACCACCCCCAGAGTCCCTCAGTGTCACCACCCCCAGTGTCACCACCCCCAGTGTTCCCCAGTGTCACCACCCCCAGTGTCCCCCAGTGTCCCTCAGTGTCACCACCCCCAGAGTCCCCTATAGTGTCACCACCCCCAGTGTCACCACCCCCAGTGTCACCACCCCCAGTGTCCCTCAGTGTCACCACCCCCAGTGTCCCCTATAGTGTCACCACCCCCAGTGTCCCCTATAGTGTCACCACCCCCAGTGTCCCCTATAGTGCAGGGATTAAAGCAAAAAAAAGTAATCTGACTGAACTTTTTTACCGGTTAGGCACCCGATCGAGTATCACTCCGTAACCCTACGAAAACCAATGTAGCCAGGCTCTGCCCTCATGACGAAACATACATGCAAGGAATGGTGCCAGAGCCAGCGGCATAGGCAGACGGGGCAGTCGCCTAGAGCAGAATAGGCCTATGTCTTGAGGGCGCCAGTAATACCAAAAACTGCCACAAAATCAGAACTTCAACCAACATAAATCTTTACACTTCACATGAACAATGAATATTCATTATACACTCAGTAGACCTATATAGACTCAGTATGAGTGTACCTGTAGGTACTAGATCAGATGTGCTCAATCAGATGTAGGCCTACAATGCTATGTTTACAGATGCCAATTTCTAAATACAAAAAAAGGAAAGAGGGCGGGCAGGCCTAGGCCGCTCACCAGATTGACTAGAACTGGCCGAGAGTGGAGGGATAATGGATACTATATCAGACTGCAAAGATTGAACTGAAATTTGGGGCATGTTTTGGTTATTTCCTCTTATTTCTACCCGTTGTTTATGAATTGTTCACAACATCATGCAGAATGGATTCACAATGAATGCTGCTTCAAAATGGTAGCTGATCTCACAGAATTATTGACTTGGAATTGCAATGTGTTGATACAGTGAGTGATCCCATTATGGGTTTTTTTGTTGTAGTAGTAGGCTATATTTTGTCTTTCACACATTAGAATGGGCAAACACTGTTTCTGGTGAAAGCACTGGTGCGCATTGCTTGCAGTTGTATTTCTGACATTTAAAAATCCCTGATCATAGCAATCAGAGGGAGAAAACTAGCTTTAATTATTTGTATGTTTTTCACCCTTCGGCCTTTTTCAGTATTCATCCTGTTACAAACAACTTGTTGACGTTTACAAACAGGGTGCGGTATGTCTACCTCTGTGTTCTACCGTTTTGAAAACTACTGGCTACTTTTTTGCTTCTCGATGTGCGGTGCCAAGCACACGCTTACCATTGATTTAAAAAACGTCCCCGATTCTTCCTATGCGCACGTGTTCTACAAGCTGACAGGACGCAGCAGACACGACAGTCACAGACATACCTCTATCGTTTACAAAAGTAACACACTTTCCTTGTCGCGCAGCTTTCCACTCGAATCAAGGCAAATCACCCACCCATCAGTCCTGAGTGCGCAGTGCGCAAATAGGCTAACTGAACTCAAACGAAACGCATAGTCCGAGAAGATGGGCACAGACGTTGAGCCACTCAAAAACAAGCGCGCACACAGAAATAGCGTCACACAGTAACCAGCCTTGAAAGTGAAACAAACGTCGAAACGGCATTTATCGACCATGAGTCCACCCATCAGAACACTGCTTCCCAGAAACAAGACGTGGCATAAATTGGCTCTGCCAGGGATAGCCTATCCGTGACCCAAAATGCAACCATTTTTAACTTATTTCTTGAATATATATATCGGCAACAACAAAGTTAATCTGCTATGAGTACAGATGAGACTGTGAATTATCCGTTGTCAAAAAGACAACTAGCTCCACACGCAGCCAGTCAAACGCGCTGAACTTTGAGGATGAAACGCATGGTAGGCTATCCTAGTTAGCTGCCATAGTCGTCCCATTGGGGCTATGAATAATGCTAGTAAGAGTCACAATGCTTAAAAGGCAAACCCTTCAAGAAAAGGACATCATACGCAGTCGAAGTAAACTATTCATTTTTTTTTCTAAATATCTGCCACGGCAGGTGCAATGATATGGAAACGTCACTGCACTTTATACATTGTATTACAATTATTTTCTTTTCTGCCATCAGCAACAATTTTGGTTATTTATTTATTTAATCTCTCGCGTTGCGCTGCCACAGAATTGTAGACCGCTCGTGTACTTTTTTTGGAACACGGAAGAACAGGGGATGACCCAAAACTACTGATGAGTGAATGTTGTATCACACCGCCAATGGTGGAGTGTAGCCTAACTACATCCGTAGGCCTACACCAAACACACCTCTCGTCCCCTTCTCATGACCAGGAGTGCTCTCGATTTGAGTTCAGTTGGAAAGTAAAAATTGTAAATTAATTGACATAAATTATACGGACGGAAATCCGTCCAAACGAAACTCCAGTTGACGGAATTCCGTCGTAGCGACGGAAAACTTTAATCCCTGCTATAGTGTCACCACCCCCAGTGTCCCTCAGTGTCACCACCCCCAGTGTCACCTCAGTGTCACCACCCCCAGTGTCCCCTATAGTGATGGACTAGTAGTGAATGTCTAATGTTCTACCTCTATGATGCCACCACAGGCACAGCACTTTACTCGCTCACTTCCCCTTCACCAATCCAGTGATGTCACTGGGCCTGTCTTGCTGTGTGTTTGTGTTTTCACCTAGTATTGAATGGTGTCACCCTCAACCACACTTTGGCTCTAAACTAAGGCATGCCAATGAATGAAGCAGCTAGCAGTCGCTGAACACAGATGAGAAGGGATTGTTGCTGTGTGAAAAAGCTCTTTAGGAGGGAAACAATAAAGTGAAAAGGATGTTAAGAGGAGCTTCATTGTAGTAGTAACGGCTGTCAATGAGAATGACTCAGGTGCAGGCAGCCATGAAAACTTAACAGGGACCCGTTTACCAGAGGACCTCCTGGCATTCCTTCAAGGTACTCTGGGTCTGATACTCTGGGCCAGTGTTTTTCAAACTTTTTCAGACCGAGGACCACTTTGTCCCCCCAAAAATGTTGACGGGTGCTAATTTGACACGTCTAATTTCGGTGCTAGTCACATAGGCTACTTTTTATTCACATTACAAGCCTGTCTTATTGTGGTGAAAATGAGACTTCAGCTATGTTTATCTTTGTAATAATGTTACAAATATAGCTTACTGCTAGCTTGTCTTGGAAAAATAGAAATCCCCTCGTGGACCACCTGAGCTCTGTCGCGGACCACTAGTGGTCCCCGGACCACACTTTGAGAATCACTGCTCTAGGCCTTGTTTCAGTCCGCATGTCTTCTCATGGAAGCTTTACTTTAGTTCCAGTAACATAAAAACCGGCACGGACCTTAAGTAGTGCAGTTGAACTGTGGGTAATAGAAAGCCGTGGATGAGGTATTCAGTCGGCTATATACCCCGAGGTCCTTCTGAAGTCTAAGCCTACATGCTTGGACTGAATAAACCCCTCTGTTAAACGATAGCATAGCCTGCACAAAGGCATCCCCCCGGGCCACCCGGCATGCATTGTGCTTTCTAGATAAAGCATAATTAATTCTAATTTAATTTTTTTCCCCCTCCCATTGAGTCGCTTCGTTTTTTTTCATTAAAGGAGGGCGGAGAGAAAAAGCGGGACACGCACACCGTTCAGTCTCTCGCTCCTCGTTTCCTTCCTATAGTCTCCACCTAATCTCTCTCTCCTCTCTCTGGAGGTCTCTCTCGTGGAGCCCGTCCCACCTCCAGGGGGGTCTGACTCTGATGTTGTTCAGACGTTGTGCATAAACACCAGTGTCTGATGCCACACACACACACACTCACACCCAAACAAACGAATATGTCCTATGTGATAATCTCTACATGCTTGACGGTTGTAACACTGGGATCTCCTCCTCAATAACTCTTCCTGGTGTTTGGTGATACCTGTCACGTCGGCTTGACCCCCTCCCAGGATTTGTCTGATAAATTGGCAGACTGATCACCTGTGAAGGGCGGCCACTCCCTCTGTTTTCCACTCCTGGTTCATCTTACTGTAATTGCTTGTGCTGTGTGCTGTCAGGGCCTGTAGTGGCCCCAAGGAAAGCCGACATTGGGGAAAAAAGGGGTCACTTTTCCCGGGCCCAGGGACAGAAGGGGCCCAGAATTGCATTCTCATTACATTGTATGTATTGGGTTTGGGGGGCCCTTTCAGATGTCTTTGTCCCGGGCCCAGCCAAAGCTGCCAGGGCCCGTAGTGGCCCTATCAAGGGCCTGCTGTTGCTGCTGCTGGTTCTGCTGCACAGTGCAATTTGCAGTGTTAATTCAACACTTAGAGAATCAATTGAACATGTTTGAGGATTGGATTTGGTCCCAGAGTACTCTCTCAGTGTTGAAAAGACACTACCTTTTTGTACTGTGTGGAGTGCAGCTGATTTGTCCACTGCACGGTGGCGGCTGCAGCCAGTCTCTGAATGTTTTCTGTTTTCTCCATATACGTGTATGCTGTATATAAATATGTGTCCGCCTGTGTGCGTGTGTAAGAGAGATGGATGGATTTATAGAGCCCTTCACAGAACACTTGACACGTCACTATCAAAGCGTTCAATAAGGTATTTTCAAAACACCAGTGCAATTGTTAGACTTCAGAAGAGATAGTAAAAATGGCTTGGGCACGCAATCTTACCCAAGTGCTAGGCACGGCCTCTTTATCCATTTTCTTGCAGGAATGTATTTTTGAATACTGTAAAAACAAAGAAATTGTGCCTACCACTTTGTTGCATGTGGCCTGCACACAAACCAAAGCTTCTAATGTAAAAGATGAATGATCCTTGAATTTGCCATCTTATTTTGCTCATAGTTTTTGCTCCTTTCTTCCTGCCCCTTTTTTATATTTCTCCAACAGGGATGTTCGGGAGTTTGCCAACGGCTCGGTATGCCTGGAGTGTGACCCTCAGTGTGAGCAGGCCGAGGATGAGTCCTTTACCTGCACTGGACCGGTGAGCACTCTGACTCGCTATCTCTCCTTAGCTTCTCTGGCCACTGTCTTGACTCTGGCCAGGTCTGGTAATGTCAGGAGGTAAGGATATTGTTGCGCTCTAGATGTTAAGAAAAGTAACTAGGTGCGTGGACCCAAAAGAAGTAAGGTATAAGTTTGGAGCAGGTTCGCACACTAAACAAGACACAAAGGTCAAGCACAAGGAGTTTTTTTATTAGAGCAGGGTAGAGCAGACGTTTCAGGCTGTTGCCATCATCAGTGCTCGCCTTTACCTGCGCTGGACCGGTGAGCACTCTGACTCGCTATCTCTCCTTAGCTTCTCTGGCCACAGTCCTGACTCTGTCCTGGCCAGGTCTGGTAATGTGCATAGACGTCCAACCTGGATTTAGAAGCTACT
Organism: Engraulis encrasicolus; assembly: GCF_034702125.1. Classification (NCBI taxonomy): domain Eukaryota; kingdom Metazoa; phylum Chordata; class Actinopteri; order Clupeiformes; family Engraulidae; genus Engraulis; species Engraulis encrasicolus. The sequence goes on from NC_085869.1 coordinate 21,186,595, forward strand.
ACAGCCCAGTGCCAGAAAAGGCCTGAACAATTTGGTGAAACCAGGTTATTTTTAGCCCACTAAAACATGGCGTTATAAATTTGTCGTTACCAGAATGGCAATGACAGAGTCATAGTGCATTACTAAAGGCCCTGTGTTATGTCATAGTAGAGTAGTACTATGGTATTTAACCTTTCAATGACCTCAGATGGTACGGCATGCATTAAGGGGCTACTGTGTGGCAAAGGGTTATCGCTTTTTAATTTTGAATTCAGGTTGCCCACCACTAGTAATCCGGCATACAGGGGAATTTCCCAGTGGGCAGACCCTCCTCAGGGGCCAATGCTGAATGGGTTTTTTTTCCTTACAGACCATCTATAACAATTTTGAGAGGGCGGCCCATTGGCTCATCTTCAATATACAGAAGATGTGTAGTGGACTGCAGTCACTGGCCAATCTAAGCCTAAAATGCCCATGGCTGCGTCTTTTTTTCTTGTCCAAGTACCCTCTCCATTGTTTTCAATCACAATGAACAGGTCAAGCCCAGGAACACTGACTGTCTGTGCTGATCTTGAATTCCCAGTGATTGGCTTTATTCACCTGTGGTAATATGACAGCATGACGGTACATGCACACAGAGACGGCATGTTTCCTTAACGTCTCCGTGAGCAGTGCGAGTCTGAGAGGTTCGCTGGCTGCCTTGCACACTGCACAGTCAACATCCACGTTCTATCCGCGGGCAGCAGCCATTCATTTTCAATGGAGCCCGCACATTGAACGCGGACGTCCGCGCAGGAAAATAGACTCGAGTTTTATTTTCAAGGAGCAACGCGGACATGTCCAGGCAGGATGGACATGCGCCGCGCTGAAACCGCGCTCCTGTGTGCAAGGCATGATTTGTTTTCATGTATTCTAACAGTTTCGGACTGATAACGGACACGTTCTGTGGACGTACTGTGGATGTCCGCGCCGTTGGTGTGAATGCAGCGTGACACAACTGTAGTGCTATCCAATTTTATAGCTACGTATGTTGCCTCATCAGAAGTTGTTTTATGGTGCTACCTCGCTAGGTTCACACAGGAAGTGCTTATCCGCATTTATTTCCAAGTACAACAGAGGCTCTTGGCAGAGTCTCGCAACCCGATGTGGGATACAGTACATGGGCAAGGGCTTCGATTGTCCAGACTCTGAGATTAATTGTATCCTTTGGTGGAGTGGACCTTTTGTTGCCGGATTGATTTTGCTTCATGTTAATTTACAGGAAAAGTAGATTAGGTTGGCTAATTCTGCGGCGGGGGTCACCGGATCAGCCAATGAAGGATGCGTGGTGGACACACTGTCTCCCAGGGTGCTACTGCTGATGTCAGCATGGCTGAGTCAGAGGACTGCTATACAAGACTGCTTTTTAATTTACGCTGCTTGTGTGTAATGGAGTATTAGTAGTCTGGCTATAGTGTTTGAGCAGACATGTTGGTGTGTCATACAGTACACACAGCAGCATATCAGCACTGCTCTGCTGTGCAATACTTTTTCTGTATCCTACTGATGTGCTGATCAATAGTCTGTGGAAAGTGTTAATCACCAGGTCTGGACTGGCCATATGGCATAGCGGGCATTTCCCGGTGGGCCCTGCACCCTCGTGGGCCCCTAGATATTTTATTATTTTCATTACATTTTTGAAAATATGGGCCCGAGGGTGCGGGGCCCAGTGGTGAGTCAGTTCTGCACCGCTAATAATGAGGCCAAAAGTGCCCAGGCCCTGTTCCTCCGCCAGTCCAGCCTAGCTAGGCACTACTCCCATGGCTATCTGCGTTGCTGCTAGGGAATGCTCACAGCAAACAAAATACAAACCGTGCTATACTGCTTTGCTGTAGAATACTACATTTCTGCTTTCATATAAATAAATTATATTTATACCTGACACCTTGCTACTGTCCATGTCAACCGTACATTGCCATATAGGATTTTTTTCAGTTGTAGATATTGTATTGTATATTTTATTGCGTTCAGCTCTTGTGTGTTTTTTTTATTTTGTGCATCTGCTGGCCTTGCAAACATGCCACTTCACTCTTCTACACTCCTCTAGGTGTTGCACACAGCCTCAGTTTGCACATTCCTTTGAAGTTGAGACTATACATTGCTTCCACACAGCACTGAGTGCTTTTGTGTTAACATCCTCCAATGATTAGAGTTTCCAGTCTCTCTTTTTTGTTATTCTTCAGCCATGAAATTGAATGTATTTATATTATCATGTTACAGTAAAACCGGGACATGCGAGATTAATGAACTATGTGTGAACCTCTCGGAACATGCACGTTCCTTCCATCCTCTCCTCTCACGTGGTGTTTGTGTATTTGCATATCTGCGTATGCATTACTGTACCCACGTAAACTCCTCCTAGCACCCAAAGCCACTTTGAAAGTTCATATACAATGGATATTATTCTACGGTGATTATTACAACTGGATGCAGGCGCAGTGCAGTGTGGTACGGTGCGGAGGAAGTCTGCATAAACTCTCTCAGCCCCGTGGACTAGACAAATGTAAACAGCCCAGGAGGCATGGGCCGGCGGCCAGGGAATGTGTTCATTTATGGGAGGGCTTGATTAGCTGGAGAGCCGTGTGATGTTCTTGGCCCGGCTCTCCGCACCCAGGAGCCCTGCAGCCCAGCAGAGTGTTCAGGCCAGGGCTGGCCTGGGGGATGAATAGGGCCCGGGCACTTTTGGATTTAAGCCCCCCACCTCATTATTATTAGTGGCGGAGAACTGACTCACCGGTGGGCCCCGCACCCTCGTGGGCCCCTATTTTCAGAAATGTTAAAAAAAAAAAGAAATGGGGGTACACGAGGATGCAGGGCCCACCGGGAAATGCCCGCTATGCCAGATGGCCAGTCCAGCCCTGGTTCAGGCCAGTGTTGAGGGGTGCAGCAGAGAGAGGTGTGCATAGGTAGCGGTGTGGATTGGCACTGCCCTCATGATCCGATTCAATCACGATTCGGGAGGTAGCGATTCGATTCCATTCGATTCTATGCGATCCGATCTGATCCGATTCAATTCTACAATGCGTTGCAATGCATTGCATTTCTACTGAAAGCAAAGCAACTGTTTAATCAGTCATGATGAGGCAATACAAGTAGTCAGATACTGAGCAACAATTTATTGGCTGTTTTCTGTATCAGTGTGTACCAGTCTGTATCAGTCTTGCAATGTTTTGAAGTGCTCTTATTTAATTTAACATTCATTTGCTCCCGAAATATCCATGGAAGTAATTGAAAAAAATTGCCGGATAGATTCTGGAACTTGCCGGATCGATTCTGGATCGTCCATGCCCCGCATTGTATTGCATTGCCGAATCGATCATTGTTGACACCACTAGCATAGGTAGGTGAGCCAGACACTTGTTAGCTCATGTTTCCACTAACTACTGCCTGATGGGGGGAGGTTGCCCCCCCCCCAAGCTGCAATGGCCTGGGAGGCTTTGTCCACTTCACCTCAGTTACAGCCAGAGCAATCACACGCCTATTGTTACAGCCGTCCCAAAAGGGTTTTTCTATATACTTTCGAAAAACAACATGAGAAAATAAATACTTTGCAAGGGTATCCAGTGATGGTGAAGGAGCGAGCTTTTTTGCAAAAGCTCGCCCTTGTGATTTGTTTGGAACGAATGCTGTTAACACATATGCATATCAGTTTCCAATTACAAATACTCTTGTAAAGCAATTAGGCCCTCCTTAAACGCAGCATGCCAAGTAGGCAGATGATGAAACGCACTCGCGAAGTAAGGGAAGGGAAGGGAAGGGGAGGGGCAGGAGGGAGGGAGGGTTATGGGATGGGAACATCTCGGGTGAGAGCTGGGGCCTAGGCTATGCACCAGGTGTTGGGAAGAGAGCCTCAATTAGCCGTAGATTGATTGCCTTCCGTGGTGGGAGATATGCAAGCAAGCAAGCAGGCAAGGCAGGCAGAGCTAGCTAGCTAGTGTGGGCTGTGCTCAAAAAGACACACCACCACCACCATCACCACCACCACCACCACCAAGCACAGTCACACCGACGATGGCTAACACTTTGCTCTTGACCACGCGTCTGCCCAGCACAGCCCAGCCCAGCCCAGCCCGGCCCATATGCTGTCCGGATATGGGTTCCCCTTTCAGCTCGGGCCCAGATGGAGCGTTGCTGAGAGCGCTAATTGATTTAGCGGCCGTGCCACCAACGCAGGCGGGAATTAGTCGCAGGTAGTGAGTCAGTAGACAGACACATGGCTGCTGCCGGGGTATTTGTTATGCGTGTCACGTAAAGGCCTCCATTATGCAAGCCCGCTCTCTGATCGTCTAGGAGGAGTTTTTTATGTGTTTTTGCTCAACCCTGAGATTGACAGAGACTGAGAGAAGTATGGAGAAAAAACAAGAGGGAGAGATGGAGAAAAAAAAGCGACTGAGAGGAGTGAAAAGAGGAGAAAGCGATGGAAAAATTGAGTGCTTGCGCTACTCCATTTGATAACCCCCCACCCCCTCCCTGCCTTAAGTATTATTAAAAAGGAGAAACAATAAATGTCTCATAAACCTAGCTGTGTAGACCTTGCACTACTCCCAAATAAAATTCCTCTTTGTCTCTGAAAAAAAATGGATCAGGCCCGGCAAAGTAATTGCATTTGTTCAAGTACGTGGCCTTGCAGAGAAATGGCGATATCAATAGATTTTCCTCAGTTGCTGCCCTTTGTGAATCCAACGTGCATTTGGATGGCCACCTCCTTATTCTGTGTGAAAAAGCTCGTCCTACTGGCACAAAGTGAGCAAGTGGAGGAAAAGACTATGGAAGGCCTTGTGCTGCACCTTAACAAAATGATTGCAATTGAAATAAGTGCAATTCAATAATTTGGAAGGAAGCTAGTTGAATACAAGCAATGCCAGAACATGTCATTTTTATCCAGACAAGCACATGTGTCTTGTTCCTTTTGCTAAATTCACATTTTACAGATACAGGTAACATTTTGTGAATTTTGTATATATAAAAAAAGAAAATTAAAATGTACCCAGTCAGAAGCCAAACAGTCCTGGATGTAAATGTATCGAGTATAAAAGCCAACCTGGTGATGTTTAAATCTAAAATTTGTGAATACCCAAAGACTAATAGTCACATCCAGATTTGTTTGCATGTCGAAAAAAGACGCCGGACCTGTTTTTTATAATGCACGCATACACACACTCTCCAGAGTGACAATCGCATATTCCAGTACGCGCGGGCAGCGGCGAGATTTGCAACATAACGTCCTCTGACAGTGGCATTTGCCGTGGTGTTGTCCCTAAGCCCCATGATTGAGCCAGAAGCGTGTGTGTGTGTATGTGTGTAGCGGTAGCTTATGGTATTGTGCGCACCGCACTACTGTTTGTCAGGTCAGTTGATGAGGTGTCCGGAGAGAGAGGGAGTGCGTCTTATTGATATCCAGCGCCCGCCTGCCTGCCCGCCCGGCCGGCTCTCTCTCTCTGTGTTCCCGGCCGCCCCCGCCGCTGTCCCGGCCGCCCATATTGCTCCCATAAATCCCCCCTCTGCTGATTGTTATGGTCATTGGGTGTGCTGTGAGAGATGGTTATTATCCTTGGCCCTGGTTGCCGCTGTTTTATGTGTGCCTTTTTCTCTCTTGTCTTTGCTCTTCTTTATCTCTCCATTCTCCTTTCTTTCATTTTTTGTCTCTCTCTTGTCTTTCTTTCTTTTTTTCCCCTTCTTTCTTTCTTTCTTTCTTTCTGTCTTTCTTTCTTTCTTTCTGTCTTTCTTTCTTTCTGTCTATGTTCTCTGCACTCTCTCTCTCAATACATCTCTCTTTCTCTTTGATCCACTAATTTTCATTCGCTTCTTCTTTTCGTCTCTATCCACGATTCATTCTTTCATTTTCCTTTTTATTTTCCTTTCTCTCTCTCTCTCCCTCCCTCTCTCTCTCTCTCTCTCTCTCTCTCTCTCTCTCTCCTCTCTCTCTCTCTCTCAGGGACCCGATCACTGTGTGAAATGCCGACACTTCAAAGACGGCCCCAACTGTGTGGAGAAATGCCCTGACGGAGTGCAGGGAGCCAACAGCTTCATCTTCAAATACGCCGAGGCCAACAACGAGTGCCACCCCTGCCATGCCAACTGTACTCAAGGGTACGTGTGTGTGTGTGTGTGTGTGTGTGTGTGTGTGTGTGCGTGCGTGCGTGCGTGCGTGCGTGCGTGCGTGCGTGCGTGCGTGCGTGCGTGCGTGCGTGCGTGCGTGCGTGCGTGCTTGCGTGCGTGTGCGTGCGTGTGTGTGTGAGTGTCTGAGTGAGAATACCTCTGGCCATGCTAATGTTCATATGTGGTTCAGCAGGACATCTCTCAACGCGCTGCATGTTAATTTGCATATCTGTGATAGAAGCCTGCTCATGCATGAAAACGCATGCATAATTAGGCTTTTCTTATCGTGCCAATGATCATTAATCAATCAATCATTGGGTTCTTTAAACTGTAATACATATAGCATATTGTTTTATTTATAATCCTTTGTCAGTGAGATGAAATGCTCAAACTACAGTACAATGGTCTGGTTGTACAAAACACAGGGGAGTCTTCAGAGATTCATTGTACAGATCCTGGGAAATAACATGGTCGTCCACATTTCTGGCAATGAGTGGTGTTCAGTTTCACCATTGTGGAACCAGTACAACCAGGGCTCTAAATCAAATTAACGTTACTACCATAAACTAAATGAACTATATTAACTTTTTCTACGAAATGGTTTCTAGATTAAATCTTACTAAACAAGCACACACTGACTAATGGGTCATAGTTGCTAGTAGGGTGGTTTTTCTACTTGCTAAACTGAAATTTCACCAGCATTTGGCAGGTTGGCAGATCTAATTTAGAGCCCTGAGTACAACTACAGTACAATTCAGTGTGAGTGGATTGGGGTTGCCCTTTGTGTGTGTTGGTGGACGCAAGGCTACACTGTGGCCCTCTGACGCTAGGGACACATAAACATAAAACTGGCCATGCAAAGTGAACTTTTCCATTCATTCCTATGAGGAATTCATTATTATGAGGTACAGGAGCGAAATTATTTGACCAGGATTAAAATCAAATCAACAACATAACTGTTTCATACCATTTGATTTGCCGTGGCGACCTGATGACAGTTGAGCTGTCAGAATGGAACACTACATTTCGCCCGTTTTGCCTGCTATGTGTCACTAGTGTGAGGAGTGCACTGGTTGGAATGGATCATGGCTACAGCCAGTGTTGCCAGATGTGTCTGATCAAATTCCGCCCAAAAGGTTCTCAAAAACCGCCAAAATGCTCAAAATTCCGCCCAAATTCAACAAATTACTAAATGGCCAAATTTTCCCGTTTTTACCCGCCGACGCTCATCCCAAGTAGCCCAATTGGGCGGGCACCCACCCAATCTGGCAACACTGGCTACAGCCCTCTTTGGTTCCATGGAGTGTTCACATCACTAAATTCTACAAAACTACAGTTTTCAGAAATAATGAGCCATGACGCAGATTATTAAAGGAATGTGGATGAGCTGTGTGTAAGACCGACAGGACCTTAAGGATTAAATCACCTCTCCATACACACTGTATGGTATGTGCAGTGACTGACAGTGGCAGCAGGGCCATGTAGGTTAGTAGAGGATAAACCACAGGCTAGATAGTCTTTCTTCTGGAGGACTCGACACTTTTGATCTGCTTGTCAGGCTCAACGGTGGACTTTGATCTGCACTGCATGTAAGGGGAACCCATTACATAATGATGGGAGTGTTGGGGTGGAGGGGAGAGGAGAGAAGCCTGAAGCTTGCCATGGATTGAAAAATCGGAGCATGTTTCCTCCTCCCTCTCCTCTCACTGCCTGATGCAACCGGCAGATGAAGACCTCACTGAGGATGTTAAAGCGAGTCTAATTTCGCAAAGTTTTCAAGAGTGGCGCTGACACAAAATCGTCAGATTGGCAGACAGCACCGAATGCCCATGGTATATAAGAGTCAAAACAGCCAAGAGTGCCTGAGAAATCATACAGGAAAGGGAAGGAAACACGCGGAAGAGCATAATAATCTGCACACTCAAGCACTAATATGAGTTGCACCACTGAAAACATGGAAGAGTTTTGACACTCTCTCTCTCTCTCTCTTTCCCTGTCTTTCCTTCTCTCCAGACTCTCCAGTCTCTCCAGTCTCTCTCTCTCTCTCTCTCTCTCTCTCTCTCTCTCTCTCTCTCTCTCTCCAGACTCTCAGTCTCTCTTTCTCTCGTCTCTCTCTCTCTCTCTCTCTCTCTCTCTCTCTCTCTCTCTCTCTCTCTCTCTCTCTCTCTCTCTCTCTCTCTCTCTCTCTCTCTCTCAGTGCTCAGTGTGTGAGGCAGGCCTTTGTAAGGAGGAGGAGGGGTAAAAGCACAGAAGAGATGGCTTTTGGCTTGACCCATCACACAATCCCCTCCAGAGATCAGACAGCCTGGCTGCTTTAATGAGAGCAATCCGTTCCATACCTAATAAGGCCCCCTGTCTGCGAGAGGAGAGGAGCGGAGAGAAGAGGAGAGGAGAGGAGAGGAGCTCCTGAGAGAGAGCGAGAGAGAGAGAGAGAGAGAAAGAGAGAGAGGTGGGGGAGAGAGAGACAGAGAGAGAGAGTGGGGGGGGGAGCTCAGGCACAGTCTCACCACTCTCTGTTTCAGCATTCGAGTGTCTGTGTCTGCCAGGGCAGTGTCACTGCTGCCACCAGTGCCTGCACTTACTGGGACCACCCTCCAATTCTGAAGGGGGCTGGCTTTTCTAGATCATACTTTTATTACATAATTGAAGAATTTCACATTGAAACCGTGGTGTCTGTCCTTGTGTGTCATGATTATGTGGGAAGTGCTGCTGATGCAGTAGATTACATGGTATTTGCGCTGGTTGATGGTATCTGTCTTATCTTTCCAGGTGTCTTGGACCCAGGCTGCAGGACTGTATTGGCATCATGGACAGGTAACGTGTGAGACTAAACATGTTCCTTTCATCCAGTGCCCATGAAAGTCCTTCAATGTCAGTAACCGGAGAGAGGTCTATATGGGGCGTAAGGGGCAACTTAGCTAATTTTTAAGCTTTTCATTTTAAATTGTACTATATTACAAATCACATGATTCCACCTATGTGGTTTCAAAGACATGTTATATCACCAATTACTGACGTATGTACTAAGAATATACGTCAGTGGATGGTATCTTCTGAAATCACATTGGCTATCCTTGTTTACTATTAACCATCAGGCACACAGAAGAAAATATGCTACATATCCTTCACCCCTGCTACTTCTGTCACTCTGCCCCTGTGTCTGCTATCCTTTTGCTACATACTACACACAGAGCTGTATTATTGTGGTGCTGGAGTGTTTTGTTGGTGTTGTGTGTGGTGTTTGTGTGTTGCCTTGGCCTTGTTGTGCCTGTTCTCCGATGGCCCTCGTCTCTAGCTGGCTGGCTGAATTCCGAGCACATCGTCAGCAGTAGCAGCCAGGGAAGCTGACAAAGGGGCCACTTTCCCCGGGCCCAGGAAAAGAGGGGGCACAGAATTGGATCCTCATTGCCGTACATTGTATGCAGGGCCACTGACAGCTTTGGCTGGGCCCAGGACAAAGTAATCTGAAAGGGCCTCTCACCCAATACATACAATGTAATGAGAATCCAATTTTGGGCCCCCAACTGTCCCTGGGCTCAGGACATCTGTCCCCTTTGTCCCCCCCCTGTCAGCTTCCCTGATTATATGTATTGGGTTTGGGGGGCCCTTTCATTTGTCTTTGTCCTGGGCCCAGCCCAAAGCTGTCAGCGTCCCTGGCAGCAGCATCAGCAGCAGCAGTTGGGGAGTCATAGGGTTTAGAGCCGCTGCTCATTTGCTGCTGCAGGGCGTTCTGTTCTGTTCCTCTTCACGGCTCCTGGGTACAAGGTTATGAATCACACAATACACACACGTGCGTACGCCCAGACTCTTAACCAGTAGTGTGCTCGCTCGCTCTCTCGCCCGCTCGCTCTCTCGCCCGCTCGCTCCCTAGCTCACTCGGCGCACCATTTGCGTTGTTGTCCTTACGTCGTCGTCCTCTCTCTCTCTATTTTTCCCTCACTCTCTCTTTATCTCCTTTTCTCTACCTCTCTATCTCTCTCTCTCTTGCTCGTTACCTCTCTCTTTCTCTCTCTCTCTCTCTCTCTCTCTCTTGCTCTTTGTCTCCCTCCCTCTCTCTTTCTCTCTCTACCTCTATCTCTATCTCTCCCTCTCTCTCTCTCCCTCTCCCTTTACCTGCTCGTCCTTTGTCTCCCCATGCCGTTGACACAGAACATGCTCTCTCTGTCCTGTTCTGAAGTGGCGAACATTAGTGAGTTCAAATTTGAGCAATTATTGTGCTCATCAAAGCAAATATTTTATCTAAAGCGATTGAATTGAAGAGCACTCTGTTGCACTTGTACAATCACTGCGGGTGCTTTCTCCCCCCCCTTTCTCTCTCTCTTTCTCTCTCTCTCTCTCTCTGTATTAGTCTCTGTCGCTCGTCTCTCTTTCTCTCTCTGTCTGTCTCTGCTTGTCTCTCTCAATCCCTCCCTCCCTCATCTCTTTTCTTTCTCCATTCTATCTCTCTCTCTCTCTCTCTCTCTCTCTCTCTCTCTCTCTCTCTCTCTCTCTCTCGCTCTCTCTCTCTCTCCATTTCTCTGAGCTGCCTCTCCAGGGTCAGCATATGCACCCTCTGCTCTTATAGCAGGAGCCCATAGAGCGGCAGCCAGTGACACACACACATGAAGCAGACTTCCACTTCAGCCGCTCAGCCTCTTGTCTTCACAGCATGGTGTATTGTAGAACAGTGTTTCCCAACCAGGGGTACGTGTACCACTAGGGGTACGCGAGCACATTGCAGGGGGTACTTAGAAAAAATATAATTTAAGCAAATACATGGAGCTTAGTTACATTGGGATAGAGAAAGCGACATAAAACTTGACTTGGGGGGTACTCATGGCACAACGAAAATGCTTAGGGGGTACACAAGACAAAAAAGGTTGGGAAACACTGGTGTAGAGGAAAGGGGGCTTCAAGGGGAGCTGTGGAGCGGCAGGGGGAGGTGGAGGAGGAGGAGGAGGAGGAGGAGGAGGTGGATGAGGCAGAGGCGGAGGAGGAGGAGGAGGTGGATGAGGCAGAGGCGGAGGAGGAGGAGGAGGTGGATGAGGCAGAGGCAGAGGCATCAGAGTAGCTCCGAGCATCTCAGGGCTTTAATGAAGACCTGATCATGAGGAACGCAGCACATCATTTTGAGCCATGGCCGTTTGTGAGCCCGCAAGAGCTGAAAAGGCCCTTCAGGTTAAAGAGAGAGAAAGGGAGGGGAAGACGAGAGGAGAGAAACAGAGACAAAGACTTAGAGAGTAAGGAACAGAGAGAGCGAGAGAGAGAGAGAAGGGGAGAGCGGAGAAAGGATTGCGGAGGGAAAGGGTGGGGGAGTGTGTACACAAGCAGAGAAGACGGTGAAATAAAATGAACAGAGAAAAAGACAGAGAGAGAAAATGAGAGGATGAGACAGAAAGCAAAAGTGCCTAGTCTCATGTGATTAATGGCTAGCTGTGAGGCCGGTCTCTGTGTTTTGTGTGTGTGTGTGTGTGTGTCTGTGTGTGTGTGTGTATGTGTGCGTGCGTGCGTGTGTGCGTGCGTGCGTGCGTGCGTGCGCATGCGTGCGTGTGCGTGTGTGTGTGTGCGTGCCCGTGTGTGTGTGTGTGTGCGCGCGCGTGTGCGTACATGTGTGTGTGATGTGCACTCCTCTTGATAAATTGATAGTATTTTGCCTTTCTTCTCGGAGGGGGATAGGAACAAAATGCCACTAAATGCTCAGAGGAAATGGATTTGCAATTTCAAATTCTTCCTTTTATGAGCTGCGGGGGGGTTGGCGTACGTGGTGTGGGGGATGGGCTGGGTTGTGATGATGGAGGAGCGTAGTGAAACATGCATGAGGAGGGAGGACACTGGCCACCAGGAAATCGTCATCTCGAATGACCAGAGAGCGAGAGAGAAATATATGAAGATGGCGCCGAAAGCTAACGGTGGAAAATGCAACGTGGATATGACAAAGAAAACACAACAGAACATCTGTTGAATGATGTTCATACTAGTGGTGATGGGGGAAGAGACATGCAAAGATACTTTATATATACAGCTGTGTAGAGACTGTATGGTAGCAGTGTAAATCGTAGCCTTCGCGCCGATTCGATTCAATATCGATTTCTTAGGCCAACAATTCGATTATTTACGATGCCAAAGACTGAGCCACGGTTCGATTCAATTTGATTCGATTCAAATCAATGGTTCATTTTTTTCAACCTTACAGGCATGGCTTTTGTGTGAAATGTTAAATAAATGAACAAAAACTGCAATATCTGCATAGATTTTATTTGAGGAACAGGGTTATTACAGTATTATTACAATTAATGCATGAGCAAAATACAGCATATGCAAAATATTAAAATTTGGTAACACTTTATAATAAGTACCCCTTTTTAGGCATTACTTAAGGGTTAGTTAAGCCTTATTTTACCATTAGTTAACCCTTAGTGAATCACGAGTTAATCATTATGTAAGCATTATTTGTCATTTCCTAACTATTATCTACTACCGTTAGTAAATGGTTAGTGTGTGCTGATATAACGGTTCGCTAAGCAAAGTTAAGCCTTAAATAAGCCTTATTTTAACAATAGTTAACCCTTAGTAAATAACGAGTTAGTCGTTATGTATGTGTTATTCCTCATTTCTTAACTATTATCTACTACCATTAGTAAATGGTTAGTGTGTGCTGATGTAACGGTTCGCTAAGCAAAGTTAAACCTTAGTTAAGCCTTATTTTTAACATTTATTAACCCTTAGTGAATGACGAGTAAGTCGTTATGTATGTGTTATTTCTCATTTCTTAACCATTAACTAATACCGTTAGTAAATGGTTAGTGTGTGCTGATGTAACTACTCGCTAAACAAAATTAAGCATTAGTTAACCCTTAGTGAATCACGAGTAAGTCATTATGTATTTCTGTGAAATTATTAAGTACTGTTAATTAATCATTCGTCTATGGTGATTTAACCTTCTGATAAGCATTAGTAAACCATCATTAAAATGTCTGATAACCCACCTTTATTTATGAAAAAAACATTATCTCTTTGTTGTCTCCAACCACCTAACCATTAACAAGTACTATTAGGCATGTATGGTAACGGTTTGTAAACTCTTGCTTTAGCATCAGTGAAGTCTTATTTAACCCTTTTGTAATGGTTAGTGTGTGATGACTGGTAGCATGGCAAACAGTAGGACTAGGTCTAAGTTGAGGCTCATGTGACTGCCCCTCATGGATGTTTCTGGACATTAACAAATGACTTGTTAAGCGTTGCTTATGCATTATCAAGGAATTACGAACCATTACTTAAGTATATCTGGGGAACTGATCTAAAGTGAAAACCTGTTTACAACACATTAACGAATGACTTGATAAGCATTGCTTATGCATTACCAAGAAGTTTCAACGCAATAATAACGCATATCTGGGGGACTTTTTAAGTGAAAACCTATCCATACTTTCCAAAACATTAACAAATGACTTGATAAGCATTGCTTGTGCACTATCAAGGATGTATAACCCATTACTTAAGTATATCTGGGGAACTGATCTAAAGTGAAAACCTTTCCATGCTTTCCATAACGTTAACAAATGACTTGATAAGCATTGCTTATGCATTACCAAGAAGTCACAACTCATTACTAACGCATATCTGGGGAACTTTTTCAGTGAAAATCTTTCCATGCTATCCAAAACATTAACAAATGACTTCAGAAGCATTGCTTATGCTTTTATCAAGGATTTAAAACCCATTAGGCCTACTTAAGTAGGCCTATATCTGGGGAACTTCTCTGAAGTGAAAACCTTTCCATGCTTTCCAAAACATTAACAAATGACTCGATAAGCATTGCTTATGCATTATCAAGGAGTTACAACTCATTACTTAAGTATATCTGGGGAACTGATCTAAAGTGAAAACCTTTTCATGGTTTACAAAACGTTAACAAATGATTTGTTAGGCATTGCTTATGCATTAACAAGAAGTTACAACTCACTACTTGCGCATATATGGGGAACTTTTAAAGTGAAAACCTTTCCATGCTTTCCAAAACGTTAACAAATGACTTGTTAAGCATTGCTTACGCATTATCAAGGAGTTACAACTCATTACTTAAAGGGACAGTTTGGTCAATTTCAACATGCAGTTGTAATGCTCACACTACCCTGGACTTGTCAGTGCCTGAGATTTTTTTTCTTCTTCTTCAGCCGTTTCCGAGATCCTGGTCATTGTAATGGGGGCAGCTCTTTGTTTACATTTCAAAAAAACATTTTTATTTATTCCCAAAAACATCCAAAAGGTTATAAAACATCAGCAGACAACTAGCAAACAGCAGTACCTTTTGGGAAAATATTTGGAGTTGGCCTATGTTTCATTTTTAAAAAATGTAAACAAACGCTGCCCCCATTAGAATTGCTCATATCTCGGAAAGGGCTGAGCCGAAAAATGTGGCATCACCAGGTACTGACAAGTCAAGGGTAGCGTGAGCAATACAACTGCATGTTGAAATTGACCAAACTGTCCCTTTAAGTATATCTCGGGAACTGATCTAAAGTGAAAACCTTTCCATGCTTTACAAAACGTTAACAAATGATTTGTTAGGCATTTCTTATGCATTATCAAGAAGTTACAACTCACTATTTGCGCATATCTGGGGAACTTTTGAAGTGAAAACCTTTCCATGCTTTCCAAAACATTAACAAATGACTTGTTAAGCATTGCTTATGCATTATCAAGGAGTTACAACTCATTACTTAAGTATATCTGGGGAACTGATCTAAAGTGAAAACCTTTCCATGCTTTACAAAACGTTAACAAATGATTTGTTAGGCATTGCTTATGCATTAACAAGAAGTAACAACTCACTACTTGCGCATATCTGGGGAACTTTTAAAGTGAAAACCTTTCCATGCTTTCCAAAACATTAACAAATGACTTGTTAAGCATTGCTTATGCATTATCAAGGAGTTACAACTCATTACTTAAGTATATCTGGGGAACTGATCTAAAGTGAAAACCTTTCCATGCTTTACAAATCGTTAACAAATGATTTGTTAGGCATTGCTTATGCATTAACAAGAAGTTACAACTCACTACTTGCGCATATCTGGGGAACTTTTAAAGTGAAAACCTTTCCATGCTTTCCAAAATGTTAACAAATGACTTGATAAGCATTGCTTATGATGAAATAACACATACATAACGACTTACTCGTGATTCACTAAGGGTTAATTAATGTTAAAAATAAGGCTTAACTAAGGTTTAACTTTGCTTAGCGAACGGTTTCATCAGCACACACTAACCATTTACTAACGGTAGTAGATAATAGTTAAGAACTGAGGAATAACACATACATAACGACTAACTCGTTATTTACTAAGGGTTAACTATTGTTAAAATAAGGCTTATTTAAGGCTTAA
>NC_085869.1:21204576-21212076 GCF_034702125.1 Engraulis encrasicolus
CCCCAGCCCCACCTGTTTCAGCGAAGTCAAGGGAAGAGCAGTTGGTAGCCTCTGCATGAAAATGATCCCAAAATGGCCACCTGCTGCCTGGGAGTGTATCTTTTTAAGCGTGTGGTTATGAAGATGTGTAGACAGTTGGATTAAAGGGTTTTGGAGCGTATCTCATGGCTACTACACTATCATACTACTGGCACTTGATGTACGTTTATAAGTGAATACCTCAGTAAAATCCTTATGCTTTCACAGATGAGTATGGCCAAATTGGCCATGCTTATTGACTCTAGGTCACTAAGAGGGCAGACAAGGGTTGTAGCCCACTTCCGCCCCCAAAGGCTGTCTGAATATGAAGTGTCCTATGGATACTTCTGACTAGTCAGCCTTGCTATTTTCATGACAGTGCCACAGCATTGGGATAAATATGTAAACATGCTATACATACAGTACGTATGTAGGTTGTTGTCTCCAAAGGATACGTAAAATGTTTGCTCCAGACAAATTAGACTGTTCAGACCATGGCCATGAGTAAGCCTGGAGGATGAGCCAGAATAAAGCCCACTAACTAGGCAAGCCCTAGTCCTGGAGGATGACCCAGAATATAGCCCACCAACTAGGCAAGCCCTAGTCCTTGGCCCTAGCATGATTGTCATCGACTTTCAAATCTCGTCAAGACAGTCCCAAGCCCCAGTCCAAGAGTATGAGCCAGAATAAAGCCCACTAACTAGGCAGGCCCCAGTCTAGTAAGGCAGCCTGGCCTACTAACTAGGCACTCCCCAGTCCTGGAGGAGGAGCCAGAATATAGCCCACTAACTAGGCACGCCCTAGTCCTGGAGGATGAGCCAGAATATAGCCCACTAACAGCAGGATGAGCCAGAATATAGCCCACTAACAGCAGGATGAGCCAGAATATAGCCCACTAACTAGGCACACCCCAGTCCTGTAACGCAGCATTGCCCACTAACTAGGCATGCCCCAGTCCTGTAAGGTAGCCTGGCTCACTAACTGGGCACGCCCCAGTCCTGTAAGGTAGCCTGGCTCACTAACTAGGCATGCCCTAGTCCAAGAGTATGAGCCAGAATAAAGCCCATTAACTAGGCACGCCCCAGACCTGTAAGGCAGCCCTACTTTCCAGATCACTCTGCGCATTGTTTAGCCCAGTGGTTTCCAAACTTTTTCAGCGGGGACCCTCTTTTGGACTTGAGAATCTTTTTTGGAATTATGTTATTATATTAGATTTTCGATAAATAGTTTCTCCACTAATATTGCTAGAAAACTACAGGAAAGCAAATGCATCGATTAGCTGTTAGCTGTTAACCTATAGATTTCCCGTTTTTATGCAATGCCCCTTTTGTCCGCGACCTCCCTTCACTTCCTCCGCAACCCCCCTCCCCTACCCCTAGGGTTCCCGACCCCCAGTTTGGGAAACACTGGCTGAGCCTTTGTTATACAGCACTCCATAACAAGATACTCCACTGACAACAAACAGAATCGGAGAAGAAAGGGACTTTGTAGAGCACTGCTTTCAGCGACCTAATAAACAGACATTCATCTTTTTAGTGCAACTTAGACATTGTGCTATAGCGGTTGTGTAACAGTCACATGGGAAGCTTAAAATGAAAGGAAAGCCTTATGTTTTAACAGAATATTCAAGCCCTTCTTTGTCCTACTGGTATGCCCATGCATCACTGTCATGTTCATCGCACAACTGGGTCTACAGGTGGTATATAATTAGCCTGTCTTCTGCGTGCCTGAGTGTCAGTGTGAAAGACAGAAGGAGTGAGAAAGAAAAAGAGAGGGAGAAAAAGATAGCAAGAGAGCAAAAGAAAGAAACAGACAGTTTATAAGTGTGCTGTGTTACATTAAGTCATATCTGGTCTCGGAGTCACACAAGCGTATACATACAACTGCAGCAGTAGCGTCCTCCAGGGCACTGCGGCTATGTCGTAGCCCGTCTCCCCCCTCACACGCCCTCGTTTCCTGTCCGCTGAGCCGAGGGAAGGCAAAGTGAAGTGGAGATACGGAATGCCTCCTGAGGTACAACAGGCAGTGTGGAGGAGAGGAGGGGAGGAGAGAGAGAGAGAGAGAGAGAGAGAGAGAGAGAGAGAGAGAGAGAGCGAGAGCGAGAGAGAGGAGCGAGTAGCGGTGATGCACTGCAGAGACCAGACAGAAATGTCAGAGGTCAGCTGCCGACTCTGAATGGTGGGTGGGTTTGGTGAAGTATGTCAGAGAAGCCCTGGGTGGATACACAGTCTACAGCTAAATGCTATCGCCAGTTAGTCTGTGCACGCCTCCCACAGCAGAACTTGTCTAAAGTCCTTTTTTTATTCATCTGAACACAACATTCAGAGCTAGCCTGGGCGAATAGCCGACTGTTGACTCTGTCAATCAGTCTGGTAAAAGCCATGAGGAATCCGTCTCCGTGGACGATGGGAGATGGTCTGATCTCACTCTATCATTTAAATTAATTGAAGTTCCAAACTCAAATTAAAACCCATATTGTGCTTTATTAGCATGCCTGTTACGTTATAGCGTCGCAAAAGCATACAAATAACAAAGCGAAAGTGTGAATATAGTTACCTTAACCAATCAGTAACGGAGCTCGCGGGTGAGTTCTACGTCACCACTCTCAACTGTTTGCTGATTGGCGAAACACTGAGAGAACCGAGCTCGAGGCTTTTGCCAGACGATGTGCGGAGCCAAAATCTTTGGGTGTAGTACATGGATGGCGTCGCCAGGCTAATTCAGAGCATCTATTTCTGTGAATATTTTACGAACAGATGATGTACTATACTGTATATTACTCAATATTACCAGAACCATCAATGCTCACACTCATGCATAATCAGTCGGTTTGACTTACTCTTATATTGACACAGCAACAGTGAAAACACTTAACGCTGAATACATATGTGTAGATGACGGATAGGCAGCAAAAAACATATTTTTCACAAAACATTGTTTAAGAGGGAAAAAAGTATATGTCTACGTAGTGCAGCAATTAATCTTTCAAAAAATCCAAGTGGTCACAATGTTGGTCTATTCATTGATTATTTATTTACGTTGATAAAGCAATTTGCTGAAAATATGTCCTTTGGTGTGACGTTAAGAAATAAATATATTAAGTAATGTAGAAATGGCTTGATGGAGTTTTATGAACATTGTTATACTCTTCATATTTCTTGCAATGTTTTAAAGTCTTAATTTAATGAGAAATTACCATTTAAGTATTTTTTTCCCCATTAGAAGTGAGATTATTAGAAACCCTCGAGGAAAAACAGGGATATCTTTCTTTTAAATGTTCAAAATTGTCCGAATTTATACTAACTTTTCAGGGACGATAATTTGTTCTTCCCTAATGCAATATTCAGTGTTTATCAAACATATTGTTTAGCTCAAACAAATATTTGAGCGTTTAAAACATGTCACACCGTAGGACATTCATGTCACGCTAAAGGACAGAAATGCAAAACTGAGCCAGAAACAAATATATCAACATGATTATTTTGTCTTTTGATCATAATATAATGTTGTAGTCAATATGGACCTACACTTTACACTTATAAGTCTTTGAATCGTCGATTATCAGCCTATTGTAACTCTTAATGACAGCCATGCGGTCATTGAATGTAACCTGCAGAGCTCATAAGGCTCATACTGAAGGGTGACCTTGGCATGACCATCACACTTTTGTAGGTATGCTATGACTGTCACACCATTGAACCTGTAGTGTGTAGTGGCCATTGCCTGTTTGGTATCTCAAGCTGGACAGCACATTTATGCTGTATATTGAGCTCTCCACAGCATACTTTATTCATCTATACTCCTCTATATACTCTCTCACTGATCTTTCCTTCACTGTTTACGGTTATAATTTTATGGTTTCAAAGCACCATTAATGACATTTTATATCATTTGACAGTATCTAAAATCAACAGCAAATATTCATCAACAATGCATCAAAGTATAAATTCCAAAGGCCAATAAGGAATAAGTAATTTGAATACACAATATTTATCTAGTCAAACAACAAAACAAAAAAAAATGTACTACCAGTTGTTTTAAAAGCTATTTCTCAAATATCTAGTTCATTGGTGTGACCTGTTTGTCCTTTGGTGTGATACTCCAAAGTGTCACACCATAAGACTTTTACCATCACACCATAGGACTTTTACCATCACACCATAGGACTTTTGAGCTTTTGAGTTAATTTAAAGCCATGTTGTTGCCAACTGAAATACAATTTCACCTTTAGTAAGATGCATTTTCATACATCTACATAAGAAAACAATATTAAAAATATACACTATTGTCAAAATGTATTTTATGTCTGTCACACCAAAGGACTACAAAACTAATACATCTTGTGGTAGCAAAACATAATTGATTGACTGAAGAACTCAAGATTGACTGAAGAAAAATCTAAAATCCACCCTTGCCATTGGCTTCTTAAGGGTCTAAAGTCACAATTTATGTACCGCTGGAGCTTCAACAATAGATAATTATCCACAGAATTAACCAAAAAAATGATCACACCACAGGACATTATTTTCTGCGACAAAGTTTCACAAGTCCATACGGTCTCAGAAAAACAGGGAAAAATTAAGCATTGCCACTTGCTAAAATAGACACTTTGAAAAACATGCCAGGGTTGTTAAGACAAATGACTGAGCTTTGATTATTTATTTAAAAATGTTTTAATATGGAGAACCAGGCTTGCCTCAGTCACACCATAGGACAAATGTGACATTTGACTCAAAATTAAGTATACTTATTTAAGCTCTGGATTTATTACACATTACTTTTTCACAACAACGACATTAGTTTAATCATTTAAAGCATTGACAATTTTGAAAGCATGAATTTACTTAATTTTAAGAGCCTGCGACAGCAAAATTTACACGTCACGTCATCTACCCATATGTGTAAAGCTTGCAATCAATACACTCTTCTTTTTCTTAGCTTTACCATGAATACTTTACTCACTCAAACATGCAGCGGATTACTTGCACAATCACAGGCTCTCGCCATGCAAGGACACCAAGATGGGAAGATGAAGAAGCACTTGAATCACTTCTCCAACACTCATTTTGCTCATTTTATAACGCATTGTAAGTACAGTAGCAGTGTGAAATGTCTGACTGAAATGTAGGGCCGACAGTATTATCTAATAGGCCATAGACCAAGACGGGAAGATGAAGAAGCACTTGAATCATTTCTCCAACACTCACTTTGCTCATTTTCTAATGCATTGTAAGTACAGTAGCAGTGTGAAATGTCTGACTGAAATGTAGGGCCGACATTATTATCTACTAGGCCATGGCCAGAGTAAAGTAGCTGTATCTACACCACCGCCTGGTAAAGGCTTTGCTTACCTCTAAAGCCCACAGGTTATGAATTCTCTGGTAGCTTTGTAAACACCCGGGCACCTGGATACTGTGTGAACACCTGCCGGCCCCATGCTAAAGAGCCACAGAGGACATGGCATTTTGGAAGTGCACTTCCACTTTCCTTCTTGCAGTTTGCCAGGAGTGTGAAAAAGTCACTCCTGTTTCTTTTATGCATTTTGTGTGGTTTTTTTTTCAAGCTGATCTTAGTGTCTGGCTGGTAGACATCTGGAGGATTTTGTGTGACGCTATCTCTTTCCCTCTCCCTCCCCCCTGTGCCTCTCTCTCTCAGTCCGAAGGCATAGTCTGGTTCGGAATGTGCGTTTTAAATAATTCATAGAGTCACATAAACCCCCCTGCAACAATGGTGAATTGCATTTGCAAAGTCCAGTGCTTTTACCAATTTACGGGATGTATAGTCCACTTGGGAGGCTGGCTTTTCATTATCACAGTTTTCGTAAACTTTTGCAGGAGTTTTGGGGGCACAAATGGGAAAAAGGGAGGGGAGAAGAGCCATGCCTGCATAAGCAGTGGTTTTAGACACCTCCTTTTTGTGGAGAGGAGAGGAGAGGAGAGCAGAGGAGAGGAGAGGAGAGGAGAGGAGCGGATGGCAGGAGAGGAGAGGAAAGGAAAGGAAAGAAAAGAGGAGAGGAGGAGAGGAGGAGGATGGGAGATGAGAGGAGTGGATGAGAGGAAGAGGATAAGAGAGGAGAGGCTAAGACACCCCTTCCCTGACGTACCCAGGAGACAAAATGACTTGAGTGTGATGCCATGTAATAGGCTTGGCCTTCTCCATCTCTCTATCTCTCCATTTTTTCCGTCTCTTTCTCTCTGTCTTGCACACTCTGACTCATTCTCTCTCTCTCTCTCTCTCTCTCTCTCTCTCTCTTTCTCTCTCTCTCTCTTTCTCTCTCTCTCTGTCTCTCTCTCTCTCTCTCTTTTATCTCTCTCTCCCTCCCTCTCTTTCTCTCTCTCTGTCTGTATTTTTCTTGGATGCATCATCAGCAGCAGAGCCTGGAGTGCAGGCTGCCATTGCTGATGTGGGATCTCCACTCCGCAGCATATTAGCTACTGTTTCCACTTCTGCCTTGCCTTGCCTTGCCTTGCCTTTCCTGTCTGGGCCCTCACCCAGTCGGCTATGCAGAAGCAAATTAGCCGCGTTATTAAAAGCAGAAGGAAGAAATGTAAGCGCTGCTGATTCACCCAGTCTGGCTGCCCCGAGCGTCTGCATCACAGCAAGCGCCACACAATATACCCTCCTCTCCTCTCCTCTCCTCTCCTCTCCTCTCCTCTCCTCCCCTTTTCTCTCCTCTCCTCTCCTCTCCTCTCCTCTCCTCTCCCCCTCCTCTCCTCTCCCCCTCTACTCCTCTCCTCTCCTCTCCTCTCCTCTCTTCTCCTCTCCTCTCCTCTCCCCTTCTCTCCCCTCCTCTCCTCTACCCTCCTCGCCTCTCCCCTTCTCTCCTATCCTCTCCTCTCCTCTCCCCTCCTCTCCTCTCTCCCCCTCTCCTCTCCTCTCCTCTCCTCTCCCCTTCTCTTCTCTCCTCTTCTCTTCTCTTCCATCCTCCTCTCCTCTCCTCTCCATCGTTCCTCTCCTCCCCTTTTCTCTCCTCTCCTCTCCTCTCCTTTCCTCTCCTCTCCTCTCCTCTCCTCTCCTCTCCTCTCCTCTCCTCTCCTCTCCTCTCCTCTTCCAGAGATGTCACCACCACCACATCAAGACATATCCGCCAACGTGACATGTCTGGAATCCGTTTTTTTTTTCATCACCCTTGTCTTGCTCTTTCTCACATTCTCTAAAGATGTGATAGGCCACCTCTCATATGTTTAGAAGGTGCAGGATTCAGTCGAAATTTCTGTATAAAAAAGGAGACAATCCACACACCTCAGATCTTTTTTTGTGCAAAGAGGCTTTACTTGACTCACATTCTCTAATGCCACAGAATTGTGTACCAGGACATTGCCGTGAAATGAACCTCCCGTCTCACATCCATGACTTGAAATCCTTTCCCATTTAAACGGGCACTGTGTGAAATTTTTAGTTGTTTATTTCTAGAATTCATGCTACCCATTCAATAATGTTACCTTTTTCATGAATACTTGCCACCACCATCAAATTTTAAGT
>NC_085869.1:21217076-21219576 GCF_034702125.1 Engraulis encrasicolus
AAAATGACTCTACTTGGACCATATCAGAAAACATTTGTTTATTACTTAGTAAACTTTCATGTAAATATCAAATTTGGTGATAGCCAACCCAGTTTCAATGGGCAGCATAGTTGCAGTACCTTTTTCGACCATTTCCTGCACAGTGTCCCTTTAAATCTGACTATCTTGAGAGGGCCTGCTGTAGAGACATGAGGACTGATACCATTGAGGGGAGGGGCTAGGCCCAAATCATCCACAATCCACCAGGCAAATGCCCTGCTTGCCATATGGCCAATCCATTCATACACACAGTGCCTGCCTCTTCATGCACTGAGCTGCACCAGCGATACGATGGCAGTCACTTTACGCACTGTCCTTTGTTGCCATTGTAACGTTTTCTGAAGCAAAATCAAGGAGACAGGACAGCACTGGCAGCCGATGAAGTGCACAACTAGAGTGCTCTCCTATCTCCCTGATTCTGAATATGTCTTACGGAATGAAAAATAAAACTCTGAGTCGCAGAAGGGCTAATTTCCAGAAATAGACCTTGTTAGCTACAAAAATGACTGTATTTTGGTCATACTAGTAAATGTCAGTTTATTATTTAGTACATATTCATGAAAAGAATTTGGCAACAGGCAGCTCAGTTTCAATGAGCGACATAGTTGAAATACCTACTCTGGCCACAATCTTACACAGTGCACCTTTAGATGCAAGATTATTTTGAAGAAAAAAAAAATACAACTAAATTAGCCACAGTGGCCAGTGATCAAAAAAGTTAACGTCAAGCCCTGCAGCACACCATCACCTTCACCATCCCCTCCAGGCTCACCTCACACCACCCACGACCCCTAACACCACCACCCATGGCATCTCATCTCTGTAACCGCCATCTCACCCTCCACCTCCAGTCCTCATCTCTAAAGCCACCTCTTTACACACAGATGAACCCATGACATTATACTGTATGTGAAACATTTTAACGCAACACTGTCCTTTTGTTTCCATTGTAATTTTCTCTTCAACCCCTCTGTCTTTCTCATCATCATTATTTCCATTACCCGATTCATCGCCCTTTTCTCTCTCTCGCATTCATCAATCTCCCTTTATCTGCCTCTCGTTTTGTTCTTTTTAGTCCCTCACAACAGGATAACGCTGCAAAAGATGTTGTAATTTAGCACAAACCCGGCTGAGCTCCCAGCTTTTGTCTTGCTCGCGCTCCACAACCTATTATTCCGCGTGGTATTGACTAGGGCTGGCTGTATGCAGATGGTGGGGGGGACGCGGAGAGGGTTTCTTTTTTTGTGCGTGCACGGCGTGGGCGGCCGGGTCTGAAGCTTGCCTGTAGGGTCTGACATGCCCTCCGTGTGTTTTTGTTTGAGCGCCGTTGCGTTGCACGTCTGCAGGCTGTGTGCTACTAACCTCTGGCCCCCCACCACAGAAGCTGCGATGTGCCGATGCGCGCAGGGGTCAAAACACGAATCCGCTGCACACAAAGCGATATAACGCATCCAGAAAGAAAGTATTCCAGAGGTTGTTATGGGCGCCTGTGGCAACTGCACACTGATACTGTGGATCTGAAGAAGTAATTGCCCCGAGTTTATTTTGAAGTAGTTGTGCTACCTTTTTTTTGTCTTTCAGTTTCACTGCAACACAATGCAAGGGTGTTACACAATCTGACTGTGAATAGAGAAAGAGCACCACATCTTCATCCTGATTTCAGCACCATGGACAGTTGCTCTGTGTTTGTTTCAATACTGGCACTGTGATTAGCAAGAGGCTCTGGCCAGTAAAGCTTACTCTGGCTCCTATTCTTGTTGTGTTGCTTTGTGGTCCTTCCCTGCATATCGCCATATTTTTCCATTTCCTCTCAGTTTTCTCCTCCATCACTCCCTCTTCACCTCCATCTTCGTTTCCCTCTCCATTCCATTCACTCGTTCTCTTTCTCTTTTCAGCTAGTGTCTCCTCTGCTCTTGTCCTCTTTCTCTCCTTTCTCTTTCTAGTCTTCTTCAGGACTGGCACTGTGGACAGCTCCTTAGCAAGGGGCTCTGGCCAGTACATATTACTCGCCTATTCTTGTTGTGTGCTTTGCAGTTCTTCCCTGCATATTGCCATAACATATTGCCATATTTTTCAGTTTTCTCCATCATCACTCTCTCTTCACCTCCATCTTCGTTCCCCTCTCCATATGCCCCCCCCCTCTCTCTCTCTCTTTTCAGCTAATGTCTCCTCTGTTCTATCTTGCCCTCTTTCTCTCCTTTTTCCTTTCTCTCTCTTCTGCCTCCCTCCCCATTTGACTGCTCTTTGCTCCTCCTCTGTCCAGAGCACTTGATTTAGAATTCCATTTAAATGAAGAACAGCTATTGTTTTTTAATCAGGCAGCGGTGATGAGACGGCCGGGAACGCTGCAATAGCTGAGAGAAAAGACTGATTTACTCTCTCCCTCTCTGCCCTCCCCTCCCTCTGTCTCTCTCTCTCTCCCTCTCTCTCAGTCTCTATCTCTCTCTCTCTCTCTCGCTCA
>NC_085869.1:21229576-21232076 GCF_034702125.1 Engraulis encrasicolus
AGATAGAGAGAGAGACAGAGAGAGAGAGAGAGAGAGAGAGAGAGAGAGAGAGAGAGAGAGAGAGAGAGAGAGAAAACAGCATCACAACCCATCTCAGTCTGCAAGATCAATAGAAGTAGCTTTTTCTCTAGACCAATATTGTAACTCTGCAGAACTCACTGTGGTATAGGTCAGTTTGGCTGATCCTGGCAGTAAGTCCAGTAAATCCTGGATATATTCTCAACCCTATACTTCCTCTGCGCCCGACACAGACTCTTAGAACCAAGACCAGAGTCAGAAATCCAAGAAATAGGAAATTTCTCTGCAACTCTCTGACCCTCTTCGCATATACTTCTCTCAACCACTGTAGTATGTGCTCAGCTCTCATAAACAGCCTGGAGTAGTAATGTGTTGACTGAGTCCTCTATGTGGGAATGCATGCCTGATGCTTGGACGAGTGTGTTATGTGAGAGTGTAGTGTCCAACGTTTGAGGTGGCTTGCTGTTAGCCTGTTGTGTGTGTGTGCGCGCGTGCGTGTGCGTGTCTGTGTGTGTCTGTCTGTGTGTGTGTCTCTGTCTGCCTCTCTGTCTGCCTTGTCTGTTTGTGTGTGTGTGTGTGTGTGTGTGTGTGTGTGTGTGTGTGTGTGTGTGTGTGTGTGTGTGTGTGTGTGTGTGTGTGTGTGTGTGTGTGTGTGTCTGTGTGTCTGTGTGTCTGTGTGTCTGTGTGTGTATCTGTGTGTGTGTGTGTGTGTGTGTCTGTGTGTCTGTGTGTGTGTGTGTGTGTGTCTGTGTTTCTGTGTGTCTGTGTGTCCCAATTCCCTGTGCTACTGGACTAAGTGGGTCCTTCAGCTGTAACCAAGTGGGTATTGGTTGGTTAGCTGATAAGTGGGCAGGCGTGTAGTGGGAGTCCGAGGTCATCCACAGGACCAAGAAGCTGAGGAGGAAGCGGTCTAATCGACTGGCCCCATCCTGCGCCCCCCCCCCCCCCCCTCCCATCTCTCAGCCATCTCTCAGCCACCTCGTCTCCCTCACACCATGGATTATTAATGGAATAATCAGGCCAGGGATTAATTTTAATGGAAAGATTAATCAGGCCATAATGCATGCAGGTGGAGGCTCGGAGAATGCCAAGCGGTCCCACATAGCACCACACTCAGTCATGCACACAGACACACACACACACACACACACACACACACACACACACACACACACACACACACACACACACACACACACACACACACACACACACACACACACTCATTTCTTTCTTTACTTTTCTTTCTTCCATTCTTTCTCATTTCCTCCAATTTCCACCCATTTCCCTCTCTCTCTTTCTCTCTCTCTCTCTCTCTCTCTCTCTCTCTCTCTCTCTCTCTCTCTCTCTATCTCTTCGCCATGCTGTAAGTTCTGTAAAGACGGCCAGGGCTTTGTGTCCAGACGGCGGTGGGCTGTGGTGAACAAGCACAGCATGTAATACAGCAACTAACCCCCTGCTAAGTTGAGTGGCTGACTGGCAGGGCTCTTGTTGTACTGTAGTGCCAAGCATGGCTGGATTGGCCATAAGGCATACTGGGCATTTGCCCGTTGGACTGATGATGATTTTGGTCTCGAGGTCCTCCCCTCAATGTAGTGGTGTCAGTCCTCATGCTGATAACAGCTGACCTCTCCGAGTCAGGTGTAAAAATATTCAATTTTAGCTTTTGGTGTCAAAATAGCTCGCAATAGTTGACTTGGAATGTTGTCATGGGCTTCTTTGTCTCTTTCAATGCCTGGCGGACCTAGCCTGGGAACTCCCATACTGCCTTTAGTTCTACACAATCATTTCGATATGACTTGTGATTAGGTGTGCTGTTAAAGGGGTATGCCACTATTTTGTTGCTTAATACAGTTAAAATCATTGGCTGGGGTTTATAAAGGTGATAAAGTGTCCTACAATGCTACACGGATCCATTGACTTTCACTAGCTTAGCGACATATTCCCTCTTTTAACTTGTCTTAAAGCAAGACAATGCTTAACATGAAAAATAAGACTTTACCACCTTTATAAACCCCAGCCAACGATTTTAACTGTATTAAGCCCCAAAATAGTAGCATACCCCTTTAACCAGACAATGGCGGATCGGTCTTGGATGCAAATGCCCGGCCTGATTTTTTGTCCCAGCCCATCCCTGGTGCCAAGTCGACCACAAATGTTTTCCATCTTCTACTGTAATGGCTGCCGGGTACAGTGCCCCATGCCGGTGACAGATCCACCGAGCCCCCTTGCTTTGCAGTGTCTGTGTAAAAGAAGCCAGTGGAAGTATCACAAGCAGGGCCGCTGACAGCTTTGGCTGGGCTCAGGACAAAGTAATCTGAAAGGGCCCCCCTGCCCAAAAGATACAATGTAATGAAGACCCAATTTGGGCCCCTTCTCTCCCTGTCCCCTTTGTCCCCCCCTGTCGACACCCCTGATCACAAGTCTCACAATCATAGCTTAATTTGAAGTGCAAACAGCTATCCATCTCAAGTGCACAATC
>NC_085869.1:21237076-21244576 GCF_034702125.1 Engraulis encrasicolus
GTGCTAACACCATCTTGCAAAGCACTTTCACTTTAAATGATCTGCTTGTCTCAGGTAGCTGTCGGCAGTGTTGCCAGATTGGGCGGTTTCCCGCCCAATTGGGCTGCTTAGGATGGCTGTCTGCAGGTAAAAATGTCACCTAACAGGAAAAAATTGCCTAGAAAACAATAGAATTGGCCGGGATTTAGTTCTTCCAGGCAGGTTTTAGCTGGAAATCGTCAGCCCCATCTGGCAACCATGGCTGTCGGAGGGGAGCGGAATAATTGCCTTGACCCTGGCTAACCTGTTTGGACATGTGGGTTAAAGAGACCGAGGGTGTAGCCGTCACTTCTCCGCTATGCTTTACACACGGTTGTGACAAGTTACCAAAAATATTCATGCCGCTCCAGCAGAACAGAATTAAGCCCAAATTGGGCTTACTTCATACCAAGAAGGGAAGTACTGTTAAGGATAGCACTTTTTTAAAAACATCAATATGATATTATGATATTCATAATGGCTGCGTAGAAGGGCTCTACATTAATTTAGGTCACTGAGAGAAAAGTGAAGCCCATGGCCATCTTCCTCTTTGCTGGTACTTTATTCTAAGCAGATTAAAGTTCTTCACATCTGTCCTCTTTACATACCTGTTGACACATGGGAGATGTTGGCACAATCAATTTTTACTGTTAGATTTAAAGAGAGCCCTCTTTCCTGTCTTCCCCCCTTCCTTTCTCTACCTCTTTGCCTTCATCCACATATCTCTGCACTCTATGTTTTCTTTCTCCTGCATGTGGTTTGTGTCAGACAGGCAATCTTCACAGGTCACTGAGGTGTGTGTATGTTTACCCTTTCTGTGTGTTTGTGTGTATTGCCTGTGAACGTGTGTGTCTGTGTTACACCTTCATTGGACCATGAAAAAGAAGAGTATGATTGACATGTCTGTCTGATGTTGTCTTACACTGAAAGAGATGGAGGGAGAGTGAGTGCAATGTGAGTGCAATATTTACTGAGTGTACTTATGCCATGTCTTTTCTTGAGCCAAAGTGTTCTTGCCTACGTGGGTGTGTCAAACACAGGAAGACAGTCACTCAGAGTGTCTGTGGGTGAGTGACACTCTTCTTGAGTGTCTTTCGCTCTTCTTGAGATTTGCTCTCCTGGTCTCTTGATTGTCAACATTTGCTCTGAAAAACTGTCAGGCAACCGACTCCCACTGTTAAATGTTATTCGGCTTGTGGTAACACACACACAAAATGTGTTTTCCCTCAACTTCTCTCTGCTCATTTCTGCACTCAAGTAAACTTCCCCACACAGCATTTTATGAGAGCACAAAACAGGATTTCATAAGATGAGGAATACATTACAGCGGCATTCCTCTAGTAATAACTCTGCAGTCTTTGGTTTGAAAAATATAATCAGAAAAAAACAATCAGAAAAATGAAGTGCTTTTAAAGGTCCCATTATATTATTCTAATTAGTGGCAATTGGTAGTACTAGCCAGTCTTTTTTTACCTTGGTGGCTGGGTCAGAGTTAACCATATTTTTATGACAGCTGGCCATCTGTTAAAAACTGCAAGTGGGGGAATGTAGATATTTGGCATTTGCCTGGTAAGAGAAGCCTGTCTGCAAGCCTTGAGCCAGCCATCTGGGCCAAGGCAGTCAGGAGGCAGAGAGCAGACTGGGGGACAGAGGGCCTGGGTAAGGTTTGCATGGGTGGGGACTGGGGAGTGGGGAGCAAGAACCCTCCTGGCTGGCTCGCCAAATTTTTCTTCGCCCACTACTGTCACTACTGTCATCCACACTGACGCTTCTATAACTTGGTGTGGTGTGGTGGGCTCTGGTCACACTGTGCCATGCAATGAAAGCATTTTGCACACTTCAATCAATGTGAAAGGCTTTGAAGCTTTATACTGAAGGCAACTATTCTGGCCCACAAATGTACCATAGTAGCACCATATTTCCTTCTGGGGCTGTTACCAATGTTATCACCAGTGAAGTGATTTGAGATTTCATACTGTATGGATCAGCTGCTGTTCATTGATTGACAGATAAACAATGAAGGGTCCTTTATCTGCCCACAATTGCTAATCTCATTGTTCTCCCAGCAATCCATGAATTAGTGGTCAGATCGTACATTTAATTATGGTCTTGATTTATCATGCTGCCTGGCTTAACACTACTGAACATAATTGTGATGACTAATAATCGGCAGTGGGTGCAGCGACAATATTTTGCTAAATGACTTGACACACCGTGTGTCACTCTGTTATTTTTTTTATTGGGGCAACAAAATCTTACCTCACCATTCATTACTAACGGCAAGTTAAGCATGTGTACACAGTGTTTTCCTCTTCTCACTCACTTGAATGATGATAAGCGGACCCCATGCTTTACCACCACCTACCAAAGAATATGAGTGTGTGGACAAAGCATGCACACACACGCACACACACACACACACACACACACACACACACACACACACACACACACGCACACACACATGCACACACACACACACACACACACACACACACACACACACACACATGCACACACACACACACACACACACAAACGCACACTTACACACACACACACTTGCACACACACACACACACACATTCACACACATACACACACACTTACATATTCATTGAATTATTGATCACTTCATGCTCTGCTTCACCACAATATAAAGAATGGCCCAGTTCGTAACCCGCCCATAGTCACAGGAGAGTCTGCAGCTCTGCCTGAACTTTCATTTTCTATTCATAGCATCTTGTATCATTTGAATGACTAATGAGTATTTCACATTTAGCACACGGTACAGTTTTGCCGTTTTGTAACTCGTAAGCAAAATAACCCAAGTGTCAGTGGAGTGACCGATTTAGCCCAAGATACAGTGGTGACATTTCGTGACAAAAATAACCCAAATCTCCCTGACCTGGCTTCCCTTCAGCCAGTGGTGTAGTCTTCGCAGAACGCGGGTATATGGAGTATACCCACCTCTAAATTTCAGGGATTTCAGTATACCCACTTAAATTGATTGATCCATTGTTTTGAATGGCACAAATATATACAGTATATCCACTTCAAAAAAATATCAAATATACAGTATACCCACCATGAAAAATTAGACTACACCAAAGTGGACACGCCTTCAGGCACTGATTAGAACAGGGGTTCCTAAACTGGGGGCCGGGACCCCTAGGGGGCTCACAGAGGTAGCCTACTAAAGGGGGGTCATGGACAAAAGAGTCATTGCATAAAAACGGGAAATACACAGGACAACAGATAACATAATTCCAATTCCTAGGCTTTTTTTGTCCATTAATATTGCTAGATTTTCCATGGATAGTTATTGCTAGAAATCTATTGGTAGGCTAAGACTATGGTGGGTGGGGTTGTGAAGATATTCTTTGGTTGGGCAGTATGAGCAGTCATGGGTAAGCGGTTAGGGTGTCAGACTTTCAGCCCAAAGATTGCAGGTTCCACTCCCGACCCGCCAGGTTGGTGGGAGGAGTAATTAACCAGTGCTCTCCCCCATCCGCCTCCATGGCTGAGGTACCCTGAGCATGGTACCGTCCCGTCGCCCTGCTCCCTTGGGGCGCCATTGGGGGCTGCCCCCTTGCATGGGTGAGGCATAAATGCAATTTAGTTGTGTGCTGTGTGCAGTGAACACTTGTGTAACAATAACAATGGAAGTTGGAGTTTCCCAGGTGGGCTTTCTCCCTGCTGAAAAATTTTGGGAACCTCTGGATTACAACAATCCTTCCATGCCACCCCCCCTTTTACCCTCTTCCTCAGCTTCCCTCCAGCCCCCATTCCATGGTCACACATGCCTGCAGCCTTCAATACGCAGCAGGCAGCGCTGTACACTGGCGACCAGACAGGTGTGCATTATTTACCGTGGCCAGAGAGGGCCGGGCCGGGCTGCGTGCTGCAGAATGAGCAAACAGTGTCTGGAACACAGCAGGTAGATAAACGCCAGCGCCAGCCACGGCACAGTGTGGAGAAGACAGTGAAATAAATCACTTCTGCTCTCCGCACAGTGCACGAGGAGACATAAGAACAAAAAAAACAATGTGCAGACGCAAAACTGTAAGTCCTTCATCACACTTATAATAGTTTGCAATGGCCATTTAGTTGGAAATTACTTTTTTTTCCGTGTTAGTCATTGTTTTGCTGTACGGAGAGAGTGGGAGTGAGGCGTTTTTTAATGTGTTTTGTGGTCATCTTTGAGATGGCCTGTGTTGAAAGCGTGTGTGTCATGCATGTATCGTGCTGGCCTCAAAGACTCCTGACCCCTTTTCGGTTGTAATGTTCTCTCCCGATGTCCCTCAGGGGGGAACTTTGAAATCGTTAGCTCTCCCCCTCCTCGTTTGCTTAGATCAATCACTTATTAAAACATAATGCTCCCCATTACGGGAGCCCGTTTCCAAATGGTGTTGTTATGACAGTGCTCACGGAGACGGCCATCATTATCATCATTTTTTTTTCATATTACAGTTAATTATTTCGCTAACGTAACGCGAGTTTAATGGACACGGCTCTTTCATCAGTCTGCCAGTGAGTGTGAGTGTGAGTGTGAGAGTGAGTGTGAGCAGGGCCGCTGACAGCTTTTGCTGGGCCCAGGACAAAGTCATGTGAAAGGGCCCCCGATCCAATACCTACAATGTAACGGAAACCCAATTTTGGGCCCCCCCTCTCTACCTGGGCCCGGGACAAATGACCCCTTTGTCCCCCACTGTCTGCTTCCCTGAGTGTGAGTGTCCGAGTTTCCTCCAGCTACAGCAGTGTTTCTCAAACTTTTTGTGCCTTTCCCCCCTTCAGAGGAAGGGTGTCTGTCTGCGCCCCCCTTGAGCAAAATGGTTACGAAAATACAAATAAATAGGCCTTCGTTAAGTTTATTAGAGCCTAATATACACGTATATGGCCTATGATGTTCTCTAAATATTAGTGAATAAATATGAATATATTGTGATTGTAAAGTGAATGTATTGACTTAATGGCAAAGCAGAAAAGAATTAAAAAAGAAAAACCTTCTGACTTCACGCGCCCCGCCCCCCCTCCAATACCTCCGCGCCCCCCTAGGGGGGCTTCCGCCCCACTTTGAGAAACACTGAGTTACAGCACGGCCCCATGCAGCACCAGGCTGTAAATGGCTGAGGTGCTGACAAGGCTGCGCCATCCAGCTCGTACGGCAGTTCTAACAGCCACTCACAGGTCTGGCAAATTGAGCTGCAAATTGCCGGAAGCTAAGTTCAATTAACATCAAGGGGGCCTTGTGAAGAACTAAAGCCCTAGTAAACTGCACCTTGTGTTAGCTGACAGCAACCCTCCTATCCGCTGCGAGGTGGAACACAGTGGGTGATGCGTTAGCTTTGTCCAACAATGAGTTTTGTGCAAATCACTGTGTGTGTGTGTGTGTGTGTGTGTGTGTGTGTGTGTGTGTGTGTGTGTGTGTGTGTGTGTGTGTGTGTGTGTGTGTGTGTGTGTGTGTGTGTGTGTGTGTGTGTGTGTGTGTGTGTGTGTGTGTATTCGTGCGTGCGTGCATGCGTGTCTGCGTGTCTGCGTGTGAGTGCATGTCTGTGTGTGTTTTTTCGTAGACCCAGACATTCATTGATTTTGCACAGTTCATCAAAGTGTACATCTAAGGAGTGCTATGTCTTTGGCTGCGATCTGTTGTCTTTCATTACAGTAGAGAAGACGTTTCTCCTGTATTATTTACCTGTCTCAGCATGCGTGCATGTGTGAATGTGTGAAGTTAGTGATACAGTAGGACTCTGGTGAGGTCACATATGCTACAAACTTGACCACCGTTTTGAAAATGGTGAAAAAAAATATTTGTGGTGTTCGGACAGAGGATGCCTGACCTTTTTTTTTTTTGTAAAGAAAATTTTGAAAAAAATTGTGCAGTAGCCTATTCACCTTTAGCCGTTTAGCTTTCCTGTAGCCTACAGCATTGTGTGTGTTCCTGTATGCCATTCCTCTGCACATGCCAGTTTCACTGAAATGGCCATGCTACTAATGCAGAGAGGGGGGAGGTTGTCTTTGATGTCACCCCACCCAGCTCTGTCCAAACGCCCACGCTTTCCTCCCCTCCCCCCCTCCTCCCTCTCTCCACACCCCCATAGTGTTGCTAATGAAGTGTGCCCCCCACCTCTGGGGGCTTATGTGGGGGCTGCTGGGTCGGAGGATCTCACCTGGAGGAGTGGAGCGGACCAAAGCGGAGCGTGTGTGTGTGTGTGTGTGTGTGTGTGCGTGTGTGTGTGTATGTGTGTGTGTGTGTGTGTGTGTGTGTGTGTGTGTGTGTGTGTGTGTGTGTGTGTGTGTGTGTGTGTGTGTGTGTGTGTGTGTGTGTGTGTGTGTGTGTGTGTACGTGTGTGTGTTTGTATACGTGTGTGTACGTGTGTGTGTGTGTGTGTCCCGGCTGGCCACTGCCAAGCGCATTAGTAGGCCCATCTGGTGCCCCCCCGCCCCATGCCAGGAGCAGGGCGACCCTCCAGGACAAGGTCATGTGTCGGCGTATGTTTACCACAACAAACCCTCTACTGCCCCCCTTCTGCCCCTCCCGTCCCCCCCCCCCACCCCCCTCCCCCCTCTCTCTCTGCCTCCCACCTCCTCCCTCACGACCTCCCAACATACAACACTAACCCCGCACCCCCCCCCCCCCCCCCACATACACGCACAGATACACACACGCACGCAAGCACACACGCACACACACACACACAGACACATGCACACACACACGCACACGCACACACTCGCACACACACACACGCACACAAACACACGCACACACACATACACACTCACACACAGTCAAGCCCTGGACCACAGCTCATCTCACGTAGCTCAGAATACAAGAGCCTGCTCCCTGCATCCAGCCACCCACGAAAAAAAAAACAACAGCAAAAAAAAGCACACAGGGAAGAGGAAATAAAGACAGAGACAGGAGAAGAAGAACAACAACAAGCAGAAAGAGATGGATGAGAGACGCCAGCAATGGAGGAGAAGAAGACAGAGCCAGTTCAACAGATGGCTGTACAGTTTGAGTCCATTGTTTTTTTTTTCTCCCCCTGAAAGAGTCACTCACACGTCCTGCATCTCGAGTGCATTTTTTATTTTCCTTCCTTTGCCTTTTTTTTATTTTTTTGTTTTTTTGTACCTCTTCGTATGGAGAAACCCAGTAGCAGATGGACTGATTCTCACAAAATCTTGCATCATCGCTGGCTGGCAAACGGGGCCTTCGCAAGACTTTGTTCTGCAGCCTTTGGTGGGCCGGCGGCATGCGTGGTGCCACAGGCTGCCATCCATCGCCCAGAAAAAACTTCAGTCTCCCTGCCTGTTAACCAGAACAGTGTAAAATGACAGATACTAAGATAAATGTTGAGATACGTTCACTTCGCACACGATTCCACTTGAACGTTAAAGATATGTATGAACGTTAAATATATGTCTCTTTTTTCCAGAATTTAGGCTGCCCATTCACAAATCTTTTTCATGAATATT
>NC_085869.1:21252076-21259576 GCF_034702125.1 Engraulis encrasicolus
AGGCCTATGACCCACCCACCCTCCATTCCTTCCACACCACACCACACCACCCAATACCCACCACCCCTCACCAAGGCCGCTGACAGCTTTGGCTGGACCCGGGACAAAGACATTTGAAAGGGCCCCAAACCCAATACGTACAATGTAATGAGGACCCCATTTTGGGTCCCCTCTCTTCCTGGGCCCGGGACAAGTGGCCCCTTTGCCGCACTCTAGTGCCATAGCTGGTCATTTATATTTCAGTGGAGCTGTGACCTGCCTGAAATAGCTCAAAAATGAGTTTGAGCTGCAGGAATTACCAGGATTGGCCCCATGCTTTGAATACCAATGAAGTCGGTCTTCAGACCCCTCCCACTTCAAGATTGAGCCATCAGACTGCACAGAACGCTTTGCATAATGGTGATGATGGCAATTTATTATTGTACTGTATATTCATCTGAAAGCGAATCAAGGAACCACGGCCGAATCCATTCTCACAAAAACCACAGAAAAGAGGAAAGAAAATAAAATAGTGTTGAGAAAGTTGCTTGGAAAGGACAGCGAGGAGCCATATGAGTCAAATCCATTGGGTAATCAAGATGGCCTTTATCCCTTCATTGTCATTTTTTCCGTAATGTGTTTGGCCCTGTCTGCTGGTGTCTGCTCATCCATTTTGGGAGGATTTTTTTGTTGTTGTTGTTATTGTGAGATTCTTAGGCGGTGATGCTGTGCACAACTGCACATTGATTTTATGAATCTCACAAAAGGTTATTTATAATCAAGGATACCAGACAATGTTGCCCCAGTAAACAAAGCCGAGCTTGAAGGTATGTCATTCATGATTAATGGAAATGTTTATGCCCCTCCCCATTAAACATTGAAAAATGCCCTACTTATCAGGTCAGATGCATGGCTCTCTGACTGTGAGAAACTCAAGGCAAAAAATGGTAAATGTAATGAAGGATTCTGGGTAATTGAATCAAAGGAATTGATGGCATGTGTGGAGGACGAGGGACATGATAATGCAATAACAAGGAAGCAGGGGGGATCCCTCAATTCATTTTGGAGCTATGGTTTTGAGATGCGTTTTTCTAAACAATATTGGATAGCTGGTTTGGATTTATAGGATTGCCGCAAGCCCAGATTCGTTTAGAGGTACTGACAGGAGGCTTGCTCCCATATCCTGGCTTTCTTTGGAAGTCTCTTGATGGCAATAGCCTAGCTTTATGAAAATAATACGTTAACAAGAGGAGGTGGCTCTTTCCCACTTTCCCACACTTTGCAGGCCTTTGGAAATACCACTCCAAGCTTTTGTGATCTTTAATTCATGAAGCCACAGTAAATATTCATCTGTTTTAAGTACTCTGTGTGTGACATGACTTGCTTTCTAGTATGTATGCGCAAAATCTGTCCTACACTTTCCTAGTTGTATTGCATGTGTACACTTTTAATGTAGTGTCACTTTTAGCTGGCATTTATTTGTTTATTTATTTGCTTGTTTGTTTGTTTGTTTGTTTATTTGTTTGTTTGTTTATTTCTTTATTTGACACACGTTGTGAAAGTACAAACAGGCCTTTTGTTTCTATAGTATGAGCTGTCTTTTAGAGAGAGGTGCTCGCTAGAGCAATGGCAGACAGGAGTATATGTGGTTTCAGCAGTCTGTAAGTTTTAATGTACAGTAGGCCTACAGTAGAATGTCATTTTAAAGATGACATTCAATGTTTTTTTGGTACAGAAAATACCCTATGTGAACATGTTAACAGCTCAAGATGTCTGTTACTGTGTGTCGTGCTTTGAGATACTGTGTGTGTCTATACTAGGCAATGACAGACAGGAGGATATGCAGTTTTACTGGTCAGCAGTCTTCCTATTCATTCTTCTCCTCTCCTCTCCTCTCCTCTCCTCTCCACTCCTCTCCTCTCCCTCAGCCGTGGACTCCTCCTAGTTTGTTTTATCACCATTGAATCTAGTGAAGTAATGGACTGTGTGTGCCCATTGATTTCTAATTACTTCGGACTCCACACCAAGGATAAATATTGTGGCGCGGCCATCTCGCAGGTTATTGTAATCAGCGTCCCTCATTGATTGTCTGCCAGCCTCCAGAAGTGATCTATTTTAAATATGCTCAGCACAACCCACCGGCCTCTCCCTTCTCCCCTCTCCCTTTGCACTGCTCTGCTCTGCTCTGCTCTGCTCTTGGCGTGAGTTCACTGGGGATCAGAGACACAGGCAATCAACTCTCCTCCTGGGCCTGCTACTGTAGGTGAGGGAGGAAGCAGGTGGGAGGAGAGGAGAGGAGAGAGGAGGAAGAGGAGAGGAGAGGAGAGGAGAGGAGAGGAAAGGAGAGGAGGAGGAGGAGGAAGAGGGAGGGAGGAGAAGAGAGAGAGAGGAGGAGAGGAGAGGAGAGGAGAGGAGAGGGGAGGGGAGGGGAGGGGAGAGGAGAGGAGAGGAGAGGAGAGGAGAGGAGAGGAGAGGAGAGGAGAGGAGAGGAGAGGAGAGGAGAGGGGGGTTAGGGAGAAGGAGTAAGAGAGAGTAGTGAGTGCGAAAGAGTAAAAGAGAGATGGGGTAGAGAGAGTAATGATATGAGAAATGAAAGTTGGACTCAAGCAGTTCTCTTCTCCCCCTCGGCCTGCTACCTCGGATGAGTGAGAGAAAAGGAGAGAGAGAGAGAGAGAGAGAGTGAGAGAGATGAGACGGGGAAAGAAAAGCACCCCCACCCACACCCCTCTGCTTACTACTTCAGGTAAAGGGTGAAAGAGTGAGGAAGACAGAGAGAGGGGGGGGGGTGAAAATGGGTGGAATGAGTGAGAGACAGAGAGAGAGGCGATAGGGAGAGGAGTGAGAGCTAGAGAGATGTGATAGAGAGAGGAGTGAGAAGGGAAGTAGCTAAAAGGTGGAAGCGGGAGATGTCGCTCCTGAGTGGGCCACCACAGACAGATTCATCAGTGGCATTCAGCTCCAGACTCAGGCCTGGTCACTCAAGCACAGGTGTGCCTTTGGAGCGGCAGACAAGGAAAGAAATGCTGAGAGAATGCTGTTAGTGCCATTCATCGGTTGGTGTGAGTGGGATGATGGGATGAGAGAGAGAGAGAGAGAGAGAGAGAGAGAGAGAGAGAGAGAGAGAGAGAGAGAGAGAGAGAAAGAGAGAGAGAGAGAGAGAAAGAGAAAGAGAAAGAGAGAGAGAGAGAGAGAGAGAGAGAGTGTGTGTGGATCTACAGAGTGCAAGCACACACACATGCATACACACACACACACACACACACGCGCACACACACACACACACACACGCACGCACACACACACACACACACACACACGCACACACACACACACACAGGCCTGCCTGCCTGCTCGTATTGATTTTATCTCACATCCCAGCACAGCAGCAAAAAATCACTTTTGACAAAACGCATTCCAAGACAATCCCGTCGACTCAGCTTTTGTAGGCCCGCCTCTGTTGTACACATAAATAAGCAGCCGCGCCTCCCTCCGCGTTTGGGCCTCGCTTCTCCCCACACAGCCCCTGAAAACACTTCACTCTGCCAATTGCATCTGTCCACGTCCTCTCTGTCTCTGCCTCTGGCTCGGTCTCTCTTTGCTTCCCCCTCACTCTTGTTTTTTGTTTTTTTGTTTATCTCCAGCTATTCATCTCCAAGGGCTCCTGTCTTCTCTGTGCCTCTGAAACGCGCTACAAAAGAGTTTGCAGTCGCAAATGACAATTAGACGCGTCGTTCGTTTCTTTCTTTTACTTCGCTGCTGCCGTTCCCATCATACAGGTTCAGCAGGTTCTAGAGAGAGAGAGAGAGAGAGAGAGAGAGAGAGAGAGAGAGAGAGAGAGAGAGAGAGAGGGAGAGAGAGTGAGCAAGAGAGAGTGTGAGAGAAACAAAGCGGGATGGAGGGAGAAAAGGAGGCAGGGGAGGGAAAGAGAGAGAGAGAGAGAAAAGGCAGAAACATCCTCAGTGTGTTGAGAAAGAAAGAGATAGAGGGAGTAATAGAAGGAGGTGGCAGAAAGAACGATGGAAGAGGAGAAAGGTACAGAGAGAGAGAGAGAGAGAGAGAGAAAGAGAATAGCCGTAACATCATCAGCGTGTGTTGTCGGTGCTCATTTCCAGCCCCACTTTGCCGTTTGGTCTCCCACTGCTGTGGAGAGAGAGAGCGAGAAGGGAGAAGGGAGAGAGGCGTAATTAACATTCATGCTTTGGCAAGCCATCCATTTTCTCTGTGCCTAATTGTCTTGAAAATTGAGAAGATTGCTGTGCACGATTTATGTACAAATAAG
Organism: Engraulis encrasicolus; assembly: GCF_034702125.1. NCBI lineage: Eukaryota > Metazoa > Chordata > Actinopteri > Clupeiformes > Engraulidae > Engraulis > Engraulis encrasicolus. The sequence goes on from NC_085869.1 coordinate 21,256,335, forward strand.
ATCCTGTCAGGCCTCATCAGTGTGCGGTTCAGGTTTTCTGCTTTGTCCCCGTTCTTGTTTTCGGGGGAAAAGAATGAGAAAACTCGGCTTCCGTGTGTCGTCAAAAACACATGTACGTACACCTGCCACTTTTGTTTTAACGAAAAATGATCATAATACACTCGCACATACAAATATACACGCATAACCAACCACAGAACTGCACATATGCACGCACGGTATACACCGACACACAAATGCACATGAACATGCATTTCTTTCACCATTCAAACACATAAATATTTTAAAACTAGCTGGTAGAATAAAACCCAGCAGTGCTTAGCTGGCCTAGTGGTACAAACCAATTCCCCAGCCCCCAACACACATACCGCACATGCACAGGCACTTGTCCTCGCCATCACTCCTCCACTCAAACCCCAGGTAATTATACCTTTAATTGACTATTAATGCAGGTCCATTCATCAAGCGGAGAGGCCTCGTTTAAAAGCCGAAGTGAGGAATGGCAGCAGGCAGCCGTGATGGCTGTGATCATCATAAAAGAAAGCAGTGCACACCGACCGCACACAGCGTGACAGGATATCACTTTTCTCCCTGTAGGGCTATGTGTCAGCACATGTAACGAGACAAACACACCAGTGTGTATGACGCGTAATGATTTTCATTAGACCAGACAGATATTGCCTGCATGCAATGCATCCATGTCAGCAATCTGTGTTCCTTTGCCAAAGTGTGTTCTTCTGATATTTTAGCCTGTCAAAGACTTGGGGTTTATATCCTAGCTTGTCAAAGAAGTTTTTTAGTTATATTTTGTCTAGGTGTCTGTGTGTTTGGGTTACTTTGTGTGCTTGTGTGTTTGTATGTGTTGTGCAGCACCTGTCACTGCGAAAGAAGATGCACTGCCAAAACATGTGTGCATAAATATGCCTCTCTTGTTGGTTTGGTGTGTGTTATTACTCTGGGCGGGTAGGATGCCACCCAAGCTACAGTAGGCAGAACACAAAACAAAGATGTACTGAGAGAGAGAGAGAGAGAGAGAGAGAGGTTGAGATGACTTGTGGCTCAGCAGGGGCTTCCTTTTGTTGCAATTGTTGACATTTAAACGCACACCCTTTACTTACAAGTGAATTACACCCTCTTTCACTGGGAAAAAGACATAGTCTACAGTACAGTAGTGCTTGGCAGGGCTGGCAGCTTCATCCTCTACTTAGTACTTAGCCCAGAAAAGTGCTGCAGCCAACCCAGCCTGGTGCCAGGTTGATATAGAGCAGTGGTTCCCAATCTGGAGACCTCGGGACACCTAGAGGGGTAGCGGAGGTACTGAAGGAGGGTCGCGACTCGCGGGCAAAAGGGACATTGCATTGCATTGCAAAAAAAACCCAAAAAAAACCCGGGAAATCCACATGTTAACAGCTAACAGCTAATAGATGAATTTGCTTTCCTGGGAATTTCTCGCAATATTAGTGAACAAACAATTAATGGAAAATGAATATTGCTAGATTTTCCATTAATAGTTTGTCCGTTAATATTGCTAGAAATCCATTACTGGGGTAAGACTATGCTGTGGTGGGGGAGTCGCGAGAAAGTCCAAAATGGGGGTGCCCACTGAAAGAAATGTGGGAACCACTGGCATAGGAGAGTAAACCGTATAGCTACTTGCTGCAGTGTGAGCTATGCTGTGGAGTTCCACATTGCAATAAGAAGCTGATTAGCATTTTGAATGGGCTGTGAATGTATTGGGAAGGAAGGTCAGTAACATCACTGAAGGAGGCCAGCCTTACAACAGGGAGCTAGTAAAAAGGTTATTGTTTCATGAATCATCTGGTAGGACCAAACCAGAGGTGCAGACAGAGACTGTCCAAAGCGTGTGCTGCTTTTCATGAGGTGGGGAGGAGGAGGATGGTTATTTCATGCACTCAGCAGTCAGTGGACATTTCAAGATCATCCAGACGATGGGGTGTTTATTTCATACCAGAAATGCAGCATTGTGCCAGATCATTAATCCTCAGGCCATTTTTTTTGTTGTCGGCGGTCTACGGCGATCCGAATTGGTTTGTGCTGTAAAGAGGGCACAGAATGTCTTTTACAGACATGTTTATATTCTCTCTCTTTCTTTTTGTCTCATGCATGTACACATGCACATACAGTACACACAGGCACACCCATGCATGCATACACCCACGAATACTGTACCCACAATCACTCACTGAACTGTATTTCTCCATTGCCTAGTGTACAGAAACTAAAAGGCCTCACACGTACAGTACACACACTAGAGTAGCAGAGAACACACACACACACACACACACACACACACACACACACACACACACACACACACACACACACACACACACACACACATACACACACACACACACACACACACACAGAGTACACACACACACACACACACACACACAGAGTACACACACACAGAGTACACACACACACAGTACACACGGAGTACACACAGAGTACACACACACACACAGAGTACACAGAGTACACACTAGAGTAGTAGCAGAGAAAAAAACACGCACACACACACACACACACATAGGCCTACACACACACACACACATCACTCACACACACAAACACACCACTCACACACACACACACACACACACACACACACACACACACTCACAAACAAACGTCTCCTTGATGTTTCCGGTGGCGCTGGTGGCCGGGGACTCTCTAGATTGGCCGCGTGACAAATGAGCCAGTGTGATTGCACTGTAACCATTGTAAGCTCAGCCTCTGTCCAATCACATCCTCCCCCACACATCACCACCAACCTCCTCCCTCCCTCCCTCCCTCCACCACCCCAGCCCACAACGCTCCCCATCCCAAATCCAATTTGTTATGGTTTGAATCAGCTAAACCCCCCTCTCCCCCACCCCACCCACCCCCTCACCCACACGACCACCTCCAGAGTACCAAGTCCCCAGCTATTCTAGCAAAGCGCCTCATGTATTTTGAGCACCGACCCTAAATTGCCGGATTTCTTTTGCAGAGCGGGAGCAATCTTGTTACAGCGTACAATGGGGACTATAGTTGCCGATTTGGCCTGGTCACGGGGCCAGCCCTTTTTTCAGCTCCAGGCCACCCTCTCTTTTTACTGTGACGCCACCCATGCATGTGGTGGTCCAAGAAAAAAAAGAAAATCCGACTCTATCCGTTTTATGTCTATTGTGTAAATGTCTCTATACACTGTAACAGGATCTCAGCCATTGAAA
>NC_085869.1:21264576-21299576 GCF_034702125.1 Engraulis encrasicolus
ATGACTTTTGGAGGGAAGCCGTATGACGGAATCCCCACCCGCGAGATCCCAGACCTGCTGGAGAAAGGAGAGCGTCTGCCCCAGCCTCCCATATGCACCATCGACGTCTACATGGTCATGGTCAAATGTACGTCCCTCCGCCACATTTTTTATTCCTCCCCTCCTCCTCTTTCCCTCCTCCTCCCTCCCCCCTATTCCCTCTCTTCCACCATATTCCCCTCTTTACCAAACAGCAGAGGGACTGCCATTCCACAGCACGCTCTCTAAAGCCTGTTCGTGTTTTTGTTTTATTTAATTTTTTTTTTCGTTTTTCCTATTTGGTCCGGCCAAGCACGCCTTGTTGTTTACATACAAAACAGATAGATATTCATCTCACAACAACGCCATCAACTGTCAACACTGCTTTCCGCACAGCCAAGCAGGATATGGCCCGCGTTCTAAAAAGCTGTAATAGTACGATCTGTGTGGTGGTGTCCATGTTTTTTAAGCCAGGATATTCTGGCCCGAGAGTTCCGGGTCTGTGCGTACACACAGGGCCAGCTGACAGCTTTTTCTGGGCCCAGGGCAAAGTCATTCGAAAGGGCCCCCCAACCAATGTAGTGAGAAGCCATTTCTGGGGCCCCTCTCTCCCTGGGCCTGGGACAACTGACCCGTTGTCAGCTTCTCTGCATACATTCACATACACACACACACATAGACACACACACACACACACACACACACACACACACACACACACACACACACACACACACACACACACACACACACACACACACACACACACACACACACACACACACACACACACACACACACAGTCCTAATTCAAAAAAGCTTGCCATGAGGAGGACTGGGAGCGGTTCCATTGGCTGCCACCACCACCACCACCACTACCACCACCACCAGCAGCAGAAGCCACCGAACGTCCAAAGTGATGATCTCATCAGCCGGCCGTCTGGGCTGACACCTCGGGGGCCGGCGGGAGGGCCAGAGGAGGGTCAAAGGTTCCTCTCTCCTGCCCGTCCTGCCAAGCCAAGCCAGGAACAGGGGGCGGCGCGATGCCAGTGACACCCCTGCCATGCCTGGCCGTGTGGCCGCGCTCTGTCGCAGCGTGAGCATCCTGTGTCTGATGGACGGTGCCTGCCTGTAGCCTCCTGCTATGGTTGTAGTAGCACACAGCAGCCCTGTGCAAAGGACAGCCAACCTTCTGCTCCTCTTCCTCTTCCTCATTTCTCAGCTCCTCCCCCTGTTCCTCCTCCTCCTCCTTTTCCTCCTCTTTCCTTCTCCTCTTCATCCTCTTCCCTACATCTCAGCTCCTCCTCCTGTTTATCCTCTTCCTCACCTTTCAGCCCCTCCTCCTCCTCCTTCTCTACCTCCTCCTCCTCACCATCATCTCTGGCCTCCTTCTCCTACGCACAGGGAAGGGTAAAGTGAGGACACGCAAATGCATAAACAAACAGCACCAAGACATCCCTGACAAATGAATAGCACATACAGGAGATCGCAAGGTTAAAACAGACTTGAGTGCCTTTAGTGTATCGGTCGATTTGCATCATTGTCCATAATGCAGCATTAATGCCTAACAATTTATAATGATGTGTACGAAATGCAGTAGCAGATGCTGTCTTTAACAGCACTAACTGCAGCCCCCAAAAGGGTTGTAGCATCTCCTCCTGGTATTGCTCAACAGTGCGTACAGCGTGTCCTTAGAATGCCCTGTCTCTCTCTCGCGCGCGCCTCCTCGGAGATTACACAACAGATCATGCGTGTTATGTATCGAGCATGTCATCCCGAACATGGAACACACCCTGCAATCTTGCAACATGGTCTCGTTGTAGCGTGGCCTAGTGGTGTAGGTCTATAATTTAGATGCCACGTGTTTGTGTGTCTGTGTGGAAGTCTACACGTAAACACGTACGGCGGCGGTAGACTGAGAGAGAGAGTCCAACAAAAGGTAGACGGATCAGAGAGTGGGATCCAAGTCTTCTTTCAGAATAGAACATTAGCTCTCGTAGCCCCTCAGGTCCAGGGCTCCTCTCATCTCCTGACCTTGCCAGAGCCGAGCCGCGGAGCCGGGCAGAAAGAGGCGCCAACATCGCGGCTCCTGAGGTGCTGTGGTGGAATATGAAAGCCACGAGCACGCTCTGGGAATGCCGGATGATTGGAGGGGGAAAAATTGGCGTGCGCACACACAAACACAAGCACGCAGGCACACACACATCACATACACAGGCATGCATACACGTATACACACACGCACGCATGTACACACACACACACACACACACACACACACACACACACACACACACACACACACACACACACACACACACACACACACACACACACACACACACACACACACACACACACACACGCACACAGATACAGACATTCATCTATGCTATACAGAACCAAGGCTTTTGAAATCACATTTTTTTGCACATATGGTGGTGGAGGTGTTTTCCTTTTTTATACCTACCCCATTCTCTCTTTTTCCCTCCTGATCTCCCCTTTTGTCTCCCTGTCTGATACCGTAGGGTTTAATGTCATTCCAGAGATCATAAATAAAAGCAACCGTAATATGAGCCATCCAACATGGACGCCTTTGCTGCGCTAGCTTTGACGCCCCAGCTTTGATAGTATATCAGAGAAAATCATCCGTGTGTGACTGACTCAATTTTTTTTCCAGAAAAAAATCACTGTAGCACCTATGAATAAAAATAAATAGACAAAGTCAAAGTGTGAGGATGCATAACCAAATAAATAAATAGATAAATAAAATAAATAAAAAGCAAACTCTCCCACTGAGACTGTCGAGGGATTTAGCCAGCGGGGAAGGTAGATTAGCAGTGTTATCTCGTGTTTTAAATCGTCGGAGGTTGAGAGAGGAAATCCACAATCCCGCCGTGAGCCTTCCTCCCTCCACCCGCCCGGCCGCTAATGCTTCAAATGTAGTAAGCCGAGAGCTGAGCTGGTGCTGGGGTGTGTACGTACGAGGAAACCTCCTGAGGATATATTTGTGTGTGTGTGTGTGTGTGTGTGTGTGTGTCATCTTGACTTGCAGGCTGGATGATCGACGCCGACAGCAGACCGCGCTTCAAGGAGCTGGCGGGAGAGTTCTGCCGGATGGCACGCGACCCGCAGCGCTACCTGGTGATCCAGGTGAGATGGCAGTTTTAGTTTTTTTCTTCTTCTTCACCTGAACAAGATTTGAAGCCCTTTGAGATTGCAGTGAAATTGTACAGCATGCATATCAGATGACCAGATGCAGCCAATAGCTTGCCTTGAACACACATACATGAGTAAGCACATTATTCTATCTATCTGTACTGTACAGTACATGGCAGCGAAGGTTAATCCTCCAATGATGATGTCTGTGGATAAGTATGCCTAAAAGATATAAGATGGCCCGGTGCATCCAATAGATTGAGTTCACATACATGAACAACAAGTACTTGATAACAGGTCATCTGGGTTGTCTGTAATACAGCTGAGGTCATCTAAGTACTGTATGTTCAAATCTGCATGCTAGATCTTGTGACCTATGATATTTGACATTTAACCCCTTAGCGCAGAGCCTATGTTATAACCTTACAGTCACCAAAATGGTAATGGCTACGTCTTAATCAGTTACTTAAGCCTCTCTGTAATGTCATAGCAATGTTGTTATGATGTAATTGAGTATTTTCAGCAATAGTGAATAGTCCCGCTAGCGACCCCATCTGCACTAAGAGGCTAACATTTGACACCGGTTTACGTTACTCCATGATACAATAAACAATTAATTAATAAGTTCATGTACACAATAACATTTTGTTAATTTAACACTTTAACATGGAGTAGAGAGTTAATTTATAACTTTAACGTTGAGTAGAGAGAAGAATTTAACACTTTTCTAGCTGTTAGCCTTCTCTAGCCTGATGCTAATGAGCTGCTTCCTCTGTCTCCTGTCTCCTGTCTCCCGTCTCCTGTCTCCTGTCTCTCTGTCTCTCTGTCTCCTGTCTCCTGTCTCCTGTCTCCTGTCTCTGTCCAGGGCGACGACCGCATGAAGCTGCCCAGTCCCAATGACAGCAAGTTCTTCCAGAGCCTGCTGGACGAGGAGGAGCTGGAGGATCTGATGGATGCAGAGGAGTACCTGGTGCCCCACGGCATCAACGTGCCGCCCCTGGCTTACACCCTCCGCGCACGCATGGACTCCAACAGGGTAGGCACTAAATATAACATGTAAATTTATGAAAATATCACCAAATTTGAATAAAAAGTTATATTTATGAAATTGCAGTTAGAAGTTAAGGTTCTCTGCCTTTGAATCATGGGCAAAAAATAAGGAGGCGTACCAAGGCAAAATGCCTTAACTTCCTATTTTCTTTATTTTGACATTAAAAACAATCAAATAGGCTCACTATATTTATTCACATGATAAAGGTGGTCTGAAATACCCCAAAAAATTACATTAACTCATTTTTGACCAAATTGATGTTAAGGTCTTTTGCCTTTGTAGGGCAGTACAATACTAGCCTGATTATCATCGACTTTCTTCAAATCTATTCCAAGAGAATAACAATTAACGTTTCCAAACATTCATGGTTGACCCGCCTCCTTAGGTTTGCTACTGGCTGACTGGTTTCCGAAAAAGTGGGTGGAGTTCCCGATTTTTCTGGAGATCAGAAACGATATTTAGATTGCTCTTGGCCTGATTAGAAGCAACGCAGAACGTGTTGCGTCAGTAGGAGGGTGTGGCCTGGCTAAGGCACTGCAGCGTTAGCCTGGTTCTCACCAAATCTGTGAGTGTGTAGCTCCGGAGCCCCTAGTGGAGCTAAGCAGAACTACATTGCATACATACATAGGTCTCGAATTCTGAGAATGTACAGTAGGAACGTGCCCTCCACACATTTATAGACTCGGAAAGCACATACAGTATGCATGAACTTTGCCATATTCACCCTCTCGTGGACTGCAAGAGATTGGCTCTACACAAGCAACTGGAGGTTCGGTGAAGAACCTTGTCTCTCAGTATCTACAGTCAAGTGAACCTGTCTTAAGTCCTCATTACACACAGTCCTATCCTCTCGCTTAGGAGTTTTTGTTGTGCTCTGTGATGATGTAGCAAACACTGAGATGTTTGTGGCTTTCCTAAACAATCCTTATTTAATGCTCTGGCAACTTGAATGTAGGGGATATTTCTTACAAAGTTTCAGTTCCCTAAACAGTAGCAGGGATTAATTAGTCCCTAAACAACTATACTTTGTTATACAAGCATGAAAAACAGAAATAAATAAATCAAGGAACCTTCAAAATGTTTTCAGCTAAAGCCTCTAAGATCTACCCGTCTACCCAACCACTTCTAGAAAACAAAAGGTCAATAGCACTTGCCAAGTTTTTGATCTTTTAGTTTTTTAGAAACAGTCAGCTTTTTTTTTCGTGTTTTGTTGTGCTTTTTGTTTTTGTTTTTTACAAGCCCCATGCATCCCCATAGTATTCCAGGAAAGCAATCTATTTGATTTTTTGTTGTATTGGCCTAAATTAAGCCTTCCTCTTTGGATTGCTTACATATTGCCTCATGACCTTGGCTTTAAAGCTTTGTTTGGAGCTCGCCTTCTTCTTCTCTTCCACTTAAATCAATTGTGCACAATCACTGCCGACTTGCTCTTGCCCCTTCCCTTGCTGCTGCTGAGACACGTATTGAAAGAGAGTCTTGGTTAAAAGTTTCACACAACCCCACTTAATCAATGAAATGCACTGTGTCTCTCTCAAAGACATAGTAGTGTAGTGATGCAAAATCGAAGGCCAAGGAACGCAACAAGTGGCGAAGTTACTGATGTGCCTACACATGATGTGAACAGAATGGCAAGCGGCGCACGCACACGCACACGCACACGCACGCACACACACACACACACACACACACACACACACACACACACACACACACACACACACACACACACACACACACACACACACACACACACACACACACACATACACTCCCCTCCCTTCCCACCTCTCAGTGGAAGGCTGCCATCAAATGGTGACTCTCACGGGCTGGGAAAGGGCTTTGATGTACCACACACACACCTCCGAGAGCCAGCCCCTGAGGGGAGCAGTATGTCCCTGCGCTCCCTCACCCCATAGCACATCACTCCTCTCCCCCGTCTCCCCCCTGCTCCTCCTCCTGCCCATAGCACAACACTCCTCTCCCCCCTGCTCCTCCTCCTGCCCATAGCACAACACTCCTCTCCCCCCTGCTCCTCCTCCCCACAACACATCACTCCTCTCTCCCTTCTCCTCCTCCTCCCCACAACACATCACTCCTCTCTCCCCTGCTCCTCCTGCCCATAGTACAACACCCCTGCTCCTCCTCCTCCTCCCCATAGCACAACACTCCTCTCCCCCCTGTTCCTCCTCCCCACAACACAACACTCCTCTCCCCCCTGCTCCTCCTCCTGCCCATAGCACAACACCCCTCTCCCCCCTGCTCCTCCTGCCCATAGCACATCACTCCTCTCCCCCCTGCTCCTCCTGCCCATAGCACAACACTCCTCTCCCCCCTGCTCCTCCTCCTGCCCATAGCACAACACTCCTCTCCCCCCTGCTCCTCCTCCTGCCCATAGCACAACACTCCTCTCCCCCCTGCTCCTCCTGCCTATAGTACAACATCCCTGCTCCTCCTCCTCCTCCCCACAACACATCACTCCTCTCTCCCCTGCTCCTCCTGCCCATAGTACAACATCCCTCTCCCCCCTGCTCCTCCTCCTGCCCATAGCACAACACTCCTCTCCCCCCTGCTCCTCCTGCCCATAGCACAACACTCCTCTCCCCCCTGCTCCTCCTCCTGCCCATAGCACAACACTCCTCTCCCCCCTGCTCCTCCTCCTCCTGCCCATAGCACAACACTCCTCTCCCCCCTGCTCCTCCTCCTCCTCCCCACAACACAACACTCCTCTCCCCACCTGCTCCTCCTCCTCCTCCCCACAACACATCACTCCTCTCTCCCTTCTCCTCCTCCTCCCCACAACACATCACTCCTCTCCCCCCTGCTCCTCCTCCTGCTCTCCCCTCTGCTCTGCGGAGTCGGAGCCAGGAAGCCCCTGTTCTGTGGCTTATTCCCCAGCGTGACACCACGCAGGCCTGGGCTGTCGGGTTCCCCCAGCCTCCCCCAGCCTCCCCCAGCCTCCCCCAGCCTCCCCCAGCCTCCCCCAGCCTCTGAATTCATCCACCCCCTCATCCATCCCACCACCTCTTCTCCACCCTACTCTCACACTGTGCTTTTATAAACCAGGTCTGCCTGTGTAAATATCAGGGGCTGCCTCTGAAGGGAAAAAAAGTGGCGCTTGCTTGCCTGCTTGCTTGCTTGCTTGCAATCCAAGAGCTGGTGGTGGGTGTATTTGCTCAGCGTTTTGCGGTGCTTTCTCTGAAAAGTCTAATTAACCCTGGGTGCACATAATATAGTTTACCCCCAGAGACCCTGACCAGTATTTATTAAGGGGGATTCAGAATCACCTCCAGGGGCCTTGCGGTGGGGGGTTGGAGATCCTGGGGAGGATGAGTAATGGTCGGACCGCAGGCTGAAGACACCAGGGGTACTTATCACACCCAATGCACCTGCTGCCTCCATGGACACCAAAACTCTCCTTTCAGTACAGCACAGAGGGGCTGAGGGGCCCATGGACACCACGGGTTGGTTGGGAGAGAGGAGAGATTGCCTTCTCTCTTTTTCATGATGCTCACAAAAATCTTCAGGTTTTTTTTTAAGTTCTCTCCATACCATATTATTTACAGTACATGAGCTAATTATTGAGCATTTGTCAAGTGTTCACATTCACTTTCTTTCACCTAAAAAAAAACCTCTGCGTAATTGTTTACATGTATTTTTTGTAAAAAACTGCCTATGTAGTTGTTTATTTAAGGAAGCATGTATTGTGGAGTATGTTTTATTTCCTCCATCTCGGGGTTTCCACTCTTTTCACCCAGTCTCTCTTGTGTGTGGCTGTTTAGAAATGCATGCTTTTTACAAGCCCACTCCCACAACAACAACGGAATTATGGTAGGAAGCTGCAGCCACCTCGGTGTTGCCATAAAGAGCCCTTTCTGTCCCGGCCCTCTGTGTGTGTGTGTGGTGTGGAGGCTTGGGCTCTGGCACACAAAGCTCTTCCTCTGTGTGCTGTGCCTGCCTGCCTGCCTACCTGCCTGCCCAGCCTCCTCTCCTCTCCTCTCTTCTCCTCTCCTCTCTTCTCCTCTCTTCGCCTCTCCTCCCCTCTCCTCTCCTCTCCTCTTCTCTCCTCTTCTCTCCTCTTCTCTTCTCCTCTCCTCTCTTCGCCTCTCCTCTCCACAGAGTGAGAGCGAGCGAGGGCACAGACCATGGGAGCCATTTTGCATTCGAACTTCCGTTTTTGTTTTTCCTCTTAAACCCATGACGGAGAGAGAGAGAGAGCCCTATGAATATCAATGAGCGACATCAATTCTCTACTGGCTCCCTTTGGTACTTTACAGAAATTTCTCCTCCTGCAGTTTTTTTTTTTGCAGTGTTATAAACAATGCTTTGGGAGAACAAAATGATTGCTCGTCTTAGAAAGAAGAAAAAGTGCTTATTATAAAAGTTGGCTCTACATATGGATCTGGGATAATTAAATTGTTGGAAGTACCCGATTCCTACTTTGGCTCTTCATAGTGTCCTTAAAACATAAATTTCAATCATGTCCAGATTTTTTGTCTTTGTCTTTGTTCAGCAAAATATTTTTGTCCAAATGCTCGCCTGCTGATGAAGTGAGAAGGAAACTTAGAGAAAGACGGAAAAAAAACAGAAAAAAGATGACGATTGGTGTATTTTTCGAATATGATATGATTGGTGTGTGCTGTAGATATAGCTTGTGTTATATTGGTTGTAATGTCTGAAAGTGTACCCTTGAGTCTCGGCTTGGCAGCCTGCAATCATTCACTCTACAGACAAAAGGACGGTGGAAGGGTGGGACCTTCCTAGTTAATATAAAAACCCAGCATGTGTTTCATAGGCTGTGTGCAACTATAAAAATGAAATCCAGAAACTTGTTCCTTTTACAGTGGACACCTGAATAAATAATCGTAGTACTTGCCACATACATGTCAATACTTACCACATGCAACAAATAGTGTCTACATTATATCTGACTCTGGCCAGAGAGAGTAGATAAGAGAGAGGTTCCATTGGCCCATTGTTTCCGGGTTCTATTATTGCAAGGGGGGAGGGGGGAAATCCCCCTTTAAGGGGGATTCATACTTGGCGTGACTGGTGTAAAGGGCCGTACACACACATCGCTGCTATTTACTAGCTTCTCACTTGCTCGCCTACTCGATCACCTCTCTTTCATGGAACGTTCGCTGAAAGTTACCGCGGCTTTAACTGCCAATGAACAGGCGAGAAGTACCGAACTCTGCCTTCCAATTGGTTACTCGCTTACTCTCCTCGCTCGAAGATAGAATATTTTCAACTCGGGATCTGCCCACATCGCATCGCTTGTACATTACTCGCCTACTCGCCTGCTAGTCTCGCTGGAACACATTGACATTCTATGGAGTTCATTCGCTGAGCGAGTAACTAGCAGCGACGTGTGTGTACACACAGTTACTCGCTCAGCGAATGAACTCCATAGAATGTCATTGTGTTCCAGCGAGACTAGCAGGCGAGTAGGCGAGTAATATACAAGCGATGCGATGTGGGCAGATCCCGAGTTGAAAATATTTTATCTTCGAGCGAGGCGAGTAAGCGAGTAACCAATTGGAAGGCAGAGTTCGGTACTTCTCGCCTGTTCATTGGCAGTTAAAGCCGCGGTAACTTTCAGCGAACGTTCCATGAAAGAGAGGTGATCGAGTAGGCGAGCAAGTGAGAAGCTAGTAAATAGCAGCGATGTGTGTGTACGGCCCTTTAGTCTCCTTCATACTTCACTCGCGACCCCACTCGCGACCTCACTCGCGCCATCACGTGACCCAAAATGACGTCACACGCCGTGGCGCGAGCTGCCGTGTCGCGACGTCGTGCACCCCACATTTTTTGTAACATGTCGTGCGCCACCAGCGACCATGCAGGTAGGCAGCAGTGTTGCCAAGTCCGCTTATTATAAGCGACATTGGGCTTCTTTTTTTGAGCAGTCGCTTTGAATTTTGTAAAGTCGCGGGTTGCGGTTTTTTTGGGCTTGCTCTTTTCAGGGTTGGGCTTGCTGTTTTCTCCTGCTCTGCCGGTCATTTGAATGTGTTTCTCAATGGCAACTCGTTTTTTCTCACTCATCCTTACAAGTGACCCTACTACAGCATTGTTAACTCCTACTTTCTGTGGTCACTTGAGGGGATTTTAGCTGCCACGCAGACCCCTGCAAAGAGCAAGGTCTTCCCTGACTAGGCACGCGACTGACGACCCACCCCTTCGGTTGCTTATTTTGGGCTTGTTTTCACTACGCCCGTCAGTCGCTTCTTTTGGGCTTGTTTTCAGGACGTCAGTCGCTTATTTGTCGTAGAAAATCTGGCAACACTGGTAGGCAGACAAAGCAGGAGTTGCGAAGAGAGGCTACAACTACTGTAGGCTACTACAGAATGGATCCTGCACCATTTTGAGGCTAATAAAATGTCAAAGAGAGTTATTTTATCTTCTCTCTTAAATGTTGTTCAGTGAAACAATTGTTTACTTTGTTCAGAAGCACGTTGTGTTCGGCGATATATTTAAAAATTCTGCCGCCAGAACAATGCTCTCACATGGTCTTGGAATGATCTGGCAATGTAGGCTACAAAAAAAATATATGTTTCGATGTGGTAAGTCACAAGTCAGACGTTCAGTAGCCCTACAGCAGCCGTGTTTGGCTTTCTATTTTATACATCCGTAGAACTCACGCTGCCGTTTCTCTCATGAACAGCAGAGGGCACTTCCGACAATGCGAGCGAAAGCCTTCTGAAGTATGAATAGTCTGTCGCAAGTGATGACGTCATTAATGGTTCTCGCGCCACACGCGACAAAATGCGCACGTGAAGTATGCAGAGCCCTTTAGGCAGACCTAGGCAGACCTAAGGACTGTTCTATTCAATGCTAGGAGTATTATGACACACCCCTTTAGGCAGACTGGAACCTGGTCATGTTAGGTGCCCATAGCAACGTATTACATTGGCGTTTCTCTATATACTTAAAGAATATCTGACTCTGGCTTTGGGGCAATGGGTGTTTTCTAATAAAGACTTTGGTGTTCAATCATACAGCTAAACATTTCCCCTAATCTCATCTGCAGAACCAGTTCATGTGTCAATGGAAAAAAAAAACATCACATTGCTTTTTTCCAAATATGCTCAGTTATTGTAAGTTTCATATGCAATAACTAATGTCTACCATACATCAGGCTTCTTAGCAAAAAGTTAATTTTAAACAAAGACATTGCACGCTTACTCTTACAGAACTACATACTCAGTAAGTGTAGGTACAGTTATACAGCATAACTGTTTTCCTCCAATCTCCTCTGCAGAATCAAGCAAGCAAGCTTTCTCATACAGACCTAAGTGCAGGTATAGTGGAACCTAAATCTGTATAGTCGCACAAATCAGTTTTTCCCCCCAAACTCCTCTGTGGAATCAGTTCATGTGTCAGGAGGACGGCAGCAGGCTTCTAAGCAAAAGTTAATCTTGAACAAAGACAATGCAACCTCTCTCATACAGACTTAAGTGTAGGTGTAGTCATACAACAACAAATCTGTACAGTATAATCGTACAAATCTGGGGTGCATTTCTCAAAACCATAGTTGCTAACTACATTAGCTACTTTATTGTTTGTAGAGATGTACAGGATCCAAGATCCGGTTCCGGATCCGGCAGGATAATAGGGTTTTTCAGACTATCCGGATCCGGCAGGATAATAGGGTTTTTCAGACTATCCGGATCCGGCAGGATAATAGGGTTTTTCAGACTATCCGGATCCGGCAGGATAATAGGGTTTTTCAGACTATCCGGATCCGGCAGGATAATAGGGTTTTTCAGACTATCCGGATCCGGCAGGGGATCCGGTATCCAGCAGGGGCAGGGGATCCGGTATCCAGCAGTTACCTAAAAATCAGGATCTGGGCTAGGCTTTTCAGTCAGTCTTTCACAACCCCAATCGCTGCATGGAGTGAAAGCCCTTTGGAAGCGGCCGTTGAAGGCAGTGTGGCAGTAAGCCAATGAGTCTTAAAAATAGTTTGCGCCAACGTAATAAAAAGGGCCCACGTGTGCGTGTTAGTTATGCGTTTCAACCCTTTCGTAGGATCCGGTATCTGGATACGGATCCGGCAGGATCTTAAGCAGTGGATTCGGTATCCGGCAGGATCCTAAAAATCAGGATCCGGTGCATCTCTAATTGTTTGTAATGCGATTTCCCATTGGTAACCACCGAATTACACTTTCGAGACACTCACGCCTGTTTTTCCCCCCAATCTCCCCTGCAGAACCAGTTCATGTGTCAGGACGGCAGCTACAGCAGCCGGGAGGACATGATGTCCACCATGCCGCGGGTGGTGGCGGTGTCAGCCCTGTCCCCTACCTGCTCCTCCCAGGACACCTCCATCAGCATCAGCGCCAGCGCCGCCTCCTCCGAGGGCGTCGTCTTCCCGGACCCCCGTTGCAACGGCACCCTGCGGAAGAAGCAGCAGCAGCAGCCCAAGCAGCAGCAGCAGCAGCAGGTGTTGACGGTGCGGGCCGCCGCCGCCGCATCGATGGAGGACAGCAGCGGGCAACGCTACAGCGCCGACCCCACCGTGCTCCTGGCAGAGCGTGCCACCGCCGCCGGCCGGGCCGAGACCGACGAGGACGGCTACATGACCGCCGGCCAGGAGAAGAACCCCACAGGTAGCCTGATTATCGACGTTCAAGTCTCTTCGAGACTTGGTCATAACAATTAACATTTCCCAAACGGCATGGTTGACCCTCCTCCCTTGGTTTGCTTATATTTATTTGCTTACTGACAGAGTGGAAGGAGTTCCCGTATTTTCGGGAGCTCAGAAAGTACTTGCATTGCTCTTGACCTGACTAGTTGCAACGCTGAGAGTGTTGCGTCACTAGGAGGGCACAGCCTGGCTACCCCACAGGTACCTACCGTACGGTTAGCTACAGCAGAGAGGGATCATCACTGTGGGCTCTAGCGTATGACATATGTGTGGGGGTTTTAAGCCAATTAAGCTCTCTGGTGGCCTTCTGTTCTGCCCTGACACCTTTTACTCCTTTACACATTCTATTGTGGGTCATATCGTAAAAGGTAAATAATGAATATCCGTTATTATATTAGCTAAGGAAGGTCAGCTAGATAATTCAAGAGTGGTAATATTCTCCCAGGAGGGGTAATTTTCCAATCTGATTGCTCATAGTTCTCAGAGCACACACAATTATTGTCATATTAGTCCAAGGAAATGATTGTTTTCTTTAAACCTTAGTGCAGTATTGTTTTTCTTGACCAAATGTATGAATGCATCTTCCATTAGCTTTACTGACTCTCACTTTTGCTTTTCCCCGACAGACTATCTCAACCCTGTGGAGGAGAACCCGTTTGTCACCCGACGCAGGAACGGAGACGTCCACGGCGTGGAGGGCCAGGGTTACCACGGCGCCCCCAATGGCCAACCGAAGGTAGAGGACGAGTACGTCAACGACCCGCTCTACCTCAACACGTTCCACAGCACCGGCGACAAAGCCCAGGATGCTCTTCGGAAGAACGGCATTCCCCTGTCACACCTGATGGCCGCCGGGGGTGTGGGTGTGGGCGCGAGCGCAGGTGCCATCGGCAGCCTGCATCATCCCATGCAGGCGGGCAACCCACACCCACACCCACACCCACAGCTGGGCTCTCAGGTGGGGGGAGAGCACCCCGCCCGGGCGCACATGCCCTCGCAGCCCCCGTACCCGGCCCCTCCGTCCCTCACCACCCTCTCGGGCCACACGCTGCACCCGGCGCACCCCGCACACCCCGGACACGCGCTCCACCCGGCGCACACCCTCCACCCGGCGCACAGCGGCACCATCATGGCCGGCGACAAGAAGCCCAAAAAGACCTTCGACAATCCCGAGTACTGGCAGCACAGCCTGCCGCCCAAGGCCTCGCTGCACAACCCCGAGTACCTGCAGGACTGCAGCACGCGCTTCTTCTACCGGCAGAACGGACGCATCCGGCCCGCCGTGGCCGAGAACCAGGAGTACCTGTCCGAGTTCGCGCTCAAGCCCGGGACCTCGTTGCCCCCTCCACCATACAGGCAGAGGAACACTGTCGTGTAGCTGACTCGGCGACTCGTGGAACTGTGTGTGTGGGGGGGTTTTGGGGGGGGGTGACAGAGAATTCGGAGTATGGGGAAGGGAGCGGGAGCAAGAGCAACGGCTTGAGTTAGGACTACTCGAGCGGCAAACTCTCTTCTCGTCCTTGCATCGAGAGCCACACACTGGATTGTTCCCGTTTCTTCGGTCTGTGCCAACAGGACTCAATCTTGCTATCAAGGCCTCCATTAACCCCGAGCTGCTCCACTTACCCCAGTGTTCTTCTCAGTGACCATGGCAACCGGACAGACAGACACATCTACCAAACTGTCAGAGCTTTTTTTCTCCTGCTCCGTTCCTCCCCTCTTCCACTTTGCCCTAAGTAACTGAAACGGCGAGGATCCTCGAATGAACGGAAGACTTTTCTAGAACAAAACTGGATTACCTGACACAATTGGCATGCCTCCTCCCTGCACTGTGGTCAGTGAGAGAGACTTAAAATACTAGAACTTACTGGCCAGTAGGTGGAGCTGCCTACTGATCTCTGACCAATGGGGAGGAGGAAGGGACGTGGGCAAAAACCGGATGCTTGCCAAGTATGAGGAACCAAACGAAAAAAAAAAATAATAATAATCTTGGAAAAAAGACTGGCACATACTGTATCTGGCACATAACACCGTAAATATATAAATATATATATTCTCCTCCTGTGTTTTTGGAACAGCACTTCCTGAGTGACACTCGAAGACCTGTAGTAATATACTGTATGACTGTAGGCATTTATAGTAGTAGCAATCACACAGCCATTCTTTTGGAATCACACTCATACTGTACGTTAGTTGGGTAACTGCACTGGTGGTTGTACAAGATTTTTTTTTCACTCATGCACTGCACAATGTCTCTCTCTCTCTCACACACACAAACACACACACACACACACACACACACACACACACACACACACACACACACACACACACACACACACACACACACACACACACACACACACACACACATCACACACACACACACACATTCACGCACAGCAGACATGACACACCAAGGCACTCTCATCTTCTGTACCTCTGCATTATCACAACAGCAACCATTCATGAGGCCCAATACATTCCAACACAAAAAAATGCATACAATGGTTTCACTCGGGACACATATGTATGAACTCTACAGGCAAGTCCAGGTGGACAAGTTGTTTTGAGATTATATGAGAACATCTGGATCTAGACATTTTTGTTTGTTCTTCATTTGTTTTGTTCTTCATTTTTGTTTTTGTTGGGTGTTTTTTTTGTTCTACTATAGGTGTGTTTTAGAACTGCACTGGCCCTGCATCCACAGGTACTGCAAACATCAGCATACAAATCTTGTCTCTTATCTTTAAAGTTAATCTCAAACCTTTTTACTTACAATGTCGTCGGTATCGCCCGTGGGGATTATCTATATTTCTATTCCTCATGGTACAATAGATATACAGTGTTGTTAACTCAAAGCCAATAGGAAGGAGAAGATGTTCTCCAAAACGGCCCACAGGAGGTGAAGGAGATGGAAGGAGAGTAATGATTGTGGTGGGGCTGCAGAAAGACAGTACAGTATAAGACACTACACAGGTACAGCATAAACACACACAGGAAGTAGGTACCCAGCCAGCTAGGCCAAGCTTGGCCAACCATGACCAGCATAAGGCAGTGCTGTCCAAGGCTACAGCCAGGAGCTCTGCTCCACGCTCTGGTGGTCTTGGCAGGCCTGCTGAGAAGTTGTGTGTTACTGAGGCCTTGCCGTGGCCAAGAGGCAGGGCGTAGTGTAGTTTGAGTAATCGTGTGCCCCAGTCATGGAAGGCACAGGTACGCATGCTGTGGTGGTAATGAGAAATGACGTGCCATTAGTGTACCAGTGCTCGCCGAGCTAAGATTAGCCCACTGCCTACCACCCACTACAAGGTCCGTGCCATCACCAGAAGCTATTTTTCGCTGTTTCGTTGTCACAGTCTGGGACTCTCAGGGAGTCAGAGGGGTCACGTGTTGTGTTGAGCCAGTTAAGATGCAGAGAATGTTTTTTTTTCTTTTTTCGTGTGTGTTTCAAATAAAAATGTCTCGTGGCAACAGGGCAAATGAAAAACCCCAAGAATAGCACAGACCGTGTGCCCATAGGCCAGACGAAGTACTACTATATGCTAGTGGAGTGCAATAAAAAAAGAAAATGGTGTCAAAGTCAGTGCCAAAATGATCCCCTTGCTCCCACCCCCACCAGACTATTATCTTAAATGCATCTTCAATGAGGAGACACCGTTGAGTCCATTAATATACTTGTACATTGATTTGGGATGAAAACATTCAACCGCCTGTCTTAGGCAAGATCCATGTCTTGAAGGTCACTGCCAGAGCTGTTTTGCTGCTACAGGGATGTGTTCATCTGAAATCTGATCTCAGCATGTGGGTTGATTTTACAGCACTTAATGAACTGACACCACCAAAAGGCGTTTTATGTGCATCATTTTACTTTATTTTATTTTATTTTTTTATTATTATTTCTGTACTCATTTTTTTATTGTGCTACACAGAGATGCTGAGGAAATGACTGTCAGATCTTCTAAAAAAGATGTCATGGTTATCTGTGTGGTTTTTTTTAATTATTATTCTTTGCTTAGTGAAGGTTTACCCTGTAATGCAGCACTTTAAAGAACATCTAGCATCAATGGGGAATCAGACGTCATTGGGGAAAAATAACTAGGAACATAACGGGCAGCTCTGTATTGAAGCTCACACTGCGGATGATAATGATGATGATGTACTCTGCAGTGATGACGCAATGTGCCAAACATTAGCCTATCTTGAGCCTTTTGGTCTTTTACTGAACACAAAACAGTCACCTGCCAATTGAACACTATATGAATTGAAGCGCACGGAGAGGTTTGCACACAGGCAAATACAAAAAGCTGGCAAAAGACTGTTGGTTAGCTTTGCCGAAACATAGTAGTCGGCCAGTTCTGTTTAGTTCCATCACTCCTACCTTCAGAAAATGTAAAGCTACTGAGTTTGATACTTGAAATGCAAAAGCTTTTTGGCTGGTGAGTATCTTAAGGTATTTTTTCTTTATTTTTTCTTTATTTTGTGGTTGTAATTATCACTATTTTATTTGACTAACAGTTGGTAAATGTATAATGTTGTTAGGTCAGGGGCGTAATACTGCTGTATGGAGGATCTCCATGCCATCTCGTTCCCAGACAAGAGAGAGAGGCCGGGCTAGCAGATGATGAAGTCATTTTTAGAGCAGGATCATCAAATTGCCTGGCTTTTGTATTATCCAGTTTCCATGGGCAACTGTAGTCATGGTAATGCAAAGCCAACCCTCTTTTGTGAAGTCCCGCTTGGTTTCCTCATATGCAGCATGACCAAAAGGCATCCTCCTCTTGGTCGGGTTGGTACGGATGTGTTGTGCTGTGTTGTGCGCCTCCTAAACACTCACAAACATCCGAATCAGTGCTCCCTCGCTCTCTCGCTCTCTCATCTCAGCCCTTCCGCAAAAATAGGGCAAGCACGCTTTGATAAGTAGGTGCCTCGAATCAAGGAAAGCAACTGTACAACAGCAGTACAACAAGCAGCTCCCCCCTGCTAGCAAAGTCAGCAGGCATAGGCACGTAAACGTGAAACACACCGTAAGTTGTAGACACATGTAGCAAACACTGTTGTGTATGGTGGCGTACAGTATTTTAAAACAACAAGCAGCTAAATGGTGAGCAAGCCACAGACCAGAGTGCCAGAGAAATGGATGTCACTCAGTCCTCTTCCCACATCTAGAGACGGAGGCCTGGTATCAGGGTGGGAGTGGGGGAGAAATAGGGCCCGGGCACTTTAAGCTTAAAGGGCTGTTCAAGAATGAGTGGCACAGAACTGACTCACCAGTGGGCCCCGCACCCATGTGGGCCCCTATTTTCAGAATTTCTGAAAATAGGGGCCCACACGGACGGGTGTGGGGCCCACCGGGAAATGCCCGTTATGCCAGATGGCCAGTCAAGCCCTGCCTGGTATAGCCGTGGGTTGTGAAGTGGACGCAGTTAAGAGGATTTGGAGTGCAACAGATAGCAACCGCTTGGAGCACAGTAACCCACCTCACGGACCACTCATTTTTACATACATTTGATACATTTTTAGTCAAGGTAAATGTTTGAGATGAACATTTTGACATTTTTGCATATACTAAGTTGAGTCATATTTAAGTGAGTGTCATGGTGAACCCTTCTATTGTGATCTTGTTCGACTGGTGTAAATAATGGCTTATGTTCTGAGCTTTGTACTGATGGCACTGTATGTTGTTATGACTACCGGACAGTGCAGAGGGAGCAGCACAAGTGTCTTGGGGGACAACTATCGACTTTTCTACATGTATCACTGACACTATGTCCCCTAACTGAAGTATTTGTGGGAAAGGTCTTTTTTTGAATTGTGCTCCACTCTCACTTTTCATGCCATGTATAACTTATAATATTGTGTTCCCAATGGCTTCCTTTTTTGAGTTTACACATACTTTTACCATGTACGATAAAAATGTATTGTAGATTTGCTATGAAGAAATGCAATAATTATAAACCTCAGCACCCGAACAAAATTCATTCAGGATTGAAACGCAGTGTCTACAACGCGGCGGTTGTGAAACGCCTCGCAGTTCTTTGACGTGATTAACGGAGCATGGTGTTACCAGTGATTTTACACTCCTTGTTTATCCACTGGGTCTCAATGTCCACCACACCAAGCTTCTTACCGAGGGTGTTTGTTTGATATGTGTAGTGGTTTGGTTGTGGCACACAGGCAATGGAATGTTTCACAGAGGGTATTTGCGGGTTTGACAAGGGTATTAGTGTGGTCCACACTATGACACTTTCTAAAAAAAATTGTCTATACTGTATGCTGTTTCCTTTTTTTTGTTTTGATAATGGTTTCCGATATTGTGTCTCTGCTTTTAATACATTTACTGACTCATAATGTCACGTTGGTGGGAAAAAAAGGTATATAGTGCATTCACCTTTGTGGGCAAAGTGGGGTACTGTGACAGAGTAAGCACAGTTTACATGTTTATAATTCATTTTATATTACACAAGGAAACGGAGAGGATGTTCCCTCCAGTTAACACAAACATTTGGAAACATGGAAACTCTTCGTCATTTTACTACTATATGTCACCTGAGAAAAATGTGAATAGTATTTTTATAGATTGTTGAATTGGCCAGGTGCACTTGTAAATAGATGGGAAAACATGCTGTTCGGACTGCAAAAGGCCTTTTGAGTTATCTCTGTCACACTTTGCCATTGTTTTTTTTATTATAAGTATGATTTGTGTGAGTCGACTTGTTTCTTACCCACACCACTGTGTGTACTTGATTACCATACATCTATTTGTGTATATATTTGTGATTTTGAATACCAACCTATGATTTTGTAGAGCTTGCAGGAATTCCTTAGTGCTCCCCCCACCCCTGGCGTTGTTTCTTTTGTGATTGTATTTAGCACAACTTGATGGACTTTGTGTTCTTAAAAAAACTTCTGCACTTCAAGCTGAAGTGGTCCCGTAGGAGCCGCTTTGTTTTCTGACAGTTACTCTCCTTTTTCCTCTTCTGACACATTGTTCTCCTCCTCCTTCTCCTCCTTTTTCTTCTTCTTCTCCTCCGCGCACCTCCTCACCGCTCATCTTCATCCCTCCTTTTGATCTTGTGTACAGAATTCAGCTGGAGGGGAGGCTGAGGCTCTGTGGCAATACTGACGAATATTACTCCTCCTCCAGTCATCATGATGGGTCTCTCTCTCTCTCTCTCTCTCTCTCTCTCTCTCTCTCTCTCTCTCTCTCTCTCTCTCTCTCTCTCTCTCTCTGTCTCTCTCTCTCTGTCTCTCACTGTCTTTCTCTCTCTCTCTCTCTCTCTCTCTCTCTCTCTCTCTCTCTCTGTCTCTCTCTCTCTCTCTCTCTCTCTCTCTCTCTCTCTCTCTCTTTCTGTCCCCTAACCTCAAGCATACTATACAGTCACTCGTGCTGTCATTTGTGCAACCTTTCTCTCAACCTTATACTCTTTCTGAGTCTCTCTCTCTCTCTCTCTCTCTCTCTCTCTCTCTCTCTCTCTGGAGACATGTACTCACATCACACATCACCACTCGGTTGGGTGTCAGCACAGAAGTGATAGACCATCTGACACCTGATTGCCAAACAGTCCTTGGTAAACTTTATTCGTTTTTTTTCTGGGAAACTGTAACTCTGTTTCACACAGTCACTGTAAGGCGAGTGACTGATCGATCTGTCCTGGAACTTTTCTTCGAGCATGTCAGTTGTACAGAGGGACACATCAGGAGCTAGACAAGTGACCCACCTGTTCAGGGGCGCTGCTAAAAATTCCGGGCCCCATGAAAGATTCAAATTTTGGGCCCCCAAAATGACAAATTATGTTATCAGCATCCTTCCAGGGGCCCTGTCATGGGGCCCCCCCTCGCGGCACCCATGCACCTGTCTGTCTGACTGTCTCTCTCTCTCTCCCTCTCTCTCTCTCTCTCTCTCTCTCTCTCTCTCTCTCACTCTCTCACACACACACAAGCATAATACACACACATTGCGCACACAGAACAAACACACAAGAAATCTTGCCACTGACCTCAGGTCTCCTCTCCTCCTTCTCCACTACAGGTGTGTCACCCCAAAGCTAAAGCATTTAAATACTGTTCCCACAGTTTTGTTACATGAATCTGTCAAGACTATATTTTTAATTTAATATAAATAAATATGAATACAATATCTAATGATTTCTTTGCCTTTTTGTTACTTGATTACAACTGTACTGTGTCCGTTATTGCTACCTTGTAATGCTTCAGATCAGTGGGTCCGCATTGAGTGCTGCTGACATTCAAAACCAGAAAGTGTTTCAGCGCCAATTTTCTTAATTATTGCAGCACAGAAGTACTGAAAGCCTAGGTTTTTTCCATCATGGCTTTCCCCAAAGGATGAGTACAGTTCTTTGAAAGGCGTGTTGAATTACTGAGTGTAGTTTCCCAGGGTTTCATCCTTTCATCTTTTAGGGTAGCAGGGCTAGGCGATATGCCCTTTCTCCTCTATTGTTTATATCATGATAAACTAATTATATTCATTGTTACGATTTAATATGATTTAATAACATTTTGTGTTTTCACTAACGATTTCACAAAAGAAATAAAGAAAAAGAATAAAAAGATTATTTTTATAACAGGGTTATAAAGTTGATGTAACCAGAATGGCAATGACCAAGTCATAGGGCCTTACTGTCTTGCAGTGCTGTGATAGTTTACTTATCAGTTCCCCTGGTGGAACGGCATGCATTATGGGGCTACAGAGACGTGCTTTTGCGACTTGACATAATAATGAGAAAATAAAGAGAATAACTGAAAACATATGTAAAAGAGACATTTCGTGATGTAGGCGGCCTATATTGTTATCGTAATATAAAGTAAATATTGTGATAAACGTACATGTTTTCCATATCACCCAGCACTATAGTGTAGTATAGACCTGATGTAATGTACCCCTCTGAACTAAAACACAACAACAAAAGCAAAGCTCCTTCCCTGGTAAGCAGCCAGTCATAGAGTATATGAACTTTATTACAGGCTCTAGGCCCAATAGGAAGACACACATCATATTATACATAAAAAAAATAAATAAATAACAATTAAAGAGTGAGTGTCCACCCCCAACCTGTTGTGGCTGCAGTGGCCTGGCTCAGTTTCACAGAGGTGAGCAGAGTATAATCCATAAATTACCCTGAGAGAAAACCCACTGTGGGAAAAGAAAGCCCGCCCTGATAAAGTGTTATTATTTTTGACACGTCTGGCGTGCATGATAGATGCTGCTCTTTTCCAAAAGATGACGTTTTATGGCCGTGTCATTGGAAATCCAATAATGTGGGTGGGGACGGATCTGCATTTTTGAGCCTTTGCCCGCGTAAAAAGTCAAATCACTTTACTGCGCATGGTAACCGCGTGTGATCGAAACGATCCGTCAAAGTCTTATGCCTTCCACTCTTTGTTGCTCTCCTCGCGATGATCTGTATAGATTTTCCACGAGAGATGAGGGATGAGAGCGATGGTAGAATGTAAATGACATGAAGTGCCTTCAGTTCTTGTCAACAGCACATCCTTTGGTTCAAGATAAAAGCAGCAGCAGCCTTTATTATATAGCACCATGGATGTGTGATGCTACTGTCATATGTCTAATATGCCCAAATGAAAATAGAATCACATTGTGAAACACACTCAACAGCACCTTTTAATGCACTAGACATGGGTGCTTAACTTTGTTGATGAATATACTCAAACTTCAAAAATAAATGAATACAGAAGCACTCATCAGATTTCTTTTTTATTTTTAATCGCCTCACAGACGTTTCAGGCTCACATCCTTCATCAGTGTGAAAGGGCAATTGTTGCAACATACATGCAACATGGATGTCTGATGTATTGACACGTTGCTTCACACGGCACATGTCAAAGGCCCCCTGAGGACACATCAATAGGCCTACATGAACACTATTAACAAAGTATAAAACAGATCACCATAAGTAATAATATCTGCCATAATTACTTTGAACAATGACTAAGAGGATAGCAATATCACTTTCTGCAGCAATCCGATTTTCATTCTATGTAGTGGCAGCATGCAGTGGAATTTCATGTTCCTTACATTAGAGGACCTAATGCATCGGTACAAGCCAAGCCACGCCAAGCAGTATCAAATTAAGATTCCATCTCCGTGGCGCGCACCTCGTGTTTCTCCCTCCTTCCTGTTTCTCATTTCCTGCTCGGGCTGCTTGGGCGCGCTTCCCCTAAATCCCTGAGCGCCGCTCCACGCGATGTGTTTATGATTGGCTGCTCGCTGCAAAGCCTTTTAAGCGGGCCCCGAGGACTCCCCTGAGGACTTTCATTATGACACATATATTCTCTCTCTCTCTCTCTCTCTCTCTCTCTCTCTCTCTCTCTCTCTCTCTCTCTCTCTCGTCTCTGTATCTCTTTCTCTCTCTTTTCTCTCTCTCTCTCTCTCTCTCTCTCCGTCTCTCATCTCTCTCTGTCGTCTCTCCCTCTCTCTCTCTCTCTCCCTCATCTCTCGTCTTTCCAGCTCTCTGACACTGACACGGCTGGCAGCATCAAAGAAATTGCCAAGTGAACCATGTGAAAGACTTTCATATCTTCCTGCCCCTGCGAACTGTAAATCCAGACACTACAGGTAACAAATTCCCTGCGCTGGCTCTAAATGAACTACATCATGAACAAAAATAAAAAGACTGGCTGGCTGACTGTGTTGCGGCAACAGGTTGCCTGCAAAAAGAAACTGCTAGGACACTTTTTCTCCCTTTTGATTTTGTGGATGTGCTTCGACTGCCATACTAACAAGCCTTGGTCTTTGCTGGTGCGGTCAAGAGGGCATGTTTGGTAAGGCAGGTACCCCCAGAGATGTGGGTTCAAGGCTGGGTGAGGTCAGGTGGCTTCTCTACCTTAACAGGAAATAATGTCAGAAGTTGGATGGACAGCGAAGGGGGCATCCGAGTGACTGACTGAGTTATGAGAGACCCTCAGGCTGGGGTTGATCCCCCCCCCAGGAGTGACAGACGTCAGACGTGATGGGTGAAATGTGAGTGTGTGGGGGGGCAATTCGGATGCGGAGAGGGAGGTTGTGGGAGATGGATGAGAGACACCTGAGCGTAGTAATTCAGTTCTTTATTCCAGACCCAGGGGGATCAATATCACATATAAAAAACATCACAACACAGTAAAAAGAAGATGAAGAAGAAGAAGAAAAATGTAACAATAATAATAAAAAGCAGAAAAATAATAGGATAGAAGAGCAAAACAAAACAAACAAAACAAAACAAAATGCATCCAGTGCCATCACATCAGTTGAGCATGTGGTCTGACTCCTAGTACACCTGATGCTTTGACACTGAATGTGCTGTATGAAAGCGAAAGCCCAACTGGGAAACTCTAACTCCCATTGTCATTGTGACACAGCACTCAACAGCACACACACAGAACACTGCACACAGTGAAGTTACATTTATGCCTCATCCACGCAAGGGAGCAGCCTTCAATGGCGATTACTCCCCCACCAAGCTGGCAGGTTGGGAGTTGAACCGGCAACCTTTGGGCTACAAGTCTGACGCCCTAACCTCTTCCCCATGACAGATGTAGGCCTATGTTTGGGACATACACTATGTGTGTCGCCATGTTGGGTTGGCATCAGCGTGAGATACACTAGTGATGGATGAAACATGAGTACTATGTATGTGGGACACCTTGCATGAGAGAGTGTTGCCATCACAATGTTTAAGAAGGTGTTCATGACTGCCATATATAACACACACGCACACACTCTCAAAACACACACACACACACACACACACACACACACACACACACACACACACACACACACACACACACACACACACACACACACACACACACACACACACACACACACACACACACACACACACACACAATTTCTGAAAAACCTGAACTGCCCCCCTGGAAAAAAAAAACTAAATCCTCTGAATTATTGAACAAATATATTTTCAGGCAGAATTAATGTTTGGTACACCGGGGAGACGGCGCATGCCGTACGCAGTAAGTCGAGTGGGGTGACTTCTCTTCTCTATTCAACAGGTTTGCTGAGATATAAAGGAGTGAGTCAGGTGAGCAACGTGCATGAAAAGAACGGGGTCTGGAGAGAACCCATTGCTAGTAGTAGTGTGAAATAAATAGCTACAGGGTGAAAAAAGGACACAAGATTTTTATCTGGACCCTTCCCCTTAGTTACTCGTGCATTCTGGGAGGTTAATTAAAGAACATGGCATATGAGATCACTATCTGATCAGTGTCTGTGATAGAGGGGTGTATAATGACTATGAAGCGGTAAATCACTGCGGCTCCCAGGCATGGTGATAGCAAACACCCAAAACAAGCACATTAGCATAGATACCACAGGGCTGGACTGGGAGAGGAATAGGACCCGGGCACTTTTGACTTAAAGGGGTCCCTCATAGTTAGCGGCGCAGAACTGACTCACTGGTGGGCCCCGC
The DNA here is from genome assembly GCF_034702125.1 of Engraulis encrasicolus. NCBI lineage: Eukaryota > Metazoa > Chordata > Actinopteri > Clupeiformes > Engraulidae > Engraulis > Engraulis encrasicolus. The sequence continues at coordinate 21,289,901 of NC_085869.1, forward strand.
ACCCTCGTGGGGCCTCTATTTTCAGAAATGTATACAAAAAATTAAAATAAAAACAATTCCGGGGCCCACCGAGCAATGCCCACTCTGCCAGATGACCAGTCCAGCCCTGGATACACCAGAACAAATAAAGAAATCTCAAGTACCTAATCATCAGATAACGTCCCGCTGGCCATGCTCGTACAAGGCTTGGAATAAAGGTAGGCCTATTTGTTCACCTTATAAAGTGTGTACAGTCATGGCCGTAAGTACCATTGAGGACAAAGAGGTCATGTCCTCTGTATTTTTTTTCAGTAATGTAAAATTTATCTGTGATGAAAATCGCTATATGATCAACAATGATAAATTCAGTCTCTATGTACGCCACCCCCATTTATCCTCAAGGCAGTGATTCATGAAAACAAACTTGAGAGTTTGACTGAAGTGTTGTAGCATTCCAAATGTACCGTATGGAGTACAGCACATAGTATTTGACCTCGGTATTTGAACATGTCTAGTTATGGCCCTGTGTACAGTATGTCTGTATGTGCAGAGGGTAAAAATGTTACCAGTACATGATAATTGGAAAAAGGTTGTAGGTCAGCATGAAAGACTTTTCAAACACTCCTAATTCAAGCAAATGTTAAAGGGACAGTTTGGTCAATTTCAACATGCAGTTGTATTGCTCACGCTACCCTTGACTTGTCAGTACCTGGTGATGCCACATTTTTCTGCTCAGCCCATTCCGAGATATGAGCAATTCTAATGGGGGCAGCGTTTGTTTACATTTTTTAAAAATGAAACATAGGCCAACTCCAAATATTTTCCCAAAAGGTACTGCTGTTTGCTAGTTGTCTGCTGATGTTTTATAACCTTTTGGATGTTTTTGGGAATAAATAAAAATGTTTTTTTGAAATGTAAACAAAGAGCTGCCCCCATTACAATGACCAGGATCTCGGAAACGGCTGAAGAAGAAGAAAAAAAAATCTCAGGCACTGACAAGTCCAGGGTAGTGTGAGCATTACAACTGCATGTTGAAATTGACCAAACTGTCCCTTTAAGTTTCAGATTGATGTATTTCCGTTTTTTTTCTCCACATCTACAATGGTAGGGTTGGAAACAATAGGATTGGCAACTTTGTAAGGAAAAAAGACATACTGTGACATTTCAAGGTGTTATTTCGAACCTGTTAAAGAACTGTGTGCCCCGATAGAGTGGCGATTCCAAAATAAAACCCTGTTCAATAATCCCAGCATCACTAAGACCCATTAGTTTTCTGACGGCAATGCTTCTTCGTCTCATCAAATAGTGTCAAATCTTGTCAATAATAATAATAGTGATGATAATAATAATAATAATAATAATAATAATAATAATACTACTACTACTACTAATAATAATAATAATAATAATAGGACCACAGACATTCAGAGTCTGATGATATTGCTGTTCACTATTTACCCTTTTGCTTTTTATATTTTATTGTGAAATATGCTATGATAGTATAACATGGTAAATGGTTACATCTTCAATCTCTCCCCCCTGTCCACATTAAAATACAGCTCATAAATATGTTCAAAGCTTGATGAAGTGCCATGTCAAGTTGCAAAAGCAAAGAGATTAAAATCCATAGCTGACTATTTGCACTCTGCCACTAATGTAACTGCACGGCAGACCTCCCATTAAAACCTACAGTTTTAATCATTTGCTCTCTAAGACTTGGCAATATTCCCCAGTGATGAAGAAACCCAGCGAAAAGTAAACATAATAAATGGAGTATCAGTCAATGTTGCTCTCGCCAACCGTAATGAATGCAACTTCTGATCTCGCTCTCCGATTTTGCACCGAATCTGCTATGCGCTGAAGTTTCCAGGGGTATGGCAACTTTATTCTCATTTAGTTGATGGCATGAGAAGAGGTCATTGTTATTTCCATTACCATGCTGACATAATGAGCGTAATAGCTCTTATACTGATGCAGGAGAGGAGGTGCCAATGTGCTAGATCTTGCCAGTCAGCTTAGCAAAATGGACTGCACTCACGCCCACCCTCCCTTCTACCCTATTCTGACCCATCGCCAGTGAGACAATAGTGCATTAAGCGTGAAATAATGCCAAGGTAAAACGCTGGCAGTTCATACTGTGCTTTAAAAAACACACACACACAACCGACACCCAGAGGCGCATATTGCCACCAGGCAAGGCAGGCAGCCGCTTGGGGCCCCCAAGCCCCTAGATAGTGAATAACAGCCCATACTGTACTACAGTAGTGGTGATTTTGGTTCAAATGTTGATTCTTTTGCATTTTCGCTTGGGGCCCCAGCTGACTCTAGAATCGCCTCTGCCGACACCTGCAGAAAGTTTGTTACGTATGTATTGTAAGTTCTACTTACAACTCCTGTTACATATGTATTGTAAGTTCTACCGTACTACACAAATCTAACATGTTTCTTTTCAGAATTTTTGAAATCTTTTAATTGGTTCTTAGCATAACAAGTCAGTCATAGGCCCTGGTGCGAGTGTCCACCATAGACCCGGCCTCAGAGGTGATTTTAGATATTTCATATCCTCTTATACATGGACATCAAGGTTGACTTTCACTGAGGAAATGTCATGCTGTTTTAATAACTTACTATAGTTGAGACAAGCCAATTATTTTCACAACCAAACCAGACATTTATGAAGTTGTCATTTTCTTTTATTTTTGGGGATGGTGACGGGTCTCTGGAGGCGGGGCCGGCCCGAGGCATAAGCAAACTATGCGATGGCTTGGGGCCCCCATGCCACCAGGGGCCCCCGTGAGCAGCAAAGTTACAGGAAGAAATTAAACCATGATGCTTCCTAATCATATATTTCTTTCTCATGTATCAATTGCCACAATGGAAACAGGAGCCATTATACAGTATATTGATATATATAACTCAATGGTGGGTACATAATTTTTCATGGCTTTCGGTTTGAGAAATTTCAAGTGCAGTGCATGATCACACAATCTACAGACAGTCTACATATGTCCTTATCTCCCTCACTTGTGCAAGTAAATGAAGGTTATGAAGCATCGGACGCTGAGTAGTTGGTGGCATGGGGGGCCCCGAATTTAATTTTGCTTGGGGCCCCATAAAAGCTTGGACCAGCCCTGTCTGGAGGTCACACTGTGGGGCACACATTGAGATCCCAAGTAGGAAAAAGTGTTTTATGGATAATGACAAAACTGCAGGTGCAAAAACAGTTTATAGATGTGGTTTGGTTTGGTCTGTAAACAGGAGGATTCTTTAGTCATATTAGAGTCAAGTGTCAATTGGAGCACGCCAAAGGGACAAGATGTCAGTGCGTGCGTGCGTGCGTGCGTGCGTGCGTGCGTGCGTGCGTGCGTGCGTGCGTGCGTGCGTGCGTGCGTGCGTGTGTGTGTGTGCGTGCGTGCGTGAGAGAGAGAGAGAGAGAGGGAGAGAGAGAACCTATGCATGCGCATGGGCGTGTCTAAGTCAGCGAAAGACAGAGACATAAAAAGAGGAAGACAGAGAGAGCAAGAGCATGTGCAATAGTGTAGACATTTTGTAGACAATGGCTCATTAGTTTCAATAGCAAACGGTGTCTGTCTCAGTTTATTTGTCATGAAAAGCAGAGAGAGAGAGAGAGAGAGAGGTGACGGTGAGGTAATGGGCAAGCAGGCAGACAGGCTTATCCCTCTCATTGCCTAACTGCCATTGCCTCCCATTTCACTTCTTCCTCTCTGGTTCTGTTGAGATATGCTGCTTTGTCAAGATGAGCTATAAGCTGGTAGTTTACTTGTAACCCAGAACCCAGAACCCAGACCCAAAGCCATAACCCATAACCCATAACCCAGACCTAAACCCATAACCCACAACCCATAACCCATAACCCATAACCCATAACCCAGACCCATAACCCATAACTCAGACTCAAACCCATAACCCATAACACTGACCCAGAACCCAGAGCCAAACCCATAACCCAGACCCATAACCCATAACCCATAACCCATAACCCATAACCCAGAGCCAAACCCATAACCCAGACCCGAATCTCTAAGGGGGGTACTGTAGCGTGTTGTTGTATTGACTTGGTAGCACAGCTCAACGAGTAGCTCATATTGACACAACACTGGCTCCCCAGGTACATACGTCACCACACTAGCATAGCGCCCACAGGGACGGGCCACAGCAGAGGGCCTCATCCGTCCCCAGAGGGGGAGAGAGAGAGAGAGAGAGGGAGAGAGAGAGAGAGAGAGAGAGAGAGAGAGAGAGAGAGAGAGAAAACGAGAGAATGAGAGAATGAGAGCATGCTTGTATGCACACCACACCATGGCGCTCCCCTTGGAGAGCTTCTCAGTGCATATGCATTAGGCCCTATTATTTTCCAATTATGCACACGCCACCAGTAAGGCTTCAGGTCACTGCCATCAGCAGGTCCTATCGCAGTGTATCATAGCACAGTATGTGTACCACAATGTATCATAGCACAGTGTGTGTGTATCACAGTATATCGTAATGTGGTGTGTACCACAGTGTGTTGTTTTTATTTTCATTTAATCCTTGATTAACCAGGAAGGTCCCATTGCACATTTCACAGTGATTCTTCCTCCAGGGGGTACTGGCCAAGAGGCCAAAGGCTCCTTTCCACTGACGTTTTTTCTGTCAGGCCTGGCCTACAGCTCGACACAGTGCGACTCGGAGTCGGCAGAAACTTTTTGCATTACGATTGAGCTGTGTCATGCCCAATTGAAAAGCAAAAAGTTGCGGCTGAGTCGCGCTGTGTTGAGCTGTACTGCCGTGCAAAACAAGAACGCAGTAACTCAAAATGGTCGGAAAAAAAATATATCGGAAATGGGCTCTAAACTACCTAATTTGTCTTGTGTCAAAAAATGGTGGTCCAACACCGTCCCGTTTCAGAGAAAAATCATTTTGAAAGTGCAAAAATTACCAAAAAGTTATTGCGGTGTTGTTGAGTTACTGCTGCACTTTCCAATGGGAATTGGTTTGGGAGTAGACAGTAATACTAGCCAAGAACGCAGTAACTCCTGCAGTAACTCCATTTTGTGGCAGTAATACCAGCCAAGAACGCAGTAACTCTGTTTTTTGTGGCAAAAAGACACATAAATATTGTTTTTTCAGGGTTTTTTGTGTGCATTTAATTTATATCCTAAAAAAGCATTACCAGGAAGTGTCACCACCACTTTACCGACAACACAGTTGTCGCGCCATATAGGAAACTTTGAAGCCTTTTTTCTCAGTTTGCAGTTTTCAGAGTTACTGCGTTCTTGTTTTGTAGGGCAGTGTAGGCCTACCAGAAAACAACCAGTGGAAAAGAGGCCAAGAGTGCAGTGGGTAACACACATAAAGCTCTTTTCCACTGCCCGTTTTCTACCCGGTACAGCTCGACACAGTGCGACTCGGCCGCCACCAGAGCCGGGCTGCACCCAGCCAGGCTGCTGTGCCCCTCCTGGGCCTATTCACCTAAACATTCTGATATGGTCATTAATATGCAACAAATTAGTTTTTTTTTCGGAATACAGTAAATGTAAAGTACTGTATATGATAAAATGCCATCAGTGCTTAACCACCATAGCCCTAATAAACAAATACATTAATAGGCTACACTATTTAGACATTTAGACACTGTCAGTAGACCTAAATGTGAAACAATAAGTGAACAGTGATCCCTTGAAATAATGGAATCGTCCCGTATTGTGAAACAAAAGTACTGTTCCGTATAAGGCTGAAACTGAGCACACAATTTGGTTAAAATGTAGGAAATTGCATCTAAGAAATAAAAAAAATTCTGGGGGAGGACCCCCACTCCCCCCGCCAACGTGCCCCACCATATTCCACCAAATGCCCATTCAACAACTTGGTTCTGGGTTCTCAACAACCGGGTCTGGCCGCCACTTTTTGATTTTTTTGATTGGGCACAACACAGCTTGACTCAGCTCAAAAAACAGCCGGCTGGCTGAAGCGAGCTGAACAGGTTTTTTGCTATCTATTTTCAGAATCCACGCCAGCTCGTCCTCACCGGTGAATCAAAAAATAATCATGATCAACTCTTTTGGAATTCTCTTTAGTTGTTTTTTGACACTGTATTACTTTGATATTAAAATTGAAGGCAGAAATCAACACTGTAGTATCCAAATATCATGTCGCTGAAACTATTTATAGCCTACTTTGATAGGAGAGATATCTGTCGGCCTGACGACGCCAAAAACGTAACTCCAACCATACTCCCGGGTAATACGGTTTGTAATGGAAACACAAACCGGGATAGTTTGACAGTAACACTCAGACACTCAATTCGACACGGTACGCACGGCACAGCTGGGTTGTATGTGTCATTGTGCAGTGAGTGTGGCATAGAATAATGTGCGTAGTAGGACAGTTGTACAGCACGGCTGTATTGTGTGCTGTGGCTCTTTGCAGGGAAGTACAGCATTGGTACCATGTTCACTGCTGAGTGATGAGCAGTAGCATAATGCAGGGGTTCCCAAACTTTACCATGGCAAGTCCCCCCATACACTGGTAGATGCCAGCCAAGGCCCCCTGACATTGGTCTTGCCACACCATTTATTTCTGTGCACCCCCTTTCACAACCATAGTCTATGTCTGTGTGTCAGTGCCCCATTGGGATATATATATAAAAAGGTAATAGCAGTAATGTTCAGAGATGCAATAGATTATTACAAGTTCCTAACTAATGGGAATATTGTTTATCTTATGTTTGTTTATTTTGGTGTATATTAATTATTCAATTATTTATTTTGTTTTGCTATACCACTGGCATAATGTGATCAGAAGGAACCTATAGGCTGATTGGATATTCATTCATTCAGCTGTTGATTTTTCAGGAAACCTTTTCATTGGTCTGCCTGTTACAATAGGCTACTGCACTGTACTACAAAATAGCCTACTGTGCTGCCCTCGAGCTTTTCAAGTTATATTGATATTGATTGCCGGAAAAGACATGTTTCGAATGCAATGGAAAATAGAGACTTATGCCTTCTGAGGTCTAGTCACCTTTCTGTAGTACTCTACAGCATAGCACAGTGTTGTGTAGTCAAATATTTAAATCTACATTTGGTCTTTGGTCTCGTAAGAAACACACGTGGGTGGCAATCTAGATAAACCGGCGTAGGAATAATTTGGCTACTACAACACAGGCGGAGTAAAGACTCACCCTTGCCTTCCATCCTACAACCACTTTGGGTTCCAAATAACAACACAGTGATCTCCAGCAGGGTTGCCAGATGAGGCTGATGATTTCCAGGACAAAAAATGCTCAAAACCCACCTAGAAGCACAAAATCCCGCCCAATTCTACTGATTTCTACGGCAGAAATTGTTCTGGTTTTTCTGCTAAATTTCCTTTTTTCCCGCACACGGCCATCCTAAGCAGCCCAATTGGGCGGGAAACAGCCCAATCTGGCAACACTGAGTGCTGGTTGTGTGTGTGGGGTGGTCTATCTATTTTTTGGGTTGAATACTCAAAGACACCGAAGTGCATGTGGCAACCATCAGAGAGCAGTGGACATGATGCTGGCTCCACTCCACTCTGTGTCTTTGGATGCCAAGAGGCCTGAGGCACAGAGAGGCTACGCCATGAGCAGGGCCGGATGAAGATGACCTGGGGTCCCCTAGGCTACGTGTTGCTGTGGGGCCCCCCTGAAAGACAAATTTCATGACATTTACTGGCTAATAAGTAAGGGTTAACGTTCAGCGAGAAGGTCGCTACCATGGAATAGCAGCACGACAGAGAGAATCTTTAGACCCCGTCGCGGAGCGGAGGGGTCTTGTTCTCTCTGAAGTGCTGCTATTCCACAAAGCGACCGACTCGCCGAACGTTAACCCGCTTATTATATGGATATACTTAAATGATTCACACATGGCGGGGACATTTCTTTATTTAATGTTAAGTTTATTATAATTTTTCATGTCAAAAGATTGTTGGTGCGCAAAACAAAACAGTGCCGTTGTGGAACACCGCTAGGCAACAGGTAACCTAGACAACAGGTGTTGTCTATCACAGCAGCTGATTAGAGTGACAAAAGACCGGACCCCCTGCGGAGTGATATGAAACATTCGCTTTAGCAGTGAAAAGTCTTGTTGCCATTGACAGCGGTCTGATATAGACCAACTCGTCCTTATCTCAAATATCAGACGTGCGAACGTTGGGGAGCCCCATTGAAATGAATGGAGCATTCGACCAATGACGTCACACCATATAAAAATCAAGGGTAATATGCCTACAAACTTTGGAGATGAGTATTAAGAACATTCAAAACTGTGTTCAGCACAAAAGATGTTTTTTTTTTTCAAGATTGCCTCTTGTCACAATTCTGCAATTTTTTTCATTTTTGGCCAATCAGGAGCCCCCTGACAAGTAAGGGCCCCTAGGCTGCAGCCATATCTAGCCTGTGCATTACAGTAATCCGGCCCTGTCAATGAGTAAGACATGATGTGGAGGAGGAAGAACACATTGGCTTCTTGTGTGTAAAAGAGGAGAGGAGAGGAGAGGAGAGGAGAGGAGAGGAGAGAGAGCCGGGGAGGGTCTTGTCAAGAAAAACATGCATGCTGTCACGGGTCGAGGCTGGGCCCACCGGGACCCTGAGGCCAGCGGGAATCAATGCGCTCTTCAGCTTTCATTCGCTTTTCCACTGCTTTTACTGTTATATTTTTATCATGGATGGGTCAAGGACTTGATCATGACTATTCTGTATTCATTCTCATTTTCTGAATGATATCACGTCCTACATGCATGTACAACTTTTACTGTCATTTTTTCATGGATAGATGAGGGAGTTGTTTTATTCAACTCTTGATTTTTACTGCAACACATTTTTTTTAAAATGTATGGATGGGTAAGGGAGCTGATTTTCTATTCAGCTTCCATTCTCTTTTTCACCATCTTCTCTATGAAACTACAGTATTTCTTTTTCCGCACACCTCAACTGGTAGGTGCATCGGAGATGGCCCATGGGTGACTCAGCATACAATTTGAAAAAAACTCCCGCACAATGACCATTCACTGTTTTATAATACACGACATTTGGGCCCTTGAGGACCAAAACATTGTGTATTAACCCATTGATGCCTGATGTGTTGCGCAACATTGGCCCTGGCGCCTGGAGCTGCATTACGCAACATTCAGGCTCATGAGATTTGAGACAACTTTATTAAAAATCTCTGTTAGTTTGAGATAAATGAACACATTCTAATGAAATATGGGGGTCTTAGTGTTTAAATGCAACTCAGGGCATATTTTTATATGCTTCAGAAGCTGAGATATTTAGGTTTTTATAGACTGAGGTCAGCTTTTCTTAAAAAGGGCTCAGGCATTCAGCACTCTTTTTTACAGGTGCCTTAGGTGTCAATGGGTTAAAGAAAACAGTGAAATGGTCAGGGTGCGGGAGTTTTTGGAAATTGTCACCATCTCCTTGTCACCTTCTCTGAGAGCTGGACAGTAATCTTTACATCAACAACTTTTACCGTTGTTTCAGCACTAATGGGTAAGGGAGTTGTTTATCTACAAAATATGTGATTGCTGCTCTTGGCTGTGCACAGTGCCAGTGCAGGTAATTAGGCACAAACAATCCTCCTGTTTCTAATGTTGTCCATCTCATGAATTATAATAAAAACACATTTCTAAATAAAACAAATATTGTTCTCTTGTTTACTCACACAAATGCTGGCACATA
>NC_085869.1:21304576-21337076 GCF_034702125.1 Engraulis encrasicolus
TGAACCTTAGCTCATAGAAGACTACAGTAGAAGACTACAGTAGGCAACAGAGATGAGTGCACCCGCACGCGCGCACACACACACACACACTCTCTCACACACACACACACACACACACACACACACACACACACACACACACACACACACACACACACACACACACACACACACACACACACACACTCCAACACACCAGGGGCCTCATTTATCATCAGTTCGTAGAATGTCTTCTAAAGTGTGTCTTACGAGTGAAATTTAGAATGTTCGCAAGTACAGAAAAATCGGGATTTATGAAACGTGCGTTGGCTGTTCCTACGCACACGTCTGCATGATAAATCCCACACCTTCCAAATCACTGTGCACGCGCGCATTCGGGGTAATTTGCATCCCGAAACGCCTCCAAGTAACCATATATGGTATTAATATATATTCAAATGCCATGTGAATTCGAAGGCGCCACCCTGTTTGGACACACATGAACACACGCGGACACACGCGCCAGTCGAAGCGCTGGCGGGAAGTGTGGAGATAGAAACATTTCCGCAGCAGAAGTGGAGGTGCTTTCGACAGGAGGAGGACAGTGTTTCAAAATAAGTAAAAGAAGGAGACACACATGGACGAAAACACTGTAAAATAGCACACTGTCATACTCCATTGTCATTCAAAGTAAACTGTAGCTTGCACGGTCAATATTATTTGCAATTTCGTGTTTCTTCCACTCGCACGCGTGGTCTGAGGTGTGCGTAGATTTAGGCACATTTCTACGTTCAAGTACATGTTCATAAATCCCATACTTTGCTCAGGAATGATCGCACGCACGCTTTACGCACAGATCTGTGCCTAAGAACGCTTGATAAATGAGGCCCCTGGACTGTATGACTGGCCTATAGCCCAGGGATTTGAGCCAGTACTGTATACATTGTAGAAATCCTTTCTATTTGATGTGTATGCGTGTATTTGGTGTGTGTGTGTGTGTGTGTGTGTGTGTGTGTGTGTGTGTGTGAGTGAGTGTGCGCACATGCCTGTGTGTGTGTGTGATTATTCATCATGAGGCACACCATTGGGCACTGGTATAGTTTCAAAAACAGTAGGGCTGGGGTGAAAACAAACTGCCAATACGCCAATACAATGCTGCCAATAAAATACAGTGTGTCTCTTTTATATAATTGTACTATAGGCCTACGTATGTTACTTGATTTCTGTTCAGCATTTATCATCCCCTTGAAAGAGTATCCGTCTTTACCCACTACTATGCTATCTCCACATGGAGTTACTCTAAACATGTACAGTGGGCAGAAGCCAGCACAACACAAAGAAGATTCGTACCACCAGGGGTGTAGTGGGTGTGGTACACGGCGGTACACAGTCCACTCTCTTCTCCTCAGCGGAAAAAAAAACAACAACTTCTGTCCGTGCTTGAATACAAGAAGTAGAGAATGACACACAGCACTAGGTAATGGACCAAACAGATGGAAATTGAGAAGAAATGACAGGAGGTCGTAGGGCTGGAGGTGGGGAGGGGTGGGAGATGGGCGGGTGACGTAAGTTGCCTAAGTAATTGATGACTTCACAGATCTCATTCCCCCACTTCACTGCGTACCACTATTACAGAAGCCTGAGATGCATCATTAAAACTAGGTTTTTATGTTGTTTACTAGGTGTATGTGTTTACATGCACACCTGTACCAAGCAGAGTGCATCACTGATCTGATTACAGTACTGAAGAAGACTCTCAAACTCAAAGAAATACAACTAAATGTACTTTATTTATTTCATTTGACCTTTATTTATCCAGGAAGGTCCCCCTGAGGTATAAAACCTCCTGTCCTGTCCAAGACCACATAAAGACCAATAAACAGATGAGGCACATGTACAGTACAAGACTTACAGACAAACAAGAAAAGCACATGCAAGGATATGCATAAGCCATACTCATATCAGACATGGGTGCAAACAGTTAGACACTAGACAAAGGCTAGCAAGCAAAGCAGGCAAGCACTAAGCAGTGAAAACAAAAGCGAGCACACAAAAGACAAGAATACAGGGGACCACAAAACTGAACTGACATAGAATGACATAAAAAACACAGCAAAAAAATAAAATAAAAACAGTGACACTCCTTTTTTTCTTTAATAGAGGGCACACATTCCAAATTTAAAAACTGTTGGAGGTTATTCCACACATGTGGGGCATTGCAACTAAAAGAAGTCTTACCTAGTTCAGTGCGTACAGAAGGGATGTTTATTAAGCGGGCTTGCGGAGCAAGGACCATGCAGAGCATGGCCCTTGCAGAGCAAGGCCCGTTTATAGTAATCTCTAAGTCCTGTTTATTTATTAAGCGGGCTTGCGGAGCAAGGACCATGCAGAGCATGGCCCTTGCAGAGCAAGGCCCGATTATAGTAATCTCTAAGTCCTGTTTTTTTTATTATTATAGCTTGGTCTTGTGCAGGGGCAGTAAAAATAGAAAATGGATCTCCTCCTAGGCCTTTCGAGATAGAGACACCGTTCAAACACTAAAACGACCGGCTCGGCTTGGAGATCGCGTATAGTTATAGGCTTCTCCGTGTCTCTTGTCGTTTTCCCGTTTTTGGCGATTTTGTTAAAGCCTGGGTCCCCATTGAAAACAGTGGTGGAACCTCCATGAACCAAGGTTCCGCCACTCTAGAGATTAGAGTGTAGGAGGCTTTTTCGGTCATAAAACATCAACACTTTCACCTAGAAGTTTAGTTGACGCGTTGTTAGCAAGCTCTATGGGATGTCTCCAAATTGTCAAAGTTTCATCTCCCAACTCCCAATACTTTTTAAATGGCAGGTTTGTAAAAAAAACAGGCCTGGCTCTATGGAGAATCCCAGTCTTTCGAAAAGTGCATTTTTCAAGAGATCAGCGCATGTCCCACACGGAGGTCCATTTGTGCCTGAACCCTTTAACCTATAAACTTCATTCAAAGACTGTTAGAGAGATCACAAGCATGACTCCGATCTGTGAAAAGGACATGTGCCAACTCCTTTTAGTTTTTTTACAACGATGTTGTAAAGACAAAAAACTCATTCTCATTCTATCCCCTGTTTAAGGCTCAATACTAACTGTCAGTTAGTATCAGAACAGGTGCTCCCACTGAAGGGTTCCATCTTAACTGCCACTGTCTCAAGATTCTATTCTTAACGAGCAGGTGCGAGCAGCCATTCTAGAAGTCTATTGTTCAGCTCTTCAATGCAATGTGATATAGTCTTGCTGGACTGTGCATGACAGCTAGCTGCTTGGCTTAATGGGAATGCATGCTGCTGGATTAGAGATATGGAGGTTGAGAGTTCGAATCCCACTTGAAGCGATGCTGATTTTCAAAATTATATCATATGCAGTGTTCCTTGGCCAACTTAAAATGCCATGTATGTCATTTAGTATGCATGGCAAATGTGCTGGATTACAGATATGGAGGTTGGGGGTTTGAATCCCAGTCAAAGCCATGTTGATTTTCAAAATTATATCATATGCAGTGTTCCTTGGCCAACTTAAAATGCCATGTATGTCATTTAGTATGAATGGCAAATGTGCTGAATTAGGGATATGGGGGTTGGAGGTTCGAACCCCAGTCGAAGCCATGTTGATTTTCAAAATGATATCATATGCAGTGTTCCTTAGCCAACTTCAAATATCATGTATTGTATGTCATTTAATATCAATGGCAAAGGGGTTGGATTACAGATATGGAGGTTGTGAGTTCTAATCCCGCTCGAAGCCATGTTGATTTTCAAAATTATATCATATGCAGTGTTCCTTAGCCAACTTAAAATACCATCTATGTCATTTAGTATATCCCCAAAACGCAGAGCTACAACACTTTCAAGATGGCTGAATCCAAGATGGCTGAATTGTTTGGCCCATAACTTCTGACTGGGTGGATAGAGTTTTTCCAAGATTTCTTTTAGCTTTGTTTTCTCAATAGTACTTTGTTTCATCTCTGCCCCAAAAGGCAAGCCCGCTTCCAGCATTTTCTGTGAGAATGCATTTCTAGTTTTATTTCCTGACCTACTGCCACAGGAATTGCATTGGCGTGACAACAGACAGCTGAAGATGGAAGTTATCCAACCATTGCCTTTGCAATAAAAATAAGGGAATGGATTTCTCTCCTGAGTGATAGAGAAGTCCATGATGTTACCATTGCATACAGTGTGCAGTGATGTGTTCTCATCTTTGCATTAGTAATAAAACACAGCGGTGCATGGTAAACCACTGATAAATCAGTAAGACCTATCTTCATCATTTCTTTCTTCTCTGTTCTATATAACAATTTGTTAACTATGCATTCATGGACAAGCCCAAGAACATGATTAGAGCCCTTACAATAAGTAAAAACAACAGAGTAGAGCCTCCACATTGTCAAGTCCACATTGCCAAGTCTACAGCGCCTTGCACGAGTTATGGATCCTTTTTTATGAACGTCACCCTCTCCTCCTCTCATCTTCTGACAGGCGGCCCTCTCATGTCTTGGCCTCTAATGATGTGAGGATAATTACATCAAGCACTCCTGTGACTGCTCGCCTCATGGGATGGTCAGTCAGCTCACTTCCCGCTCTTGAAAATTAGCCTGGTGTTTCTGCACATCGTACGGTATTTATCCCTTTAGCTCGGTCACTTTTCCTTTCAAGGAGCCTGTGATTTGGTGGACGTTGTCTTTAGCCACCCCAGCTAAAAGCTACTATATTACACCAGCTGTTCATACTGACTGCAGCAAAAGACTGTGGCTAGCTTAAGACAGGGGAGATGTTGGCTACAGCAGTGGTTCTTAACCTTTTTTTCTTAACGCAGCCCCTTACCTGTGCCCAAGACAAGTCGCGCACCCCCCCAACTCAAGCGTCTACACGTATATACACACTAAAAAAAACATTTTAGTGATTAATTACAATGATTCTTGCTTGAGACATTAATCAATACCTTATGCCTTTACATGGGGACCAAAACATGTTTTAATTTGGTTTTGATTTGGTGTAATTATAATGTTCTCTTGCAGAATTTTGGCCACAACCTCAACACAAACAAAATTCTGCGCACCCCCTGAAATCTCTGGCACATCCCCAAGGGGTGCCCGCACCCCAGGTTAAGAACCACTGGGCTACAGGATACTTTTCATGCACAAACGCGTTGCCATGTGTATTTCATATCACTTTTGATCTTCCGAACTCCCATGTTGAGGTCATAAGGGTAAGGGTAACGTAAGCTGTTAAATGAAAAAAAAAAACTAGTTTAAAAGGTACCCAAGCCAAATGTCAGCTATAGAAATAAAATATTATAGGCTTAAGTAAAATATTATGTAGCCTATTACATTATGGTTATGCTTCTTGTACTACTTCTTAGTTACAAACCCCTTTCCTTCCACTTGGAAAGTCATTCAGCTGATTGTTTGATGAGCATTTGGTGTGGTTATATTCATTGCCATGGTAACCTCACTTGATGGTATAATTCATCTTTTTTCAGTCATTTGATTTACTGCCATCTACAGGATAAAGATATCCGTGTTTACCAGTCTCATCACATCAGTAGTCAATATTCTTACTTGTTCATATTGGTCCAAAAGGAAAAAAATAACAAACCATGCCCCCATTAGAATGAGCAAGATCTCAGAAAGGGCTGAACAAGCAAATGTGGAGGTGGCAGCGTGTTCTGATAAATCAAGAGTAACACGAGCAAGACAACTGCCTGTTGAAATAGGTAGGAATTCCCCTTTAAATACAACTGAGTAGCTACATGGGGTTGAATGATAATTAGAATGGTTGCACTGCAATCTATAATGCATCAGGCCAAGGAGCTATGTTTAAGAGTTCATTGGAGAAAGGAACATCGAAACACGATTTTCTCAGTCAAAACTCAGGGAGGGAATAAAGCCTGATCCCGCGTACAAGAAACTGTGGATCATGGAATTCAGTCATTTGTTGTTAGCATTATAAAGACATCAAAGTCAAAACACAAGGGATGTCTTCAAAATGAACCCATACCTAGTACTGGAGGTAAGAAGTAGCTCTGCAAACAACTACAATTCCCTGTCTCCAACCAGCATGAGGAACAAATCCAGGATCAAAAGCTGGATCTCACTGAAGTTGCTGAGGGGACAAATTAAGGACAACTGACATGTCATGCTAGACGAAGCAAAAATGGGAAATCCAAGCTATAATAATCCATGTGGGGACAAACAACCTCTGAGCAGAGTCTACTGTCAGACAAGGCAACAAAATAGCCATATCCACCATACGAATATCCACCGGAAAAAACACTGGAAGAAGATGTTTCCCTTAGTTGCAAATCTGACAAGAGAAGCATTACAGCGCCTTACCGCAATGGACAGTACCATAACCCCTGGGCCCCATTACAAACAACACCTACCTCCAGGCTTCACGGTGAGAACCGTAATGAGCAACCAGCTGCATGTCAACAGACAACACCTCTGAGACCAGCAAGTCAACATGTATACCATCCGTTGGTCTTGCAACCTTGCCACCGAGTCATGCATTAGTTCCACATAAAATAAACGCATTACTGCATAACTGCATGCATAAAACCCCTCTGTAATAGTTTTTCGATTTATAATTCTTAAATACTGAAAATTCCTCAAAACTTTTCAATGGCAAGTGTTTATTTTTGCACCAAAGACCCCTTTTGGACATACGTGCGGATCCCCTCAACCTGGCTCACTGAACCACTGGGGTTCAATTGAAACCAAGTTCGGCGCTCTAATGCTCCACACCCTTGAGGCACCACCATGCTCCATGGCCAAAAGGACCATGTAATCCAGTGGCTCAACAGAGACATGAAGTCTCTTCCAAACCCCCACCACTTAAGGGATGCTCTGCCTCCTCCAAATCCAACACCATGTGCCATGCAATCTCCTGCTGTTCCAGAACCATGCAGCGCAATAAACCAACAGCCCAATAATATTGCCATGAAATATGCATTTGTGCTGGAAAACAAACTTGGAAAGATAATACAATGACAAGAAAATGACAAAAAACAAAACAACTCATACAGTATTTCCCTGACCATTCATTGTATATCCGTTCCCCTGAATCTCCTTCTTATCTTGAGGAAATATTTTATACTCTCTTCACTCACATGTGAGAACAGAAGCTGTCATGTATTGTTAAGTTAACTCAAGTGAAAGAGATGGTCACAAATTAGATCCTTAAACGTAATGAACTTTGTCCAATTTTGATAAATCAGTTACAGTAATAGAAATGGGAAAGTGCTCATTGTTTAGTTCTGCAAAGCCTGTGATGGGATTCAGAGTTGATGACATGTTTGACCAGGCCGGGACAACATCATCTGAAAGCTCCCCTCTCTCAATACATACACTGTAATGGGGTCCCGATTCTAGGCCCTCTCTTTCCCTGGGCCCGGGACAACTGACCCCTTTGCCCATAATCTACTATCTGACCACCATTCCTATATCATACTTTAACAAAAACATAATCTCAGAAATACACAGTACATGATAATGAATATGATTCAACCATCACCCATATTCAATATTACTGTACACATTACAGATGTGTGTTTTACAAATACCTTGTGTGTCACAATTTGTGAATGACATTGCACACTTTTGTCATTCTCTGTCTTTGAAATCAGCAGGAAAGTCATTTATTTCTGGTAGAGCTGAAAGCTGGAGCCTGTGCCGTGTGCAGCTTATAGTAATATCAGCACCAAGGACAGTTGCACAGAAGAAAAACACAAAAACCAACAAAGAGAAACTATTCTTTTGTCTGTGTGGCAAAGGTTGGTAAAGTCTGTGGGGTCTGCTATCCAACTACAACCACATCCAGATGTGGAGTTTATTGAAGACAGGTCTGGTGGAACTGTAATCCCCTTCTACTCCTCTAAAGCTTGTCATCAGGGAAAGTAAGAAGAGATTGATAAATTATATTCTTTGGTGCACATGTCTATCAAGAGCCACCAGTCTTTGCTTGACTGTACCTCTGGATTGACATTTTAATTTTTGAAACCAGGAACATTTCTGCATGGTTCCGATGCCATGACTTCCAACTAAGTCACAAGTGATTATAGGGCCTTTTTACCGTGTCAGTGGGACTGTCAGAAATAATGTGGGTGTACAATGACCATTGTGAGAGAAGAGCTTTCATTAATTCCTGAGATGCCAAAAGGTACTTGACAAATGTGTCTGCAAGATCCAATGGCCTTTTCTCTCTCTGAAGCCTTCTCTCTGTGATAATGATGTCTTCCTCCTCACTGACACTATGAGAAGAAAGACTGAACTGCCAAGTAGGGTATAATAGCCTCATGACAATCTGAATCTCATACCGAAGTACTGTATCATTCTCTTACTGAAGTCTTTTTTCACTGATAACTGCATGCACATGAGGTCACTCACATAAAAGAACAGAGAGAGACCAAAAATATATGCTACTACATGAAGCCTACTTCTGTTTCTGCCATTTCCTGCCCATCCAACCAATCAGCAAAATAACAAAGGGAGCCAATAGGAAGTGAGCCTGTGATCTTTTTTCCAGTCGTGCTTTGCGCGTTTTTCGAGGCAACACAATGGGCGTTGAAGAGTTATTTAAAAGCTAAAGATGTGTTTGACTGTAATATTCGGCAATGTAGGCTCATAAAGCTGTTTGTTTGCTGTTGTGATGTGTTGAAATGTTGAAAATGAAAACAAGTATTTGTAGTGTGCTAACCGTGATAGACTGGGGCTTGTGCAAAGGCTAGTTCTATATTTGAATAGACATTCACCGGTTTGTTGCCCGGATGAGCCTCGGTGGTCCGGGGTGCAGGCTTCAAACCTGCAGCTGCTTAGCGGCAGAGTGGTTCGATTCCACCTTCCGGGCGAGGGAAGTCGTTCTTCGGTGCTCGCTGTAGAGCTGCGCAACATAAAAAGGTGCTACTATGATAATGTCTTTCACACTGATCACTGCATGACAGTAGCGAGAGATAGTAGCGTAGCATAAAAGAATAAAGGGGTGTGAAAAAATTACCGTTGCCTACTGCAGCCTCTTGCCTCTCCCACTTTTGAGTAGGCCAAGGTAATGAAGCAAACTAATTAACAAAGGGAGCCAATAGCATTTGAGCATCTGTTAGCATTTTCCCGTCATTCTTTGCGCAATCGTCGAGGCCACAATTCCAAATTTGAGACACTTGTCCAAACTAATAATGTGTCTTGATGTGTAGGCTACTGGTTCTGCGGTGCACTTAGGTTTGTGACTAGTAGGTTATGTGTTAGTTGATGTGAGAGAACAAGTCTTTGTAGCTTGCCAACCATGATAGACAGGGACTAGTGTATAACTTACCTTTATAATTCTACCGACACACCATTGCTCTCTGCCCGGATGAGCCTCGGTGGTCCGGGGTGCAGGCTTCAAACCTGTAGCTGCTTAGCGGCAGAGTGGTTCGATTCCACCTTCCGGGCGAGAGATAGACAATTATGGTGCTCATCGTGAACTCGCAAGCCTGTACTGTGATTAACTATCAATTACGCTCTCTAACACTGCTGTTAGTGTCAAAGCTATGTTTTTTGGCAAATACCTTGTGTGTAGCAGTTCATGCGTGAATGACTTCTGGAAGAGATTAATGCAAGGGACAGTGTTTATGTCAGCACCATGGACAGCGCATTAGAGGAAGGCGGAAAAAGCAAAAGAGCTAGCTGCTACATTCTACAGTCTGTGGGGTCTACTATCCACCTACCCAAATGTGGAGTAGCCTATTTTTTCCCTCTGAAGTTTGATTTGCCGCAATGGATGCCATGCATATGGCATATAGTGTTTTTAAAATGTATTAGAACCAACAAAATAGTTGTTTTCAGCTGTAATTGATTTTGGAATTATATGTTTTAATTGCTACCATTGCTTTCCTTTAGCCTAAGTACTAGGCCTATGTAGCCTAAGTTTTATGTTTTAAAAAAGTGATCAAGCATGTTTCCTTCCTCAAACATCTAGATCGGCTATTTACACGAGTTTTACATGAACAACATTTTATTATGACATGTATTGTAGCAATATGTAGCATTTCCTATTAAATTTATATATATATATATATATATATCTTTTACATAGGCCTATATTAACTCCACTTGCAGCCATGCGTAACCTAATGTGCATTGTTCCACAAATGGAAAATTGTACTACACTAATAGGACATGACACACAAGTCCTTAGTAGTATTACAACTTGGTCAGTACCAATCAGGTGACAGCAAATCTGAACAAGAACTGTGTCTTCAGCTATTTATTGACACATTTACTAAAATGATGGCTGGGGCATGATGACAGCCATGATATTATGTTAATACTAGTTAGTCCCCCTCTTCCTACCATCTGTTAGTAATTTGCAAGGGTCTTCATTGCTACATGGTCTTGTTTCAAGATGTGAATGTGCATGTGCAATGATTCATGTAAAGTATTGTGGTTGGAGGAGAGGGGGCAGCTTTTGACCTTCCAGTTGCCCTTTGCTGAATACTAGACTCCTGAGTTCGCTGACATCTGTCAAGCAAAATGCACCCA
The DNA here is from genome assembly GCF_034702125.1 of Engraulis encrasicolus. NCBI lineage: Eukaryota > Metazoa > Chordata > Actinopteri > Clupeiformes > Engraulidae > Engraulis > Engraulis encrasicolus. Next base: position 21,315,085 of record NC_085869.1, read on the forward strand.
GATCCACATGTAGCTCGCGTAGACAACAAAGATCTTACAAACACAAAGATCTTACAAAATCCAGGTTAATAAACGTGGTCTTCAAAAAAAAACGTAAGGCCAGCTTCATGGGAATTTATTTAATTTTGCATCTAAGTCGTAGAAAAGGAATTAGCAAAGATGGCAACCTGCCCCCCTGGTCCCCTGGTCAATGCTAAATGCACCTGTTGTTTGGTACCACCTGTTAAAAACTCACACACATCACTGGTGGACAATCACTTAGACAGGCAGACACACAGACAGACACTCAGACAGACAGACTTCAGATAGACTGACAGACAGGGGCACTCCAATATCTGGCCCAAACCCCCTTCGGCAGGGCAAGTAGTCATTGCTGGCCCTGAAAGAGGCAATGTTTAGCCTGCAATATAGCCTGTTATTCTTCACATCAAGCATCTGCTGTTCCATTGTAAAATGTCCCAAACATTTGTGTTTTTTCATCTTGGGGGAATTCAGAAGTCTCGAGGGAACATTATACTGTACCCCGGTACAGTACATAACCCCTTTTTGTGTGTAAAACTACTGGTCCACATCAAACCTAATCCCTTATGGCCCAGTCCCTCAGATACCACATTAAAGACACCCTCCCCTCCGCAAAGTATTCAAGGAAGCATTCATCCGTCCCAGTGCGGAAACTTGTTCCTTACAAAAGTCTTTTTCCTACAGATTAGATAAACATGTTGCCGCAAACAGACTCAATGGCTTTGACAGCTCAGTAAGTAACATCTCTCAGGCTGGCGCCCGTCTTGAAAAAAGGAGCGTAATTTCATTTTGTGTGTAAATATCGGTTTTGCTGTCTCTGAGCACACCTGCACAAAAAGCCAGGCTGACAGCTCTGACAAGCAATTACTGTTCCTTGTGTGTTGTGCAGGTGACGTACACACTGAGTTCCCATGCAGCGGCATGCGGGGAGAGCCAGAGACAGCCTGAGATGGAGACGGCTCTGGAGAAAAGCAAAGCAGTGCGTATTTACAGATCTCAGAAGCTCTGTCATGTTCAGTAAAAATGTTTTAGAATGACTGAAAGACTGTTGGAGTTGGAGGCTAGCCCGAATGCAAATGACAGGGGGTGTGTGCAAACTGCCACTTTTCATCACTTTCCTGTCTACGCATGATGTGCTTGTGCCCCTCCCTCTTTCATTTCACGTATGTCTTTCTCTCTCTCTGTCTCTCTCTCTCTCTCAGGCTTTGTGTTTGCGAGCCGTGCCACTTTGAACAACTTTCAAAAAGGCCTTCATTTCCTTCCGTTTTCGAAAACAGACGACTCTTGACTGTCCCTATGGAGTGAGAACAAAATATTTGGTTATATTGATATTTGACTTAAAGGGACACTGTGTGAGATTTTTAGCTGTTTATTTCCAGAATTCATGCTGCCCATTCACTAATGTTACCTTTTTCATGAATACTTACCACCACCATCAAATTCTAAGTATTTATTATGACTGGAAAAATTGCACTTTTCATACATGAAAAGGGGGATCTTCTCCATGGTCCGCCATTTTGAATTTCCAAAAATAGTAATTTTTAGCAGCAAAATTGACTCTACTTGGACCATACTAGAAAATATTTGTTTATTGCTTAGTAAACTTTCATGTAAAGATCAAACTTGGCAATATGCAGCCCAGTTTCAATGAGCAGCATAGTTGCAGTACCTTTTTTGACCTGCACAGTGTCCCTTTAAGCAGTGCTGAGGTTTTTAAGGGGGGAGGGTGGGGGTGTTCGCCTTTATTCTTGACAGGACAGTGAAGGACAGGGAGTGATGAGAGAGACGGGGAGGGATCGGCAGATGACCCGGGCTGGAATCGAACTTGGGTTGATGGTGTTGTAACCCAGTAACCTACCCTTTAAGCCACGGCAGGGCCAGCATTACTTTAAGTTTCAATGGAAGTGATTATTGTTGCTTTCAGTACTGCAACATTAGGTCTCAAAGGGGTGACATTATCTTTACTTCTTGTGTTTTCATCCCGTGGGTGTGTAGACATTTCTCATGGAATATCCCTCTAACAAAATATTTACATAGCCTACTATTTAACAAATTGTAAATAAAATAAAAATGCAATTTACATTTTATACTTGTATTTTTTCTTTGCTTTTTTACGTTAGAATGGTGTTTGTATTGACATTCAAAGCAATGAAACTTCTGATTCTTTATGAATTTCCATTACATGTTTATATGTTTATATTTTCCTTTTAGTGTGAACAGACCCCCCATTACCTACATAAACCTGGCGCTGCCAGTTAACTGTATATTCCACCAAAGTGGCGGCACGTGAATGTTTCTTGAACCACTTTCTATAAAGATAGATTTTTTTTAAAACTTGCATTTAAGGTCTCTGTGGGCAGGTGTGTCAGTTCATGTGAGCTGAGCAGAGCACATCTATACACCATGACAGAAATGACCAATGAACTGGAAACACATTAGCCTGTGCTCTCTCAGTGCTCTCGGCCATCACTTAGTGTCTGGTACACCCATGAAGTGTTAGAGCCTCTCATCAGACCCCTGCAGTGACTCCAGTGGATCAGTGCATCTTCCTGTGTAGCAATGGCAGACAGGGCTGGACTGGCCATCTGGCATAGCAGGCATTTCCCTGTGGGCCCTGCACCCTTGTAGGCCCCTAATTTCAGAACTGTAAAAAAAAAATAATAAAAGTTTTTTTTTTTACATTTTTACAGGGTGCGGGGCACACCGATGAGTCAGTTCTGCGCCACTAATTATGAGGGGCCCCTTTGAGCTAAAAGTGCCCGGGCCCTATTTCTCCCCCAGACCGGCCCTGCTGGCAGATAGAGATATGTCTGAAGAATCATGTCATCCATCATTATATCATTCACCATCCAATGAGTAAAGATCTTTGTCAGTTAGATTTTTATAATTGTCTGTTTTTAGTCAAACTTCAAGGCTGATGCAAGTTGTTTGTGAGCCATCTTTTCTTTTTCCTTTTGTTTCATCAGACTTCAAACTGAATATCTGAGGGAGTTTGATAAGAGTTCTGCTCCATTCAAAGCTGAGTTTGTGGCCCCAAATATTTTGACAACGTAAAAAAAAATTGATGAACTTTTCAATCAAAAAGTTGTGTGAAATAACTTGCACAAATTACCAACATTCCAACAATCAAAACCGCAATGAAGTTGCATAATGATCATTAATAACTATTGAGTTTTGCTATGATGATTAGCTTTCCATATGTGGTGACGAAAGGAAAAGAAGTTGGGATGAGTGATGGGGGAAGTGGCCCATCACATTTTTGGGAGTCCTGCCAATTACACTGTGCTGCAGGAGTGGATGTTTACTACCCTCCCGTTAACATGATTAATGGAATAATTACAAACCACACACGCACACACCCAGGGAAACTGACAAGGGGGGACAAAGGAGTCAGCTGTCCCGGGCCCAGGGAGATGGGGGGCCCATAATTGGGCCCTCATTACATTGAATGTATTGGATGGGGGGCCCTTTCAGATGACTTTGTGTTGGGCCCAGCCAAAGCTGTCAGCAGGCCTGCACACACCCACACACTCATTCACACAGGGATAAGCACACACTCGCATACACACCCGTAGACCCACACCATGCACACACGCGCGCACACACACACACACACACACACACACACACACACACACACACACACACACACACACACACACACACACACACACACACACACACACACACACACACCTTTAAAAAAACAACAACAATGGAATGCTCTGTCCTACACCACCTTCACTCATTGTATAAATCAAGAAGGAAACATAATTTTTTGTAATTGTCTTTCATTCAAAGGCGTGCATGTTATTTATGTCACCAGGATTTCATTTATTTGTTACTCCAGCGCCTCGCAGCCTTGCTATGTTAAACCCACCCCACCCCCTCTCTTTGTGTGTGTGTGTGTTTGTGTGTGTGTGTGTGTGTGTGTGTTTGTGTGTGTGTGTGTGTGTGTGTGTGTGTGTGTGTGTGTGTGTGTGTGTGTGTGTGTGTGTGTGTGTGTGTGTGTGTGTGCGTGCGTGCATGCGTGTGTGTGTGGATGCGTGCGTGCGTGTGTGTGTGTGTGTGTGTGTGTGTGTGTGTATGTGTATGTGTGTGTGTGTGTGTGTGCACGTGTGTGTGTGTGTGTTTTCTAGGATACATTATTGTGCAGAGTGAATTATATGTTGCACCGCTTCGGATTAGACTAACAATGGTCTTGGCTTCCATTGATTTTGAATTGCCTGGTCATTTCGGTGATTTATATACAGGTTTGAATTAACACCCTATGGGAATTGCACTATAAATTCACTGACACTTGCATTTGTGGCGAGAGTAATCACACCAGCACACGGTGCCTTCCCGTATTCCCAAAGCAGCTAGCGCAAGCCAGCCCCCCCTACCTTCTGGCAACCAGCAAGGAACTTGTAGGAACAGCAAGTATAAAGCTCATAAAATCTTAATTAGGGTGCATACGGAACAATATTTGAACATAAGGTTAAGATGGAAAGGAGAGGCCAGTGAGGTTCTTTATTTGGAACGATGAGGACAAAAAACGTAAGTGTTTAAGACTGTCAACTGTCATCCCTGTTGAACAAGAAACACACAACTGTACTGTACATATTTCTGTTTAGTGCATGTAACATTTTGTGGGTCCAATAAAAATATGTTCAATATGGACCAGGGAAAAAGCAAACTGAGGTGAAAAAGTATGTGCTGGTTTAGAAACATTCTAAAGTTGATTCCAATCTACCCGATACATTGCCTCTGTCCTTGAGTTTATTTTTTTGAAAAACACAGATGGTTTACAACATGTTTAGCTGTAAAAATACATGGAAATCAATACGGTGTATGCAGAATGCTGTTTTGATGGTAGATGTACTTCTGATTAATATTACGATCAGGGAACTACAATGACAGCAGAATCAGCACCCAATTCACAATGATGATCTTCTTTAATTTCAAACCTCTGTATAATTACAAATCCTTTTAGAAACACATCCCCCAATCCTGTGGCCTTACAGTGTAGCCTACACAATGTGGTGTGTATTATTATACAGTCACTATACTGTCCATACAGTACAAAATCATCCTCTAACCAGAAGTGCATCTTGCCACCAGGCAAGGCAGGCAGCCGCTTGGGGCCCCTAGATAGTGAATAATAGCCCACACTTTACCACAGTAGTGGCGATTTTGGTTCAAATGTTCATTCTTTTGCATTTTTGCTTGGGGCCCCATCTGATTCTAGAATCGCCTCCGCCTCTAACACACCTCAAGTTCGGTAATACAGGTGATAGTATTTTCCATGATGAATGCAGTAATGTGACCCATATAACAAACATATGCAGTCAATGAAATTAATTGACTACTACGTACCTACCACCGACCAGCGGTCTGGTCCATCTGAATGGAAAGAGACGATACCATATCTGAGATGTTTTGCCGGTGGCTTCCAAGAGCTCTTTGGGACCCATTGTTGCCATTTTTGGGCGAGTGAGTGAGCTAGAGAGTTAGCTTTTGGATGCCAGCTGCCATGTAGAGAAGTGAGACAGCAGATGGAGTCACAGCAGGCGGCAGTTTTCGGAATGGAGGGAAAAGTACACACAATGTGGTGAGGGATCTGTCCTTCCACTCTCCTCTCACTCTTCTCTCTCTTCTCTCTCTCTCTCTTCTCTCCTCTCTCTCTTGTCTTTTCTCTCCTCTCTTCTCTCTCTTCTATATCGTCTATCTCTCTCTCTTCTCTCTCTCCTCTCTCTTTTTTCTCTCGCCTCCTCTTCTTCACAGCATGTCCCTCTTCATCCACTCGGTGCCTCTCCTTTCTCCACCACAGTTACAGCAAACGAGGGCTGGAGGAGGCATTCTGTTTCCCTCAAACAGGAATGGAGATAGATATGATATGATGGCATATAGTTGACAGAACAAAAACGTACGGTTCCCTCAAAGGTCAAATGTGGTGTTATTAAAGGAGAAACCCGGTGTGAAATGGCTTAAATAGTGTTAAAGCATGATGCTCAGCGCTAACTTTTCCCACATACCTCACCTGCTTTACGTTCCCTGTATTCAGAAATTCAGTGCTATTTGCCGATGCTACATTGCAGCGAGTCTGTCAGCATCAAAGTAGCCATCGTTATAAATCTGTATTTTCCACCCAGTTACGAGGCTCAAAGTTACTCAATACTTCATTCTGTAGAGTTCCAGGGTTGTTGGCATATATATTATTGAGGCATAGAGAACTTTGGTAGTGCACAGTTAGTTTAGAAACACAGCCATTTGTAGAGGCTTCACCACAGCCTGATACAGGCTGCACCAAAGAAGGTATAGAGTAGTGTACTTATTACACTGTCTACTTAAATTGATCACGAAATTTATCTTCTAGGGGAAGGCCCACAGCAACCTGTAGCGTAAGGGCCCCAGGCTATCTTAATCCGGCCCTGCACGATGGGTTTTCAGCTCAGGCCTCTGCAGTGTGTAGAGGAGGGGGTATGGCTGACTAAGAAGCTGTAGGACATCTGACTCGCTAGAGGACAAACAGAGAGGTATCAGTGGTGGCTGCTTTTTAAAGGAGCAACTATAAGGACACCCATGTCCATGTCCAGTGTCCTGGGAGCTCATTTTGTGGCTTTTGAAAAGGTTGGGGCAATCACAAAGGCTCCACTGAGGACCATCGGTCTGGGTTTCAAATGATGGTGCCAGGCCAGAGTCTAATTTTAGCACTAAACAAACAACATCTTTGAGTCACCCAGACCCTACGATATGAGCCCTTCAGCCAAGGCTGTTTGGTGGCTTCCTTTACACAGAATACTGTTTGGGCTATGATGATACTGACTGTTTCTCTCCTTTAATGAGACCTTCTATTGCTATTTTTACCCTCATGTGTTCTTGGTGTGTGCTCATACGGTTACTGTACACCTGAGTTGATCCTATAATAATAAAGAGGGCATGTTATGCTAATGGTTGAGAGAAATTCGAATGGGTACAAGGTGCGATTTGTCAGAAAACCAGAAGGGGGGATATGTTTCAGATTTCAAGCAATATCAATAGAGTTACATTAAACTGTGATTATAATCATATAGAAAACGTGGCGATATCAAAACCAGAAGAGGGGACAATCCCAACCCCCATCCCCCCTACGAATCGCACCCTGCATGGGAACATATTGGTTGTGCAATAGAGCTACAAGCTCCTGATGAAACACACTCTTGCTTTCATGTGTTGGGGTTAGGGTCCGACAGCACTGCGGCGCACTTTCGCTTCCGAGATAATTCGGACCCCTAAACCCAATTTGACATGAACATAGCATTGAAAGTAAATGGGCGGCGCCGACAAAATAGAACTTGTCTCTAATTGCTATCCGACATCGGCGAATGTCCGTGGACATCGGCGCCAGTGTGCGGTGTTCTATTGAAAACAATGGAATCGAACTTTTGCGGAGCAGTGCTCAGCACTTTGTCGGAGCCTACGTATGTGTGGAAGCCCTGAGGGTTAACGAACCCTAACTTTACACAAACATCTGTAGACATTTCCCCAGCCACCTGACAGTCTCTTCTGTGCCTCTCTCGATCTCTCACTCCTCCATATTTTTATGGGACTTCCTTTTTGATCTGATGTTACTAAAAAAGACAAAATACTTCAGCGTGTGGTTCCATGATGTGGGTCCTGTTTTTGAAGAGGATTCAGTTTATCCCCACCCGCACCCCCCACCCACCTCCTCTCGGCCCGAAGCACAGATCATGGAAGATGAAAGGGCTATACGCCGTAAAGCTCTCCTTGCTGTCGCTGCGTTCACGGGGCGGTTATTCATTCATGGCAAAACCCATTCACGCTCTGACAGGCTCCGCTCGCCCTGATGAATGGCGTCGGCTGCAGATGATGCACCACCACGGCAGCGACCGCGACAGTCGGGGCCGGATTAAGATAGGTGGGGGTCCCTAGGCTACAGGTGGCTGTGCCCCCCCGAGAAGACAAATTTCGTAACAAATTTACTTATGACTGTGTCATAGTAACAAGCTAGGAATTAAGGATAACATGTACACAGCACGAAAAATGACTTTTTCAACATTGCATGCTGTCACAATTCTGTCAAAATTTTCCCCTTGTGGCTAATCAGGGCCCCCCTGGCAGGTGGGGGGCCCTAAGCTGCAGCCATATCTAGCCTGTGCGGTAATCTGACCTGGTCAGCAGCAGCAGCGGTAGCAGGGAGGGGAGGCAAGTGATGCACCCCACCCCCCTTCCCTCCTCTATGCCTGCCTGCCCGCCTGCCTGCCGGCCCACCTGTCTGCCCACCCATCTCTCTGCCTGCCTGCCCACCCATCTCTCTGCCTGCCTGCCCACCCATCTCTCTGCCTGCCTGCCCACCCACCTGTCTGTCTGCCTGTCTCCCTGCCTGCCTTCCCACCTGCCCGCCTGCCTGCGCGCCTGCTTGCCTGCCTGCCTGCCCGCCTGCCTGCCTGCTTGCCTGCCTGCCTGCTTGCTTGCCTGCCTGCCCGCCTGCCTGCTTTCCTGTCTCCCTGCCTGTCTGCCCGCCTGCTTTCCTGCCTGCCTGCCTGTATGGCTGCCCGCCTGCTTGCTTTCCTACCTGTCTGTCTGCCTGCCTGCCTGCTTTCCTGCCTACCTGCCTGCCTGCCTGCCTGCCTGCCTGCCTGCTTGCCTGCCTGCCTGCCTGTATGCCTGCCTGTCTGCCTGCCTGCCTGCTTTCCTGTCTGCCTGCCTGCCTGCCTGCCTGCCTGCCTGCCTGCCTGCTTTTCTGCCTGCCCGGTTGCCTGCCTGCCTGCCTGCTTTTCTGCCTGCCCGGTTGCCTGCCTGCCTGCCTGCCCGCCTGCTTTCCTGCCTGCCTGCCTGTACGCCTGCCTGTCTGCCTGCCCGCCCGCCCGCCCGCCTGCCTGCTTACCTGCCTGCCTGACTGCTTGCCTGTATTCCAGGCCTACTTTCCTGCCTGCATGCCTGTCTGTCTGCCTGCCTGCTTGCTTTCTTACCTGTCTGTCTGCCTGCCTGCCTGCTTTCCTGCCTGCCTGCCTGCCTGCTTTCCTGCCTGCCCGCCTGCTTTCCTGCCTGCCTGCCTGCCTGTCTGCCTGCCTGCTTTCCTGCCTGTACGCCTGCCTGTCTGCCTGCCTGCCTGCTTTCCTGTCTGCCTGCCTGCCTGCCTGCTTTCCTGTCTGCCTGCCTGCTTTCCTGCCTGCCTGCCTGCCTGCCTGCTTTCCTGCCTGCCTGCCTGCCTGCCTGCCTGCCTGCCTGCCTGCCTGCTTCCCTGCCTGCCTGTATGCCTGCATGTCTGCCTGCCTGCCTGCTTTCCTGTCTGCCTGCCTGCCTGCCTGCCTGCCTGCTTTTCTGCCTGCCCGGTTGCCTGCCTGCCTGCCTGCCTGCCTGCTTTCCTGCCTGCCTGCCTGCCTGCCTGCCTGCCTGCCTGCTTTCCTGCCTGCCTACCTGTATGCCTGCCTGTCTACCTGCCTGCCTGCCCGCCCGCCCGCCTGCCTGCCTGCCTGCCTGCCTGCCTGCCTGCCTGCTTGCCTGCCCGCCTGCCTGCTTTCCTGTCTCCCTGCCTGTATGCCTGCCCGCCTGCTTGCTTTCCTACCTGTCTGTCTGCCTGCCTGCCTGCTTTCCTGCCTACCTGCCTGCCTGCTTTCCTGCCTGCCCGGTTGCCTGCCTGCCTGCCTGCCTGCCCGCCTGCTTTCCTGCCTGCCTGCCTGTCTGCCTGCCTGCTTGCCTACCTGGCTGCCTGCCTGCCTGCCTGCTTTCCTGCCTGCCTGCCTGCCTGTACGCCTGCCTGCCTGCCTGCCTGCCTGCTTTCCTGTCTGCCTGCCTGCCTGCCTGCTTTCCTGCCTGCCTGCCTGCTTTCCTGCCTGCCTGCCTGCTTTCCTGCCTACCTGCCTGCCTGCCCGCCTGCCTGCCTGCTTTCCGGCCTGCCTGCCTGCCTGCCTGCCTGCCCGCCTGCTTTCCTGCCTGTCTGCCCGCCTGCCTGCTTTCCTGGTGCTCATATCGCTACTTCAACACATGTAGGTAGGTAGAACAGGGGGGGGGAGGATAACCTGGCTTTTTTTGTGTCACAGAAGTGATGTGACGTGTGCGTGTGTGTGTGTGTGTGTGTGTGTGTGTGTGTGTGTGTGTGTGTGTGTGTGTGTGTGTGTGTGTGTGTGTGTGTGTGTGTGTGTGTGTGTCTTTGCCTGCATGTGTGTGTGTGTCTTTTCCTGCCTGTGTGTGTGTGTGTATCTTTGCCTGCCTGTGTGTGTGTGTGTGCGTGCGTGCCTGCCTGCCTGCCTGAGGAGATTACGTGCGTCTGCGTGTGTGTGTGTGTGTGTGTGTGTGTGTGTGTGTGTGTGTGTGTGTGTGTGTGTGTGTGTGTGTGCGTGTGCGTGTGTCCTCCTGTTTTTCCACCATGTGTTTTGATGCATGACACTAGAATACGCTGATGAGCAGCGGCCGACGGGCGGGTGGCCGACGGGCGGGTGGCGGGCGGGAGATCTGGCAACATCACTTCCTCATGGAGTAATGGCTCTTCCCCTTCCTTCGCAATATGAATATGAATCAACCCAAATAATCAACAGCCTTGTCTCGCGCCACACTATTTATTCACATTTTATTCACTGAGCACACACAAGCTCTTTGCTGCCTGTTTATTTGTCACCTTGTGGATGTTGACTTTTGGGGGGCGTCACATTTATTTATTTCCTCTTGTCAGCAGGGTTGTACGATGGGCTGGGCTGTATATTACTACGCTACTCTGTTTCCACACAGGGCTTTCAAGTGGCCAACTGTGGATCTCACAAAAAAAAAATAGCTGGCGATGAATTTCCATAATTTTTGAATCATCTGGGATTGAAATATTAGCGCATCTAAACTGGGAGAAGGGATGTTCTTCAGTGTAGCAGTGTAGTGTGGTAGACTGCCTTTAGATCCTAGAAAAAGTCAGACTGAGGCAACTAGAAAATAAGATAAACATTTATTTTAGGAGCTTATTAAACAGCTTTCCGCCCCTACAATCACCTGAGAGTGCTCGAATACGTGTGCTATTTATTCGATAATGATTTTGACAGTTCCATCAAAATAAATACCTCAGTGAGTATGTTTCTATTTAAATAAGTACACTTTATTCTTTCCTTCTTACACTGTCTTGGGATATCTGACCTTCAAACATTTTTGAAGGAATAGCATGTTTATGATGACGTGCATTACCACATGTAGCACTACGTTTAAATTTGGAAGCCTCAAGGAACATGGAACTGTATATAAACAGTGGTTGCAAAATAAAGTGTAATTTATGGCATGGGCTTGCTGTTAATTAAAGGGGCATGCCACTATTTTGGGACTTAATACAGTTAAAATCGTTGGCTGGGGGTTATAAAGGTGGTAAAGTGTCTTATTTTTCATGTTAAGCGTTGTCTTGCTTTAAGTTAAAAGAGGGAATATCTCGCTAAGCTAGTGAAAGTCAATGGATCCGTATCCATTGACTTTCACTAGCTTAGCGACATGCTCAAAAATGAAAAATAAGACACTTTACCACCTTTATAAACCTTGGCCAACGATTTTAACTGTATTAAGCCCCAAAATAGTGGCATACCCCTTCAAGGCTTTTTAAAACTCTTGATTCCTTAAGGCTGTTGAACACATCCCATTCATACCCGCATTTATTAGAGGTGAGGACTCCATACCGTTGCTCTTGGAGAGTGAAGACAAATAACAGGAAAGGCCTGTTAATGCAGTGTAAAATGGTGTACATCATTACCGTGAGAACATCATTACCTCTTCTCTCTCTGTAAGACCCATGTTGTGGTGACAACATTAATCCCAATATGTCACGTAGCTGTGATATGAATGCACTTTCTGGGGGGTTTTTTTGCCCCTGAAGAGAAGGATGACGGAGGTGGGAAGTCCACTCAGGCGCACAGTGTAAATTCACAACAACAAGGCTTCATCAGTTTCTAATTATTCATAATATCCCGAATTACGGACCACATCCAACAAATAATTGTCTGCATTATGCTAAGACATATTTTCCCTGACAAAACGAGTGTTCGACTGCAAAAATGTAATCTAAGTCTACATTCATCTCCATTAGGCAATAAGCCATTCACCAGCAACTTTATAACTTACTAAAGCCCTGCGAATATCATCAGTAGAAAGATGTGACTTGGAGAAGGTGCATTGTCGCCTTGACAGTAAACAAACCAAACTGTAAAAATGTTGAAGTTCCTCAAGGGACATTTTGTGAGGCCATGGGGAAAGCTAAACATTCTACTGAGGAACCCCAAACGATCTCAAGATTACTTAGAGAACAGTGTCAAACAGTAGGTTCCTCTGAGAACGTTATATTAATTACGTAGTTACTTATTTATTATTTACAGTGTCAGTGTGACAAGGGGAGCTTTTGATCCCAAATTAGATAAGAACATCATGATGTGTCCCAGGAAAGCCGTTTGGGTACACATGGGACAAGCAATGTTTTTTTGCCCCACAACAATGTCATTCAGGTAAAGCATCAATCTTTCATATTTGCTATTTAATAAGCAACTGCTTTGACCTAAAACAGGACTTAGACATGACCTACAGAGCTTAGATGAGGTCATCTGTCTACAATACCTTTTTCATAACAAAGCTGACAACTCTTGAGTGAAACTGGGTCACCTTGTCTTATACAACAACACAACACATAAACAGCGCGTGCCATGGAAATGCCATTTAGGAAGACCTTTGCATGGCAACAAGCATTTGTGTTGTACATGAAGGTTGCGCATGGCATGATGAATCTATTTTCTGAATCTGAGGTCCTATGGCTCCTGGGGCTGCGCTACATAAGGGCCTAACCAAACCACACCTGACACCAGAAGAATGAGCTCATTTGAGACCATCTATCATGGGTTGCCTTACCTCATCCGCAACCTTTAGACGGGTTGCCACCACTACAGCTCTCCAATGCCTCAACCCCCCAACCCCCCACCTCCCATCATTCCCACTGTTCATTTCTTATACATGGGATTTCCAATCACACCACTCGGCTCCCCCTAGACAAGCGAACATGAGGCAGGGCTATTAAATCTGTGTTTACCATCGACTGCACGGTGTCAGAGTCTCAAACTAAAGATGCTGAGCACAACATGGAGATGAATAAAAGATGCATGGGACCGGCTTTTCTATGAATGCAGATATGGGAACTGCCGAGTTCCAAAGCTGGAGCGGGTCTGAAGTGTTGTCTGGGACGGTTTTCGTCCAAGATGAGGATGGATCTGCCATTCTCATCATCTGTCACTGGCCTACAAATAGCTGGATGATGTCAGCATGTTTTCAAATGCGTGCTAAGACCAGGTTTGCATGCATGCTCTTGTGCTTTCCACGGACATGCAATGTAGGGTATAGTACAGTGGGGCTAACAAGCTCAGTGAATCCACATCGGTGAACCTATTTTCATTCATGACCACATCCTAGAAAATATAGCATCATGATCATTGGGTACAGTTACCCATCTCCTTGGGGAATGACTTGCTCTATCAAATGTGCCTATCATACAGGTATTTGGAATTCAAATATTTTGCAGTTATTGAGTATAATAATTTCAATAAAATTATTTTAAATGTTATTGAAGTTATTGAAATGATGGTACTTCATATAGCTCCTTAAAGCATCGTGCAATATTTTTAGCAGTTCATTTCCAAAATCCATGCTGCCCATTCACATATGTTACCTTAAATAGATAAGAAAACATGAATAACACATGAATAAATATGAAGAAACATGATACAGATTACTTCAGAACTCATCAAAGAGTCCTCTGGGTGATGCTTCTTTAACTTGAGAAGCCTTTTCTCCACACCTCTGAAAAACCTCTCCTCTTCTTGTGAATTAAAAATAATTCACAATGACAACTCACTAATTCACATCATTCTTGAAAAACTTTACTCCATTAACAATTCTTCTCAGTCTATAGCCAGCATGGTTAAGGTGCAAACTTTGCTCAATCAAGTAAATGACCACTGCAAGAAAATTCAGTCAATTGACCTTGAGGTGAAGACATTGGGCAAGGAAAATGTATATGGAACTAAATGACTTCAAGCACCATGGATAGCCTACTTTTCAAACAGTCAAATGTAGGCAAACTTTTCAAAATGTGTCGAGTTTGCTCTCTCATTTCAACCATTGCCTGGAGGTCCATCCAGCCACTGTGCCTCCGCCTTTGTGATGGTGTGGAGAACATGTGCACTTTCAATCAATCAAAAACTTTGTTAATGACAAAAGCCTTACACATTGTGATTTGACAGACCAAAAAATAAAAGTTTGCCACTTGACTAGGCTTATTAATTATATTGTGTACGTTGCATTAGGCCTATGTCATAAGAAATGACAAACAAATTTGTTTTGATTTGAGATGAGACTTTTAGGGATAAACTAATGCATGTATGTCTGATGAGTTAATGATAATCATAATCATAAATATAGGCTACATACATATGTATAAGCTACATATAAGCCAAAAATAGAATCACCAAGTCGTCATCATCTATCATAGTATATCACACCATTAAAATCATACATTCGGCCCTACCGTGGCCTAATGGTAGGGCACTCGTTCACTATCCAGCCAACCCGGGTTCGATTCCTTCCTTCCTTTGAGTCCTTCCCCGTCTCTCTCCCCCCCACTCGCTTCCTGTCATCTTCACTATACTATCATAAATAGTCAAAAAGACCAAAAAAATATCTTTTAAAAAATCATACATTCATCAAAAGTAGTCTTTTGCTCTTCAAGACATTGGTCTACAAAAAATACATTAACAACTGGTAATTCTGATTCTCATACAACATAACACATATGACTAGTATTGTAGCTTAGAACGGGCAGGGTGTATAGATAATACCAACACAGTCCTTTCTTCATAATTTGAGCAGCCCAACAACTTCAACTTCAATGCTGTGCAAGACTGACTTTGACATTAGTGATGACTTGGGACTAAAACTTCATTAGCTGCCGGCTCAATTCTGTTTGGCTAAGTGTGACTCAAGTCCCAATGTAATTTTTGCCTAGGCCTAAAGTCTGGATGAATAATAGCACAGAAGTTCATGGTATACCATCTGCACTCCAGTCTTTTGTACAGGTACCATAGGGCCTAACTCTTATTACAGAACATGTTTCATTTCAGCTCTGACTTCCTCTTTATTTCCCTTTCCCATGCACCACCTATGATGTGCATGCAGGCCAAAGGATCATATTGAATTCCCACTCTTCTCTGGCCCTGTCTTGTCCAACTGGCAGGGCACTCATTTGCCATGCAGCCGACTCAGGTTCGATTCTCGGCCCAGGTCATTTGCAGATCCCGCCCCATCTCTTTCCCCATTCCCTTCCTGTCCACCTCTCATACTATCCTGTCATCAATAAAGTCAAAAATATATATTTTTTTAATTAATTTCCGATCTTCCCATTAGGACCCAAACCACACCACAAGCCATGCACTCACCGGACTACTTCAATGGTTATTTATTAATACTACCACAGACTGGACGCTAAATGGCAGATTTACTTTAGGCTACTAGTATCCACTATCCAATTGATAAATCCTGCTATTATCTATCCATAAAATGTGAAATTGTCTGCAGAGAAAGGCTGAACCTTAGTCACATCCTTGAATACATAAGCCACATATATTTTTATCTTTGCACAGAGCCTGTTGTAAACTTACTGTCACCAAAATTGTAATGACTAAGTCTCAATCTGTAATCTACGGCTTGCAGTAATGTCATAGCAATGTTGTGCACATCTGAGAGGCTATAAAAGTATGATGTCTCAGTAGCCTATCTATTACTCATCATTGAAGGGAATATACTTCTCTGTTAACAACAGCAGTGCACACATTTCTCTTTACAAATGACAGATAATTGTTTGTATCCTGTGAATCACTAGGCCAATATTTACTGGAATCCATGGCTTTATGGATCATCTTCCAGTAACAGGTTCTGGGTCGGACTGACTTGGCAACATGTGGCGGCACAGTTCCTCTAGTTTCTCTTTTTTTTTTAAAAAGAAAAAAGGTGTGTGTGTGTGCGTGCCGTGTGTGTGTGTGCCTGTGTGCAGGGGCGGAGCTATAGGAGGGGCGAGCAGGGCATTTGCCCCAGGGCCCAGGGCCCTCTCGTATTGACAGTGGGGGCCCTATTGTGACCTTGGCAGGCTGTATGAGGGGCCCTATCACTGTTTTGCCCTGGGGCCCTCTGTGCAATTCTTCCGCCACTGCCTGTGTGCATGCCTGCATGTGTGTGTGTGTGTGTGTGTGTGTGTGTGTGTGTGTGTGTGTGTGTGTGTGTGTGTGTGTGTGTGTGTGTGTGTGTGTGTGTGTGTGCGTGTGCGTGTGTGTTTCAAGCCTTTATAGAAAAGTATGAGAAAATGACAGGAAAGCAGTGAGAGAGAGATAGAGAGATGGAGAAGGATTGGGAAATTACCTCAGCTGGGAGTCAAACCCAGATCCCTGGTGTAATGGCCTTAGCACAGTGGTTTCCAAAGTGGGGGTCGGGGACCCCTTGGGGGGCTGCAAGGAGGTGCTAGGGGGCCGCGGCTGGTTGGCAAGAAAAGCACAGCATGACAAAATAAATATTGGAATTAACTGAATAGCAAACAGAAAACAAAGTAAACCAAAACGAAGCTAAGCAATATCCCAAATATAGTAGGGAGGTTAAGTGAGTTTTGACTTCAAGTCATGATGCAAAGGTCCCCTTTGGCATGGAAGTACCTTAGGATCATACAAATAAATTTATCCTAAGACACAAATGAGATCACTAATTTTTTCGGAAATAAACACATTTTTTCAAAATGGCCACCAATGCATTGAATATTCCCTATAGAGTCTATATAATAGTTGAGAGCTACATTATAATAATCTATTGTATCTGTGAACATCATACTATTAGCACTTTTATTTTCTATACAATAGGACACAGGAAACATTATCTTGCTCGGCCCATGTATTGTATGGGAGGCCTTGGCTGGAATTCAGCAGTATATGGGGGGCCTTGTCATGGTAAAGTTTTGGGAACCCCTCCCTTAGTCAACAGAGACAGTGACCTGGTTCCTCTACATTTCTTGATTTTACCTACAAAATAACATTAAATAGCATAATAGATGTAAACAGCATAATATCAGGGAGGTTAGAAAAAGCTCTCACTAAACCCGGTACAAAATTGGTACCGTGCATGGCAGCCTTCAGAGCTGGTGTGTGTGTGTGTGTGTGTGTGTGTGTGTGTGTGTGTGTGTGTGTGTGTGTGTGTGTGTGTGTGTGTGTGTGTGTGTGTGTGTGTGTGTGTGTGTGTGTGTGTGTGTGTGTGTGTGTGTGTGTGTGTGTGTGTGTGTGTGTGTGTGAATGCAAAGCACTTTGAGTCAGCTTTGCTGTTGGGATATTGTGCCGTACAAATACATTTTTGATTGTTTGATTTTTCCATTTGCATTCATGTGTTTGTAGTAAAAATTTAAAAAAGCACAAAATACAAAAAGGAAATAATTACGCATTTGAATTTTAGCCTCTGAGGCAGACAGAACCGACTAGAGAAAGTTGTGTTTTTCAGAGGTCCTCTTGGCTTCTCAGAAAGCTGCACGGGGTTAGAGGGGAGAAGAGTCCTCCATCTTGGCCCTGCAAGCACAAAACAAATGTTACTATCCCCTCCCACTACAAGCTGCAGTGTTTAACAGTTTGAATGTAGGACCCCAGAAACATCAGGCGGAACATGACTTCCTTTCTCATTTGATTTCCCAAACAGTTTTCTATTTACGCAGTATTTAGACTTTTTATGATTGCATTCTCAATGAAAGGGTTTATTGTATGCCAAGATAGTGCAAATATTTCCATCATAATAAGATTTCTTGAAATGGGTAAACTTGATGGGTAAAAAAAATCATCATTACAAACAAACAGAAGTACGCCGGCTCCAAGCTATGAATAGGCAAATGTATTGTATTTTTCCATTCTGCCTCTATAGCTTGTGTGGGGGTAACTGAGTGAACAGAGTGACATTTCCAAGTCAAGCCAGATTGACAGCCAAAGTGTTGGGAGGGGAGTTGAGCTAAGGCTGTCTGTCTGTTGTGTTAAAAATCACTCAGGGCTGAGGAACGGGGGAGTAAACTGGAACTAATCTTCCTGTCCGTCAGCAGGCAGCCTTCGCTCGCGCTCAAGGCCTCAGCTAGCTAGCAAACCTCCATCTGCTTACCGGGCACGGAGGCTCATGCCCTCGCAATCAAGCCAGACATGGCAACCTGGAAATCAGAGTAGAGTAGAGTAGAGTAGAGTAGAGTAGAGTAGAGTAGAGTAGAGTAGAGTAGAGTAGAGTAGAGTTGAATAGAGTAAAGTAGAGTAGAGTAGAGTAGAGTAGAGTAGAGTAGAGTAGAGTAAATGTATTGATCCCTGGAGGGGAATTGAGGTAGGCTACATAAATACGCATAATGCCCACATGGACATTTCAAGATACATATGAAGAGCTCTTTTCCAAAACGCTATATCCACCATTTTTGCCTTTTTACATTTTAATATTGGAATTGACTGTTAAGATGTTCTATCATCTATGTGTGAATTCTTGCCATTTAAATATTTTGAAATATTATATTTTTAAAACCTCTATAAAAATGCATTTTGCAATGCATGTCAATGGAATGCCCAATACAAAAATGACTATTTTCCAACATTCTATAAAACGGATATATCTACAGGCTTTCATCGATTGTGTCGTACACATGCTGAAAACACAAGCCAGACACTGTGTCGTGTTGGTCAATAACAAAGCATGTTGTCTTCGTGTAATTCCTTTATTTCCGAACCTTCACATTATATGACTACATGGTTGAAGTCTAAACGAGTCCTCCCAGCCCCTGTAGCTGGCATTTCATACTACACATGGCAACATGGAAATCAGGCTTTCATTGATAGTTTCATATGCATGCCGAAAACAGACGTCAGGTTTCACTTCTTGACTTCATGTACCCTAGTTCTATGAAACTACACCTACTGATATTACAAATTCCTTTTGCATTTATTCATTTAAGTACAGGGTATTGATGACACTCCCTGGAGCAATGTGGGGTTAAGTGCTTTACTCAGACTACTTCTGCCTTGGGTGCAGAGAGAGGTGATTAGTAGTAGTAGAGTAGTAGAGTAACTTTATTGATCCCCAGGGGGAAATTCAGGTAATTCAGGTAGATGCTGAGATTCAACCACTATGCTGAGATTTGAACATGCATCCCTCTGATGTTAAGAGCCTCTGAACTCCCTAACCATTAGGCTAGGGCTGGCACCTTTTGCAACCAGTATCACTGTACAGGTTGTATTATACTGTAAGTGATCTGGTTATAACACATAGTAGATAAACATTTACACAGATGCCACAACACACTGCCAGAGTCACGCCTTGACTCAAAGTTGTTCTATGAGCACACCTACATCGCAGCTAGAATATTCACAACCAGTATCACAAACAATACAGGTGGAATTGTAAGTAATTGGGTTGTAACAGGTATAGTAGCATTTCTTCCTCTTGCCTAGAATTTGCCAGACAGCTGTCTGAGCATCTTGCCGTCTCCCTCTGTCTAGGTAGCCCAGATGTCCCGTCCCTGTCCATGGACCTGTGTGATTCTCTAGAGCAGGGGTGTCAAACCATTTTATTTGGCCCGCGAGACTTTGGGCATCACAAGAATTACGTGTGAGTGTGTCCAGGTTAGTGTAACAGCACATTCTAGCACAGTATATGATAGCATAAATATATGATGGGAATGTGTTATTTGCCTAGTTTATGAAGCATGAGTATACTTTATGGACACTTTCAGGGTATTTTATTACAAATATTAAATTCAACTCACGACTTCATCCCAGATTTTCATTCTGGCCCGATGTCAATTTGAGTTTGACACCCCTGCTCTGGAGCTCATCTCAGAGCTCGCCCTACTGTCGTGTCTATGACTGAAATGGCTGCAGAGATGTGCCCCCACTACACTGTAACTTTCAGTTTCTCTGATGGAATGTTGTTTTAGCATTCCCCATTTGGTCTTATGGACTCTGTTTTATTAGCTTTCTGAGAATGTCACAGATTGTCACGTCCACAATCATCATCCTTTCCCCCCCACAGTGCTGTCAGTGCCGAGAGAGGGCAGCAGGGGTGGAGCTACTGTATAGGACGGGCGAGCAGGGAATTCGCCCCTGGGCCCAGGGCCCTCCTGTATTGGGGGTGGGGGCCCTATTATGACTGTGGCAGGCCGTATGGGGGCCCCTATCATTGCTTTGCCCTGGGGCCCTGTGTACAGTTGTTCTGCCTCTGAAGGGCACACATCTTTCTGCTGTGGCTTAATCATGGCTCCGAGAGAGCCCATAGCCAATCCCCCAAGCAGCCAACCTGACCAGCAACAACTGCGGTTGTTAAAATTAATTCAGCCCTTGAGCGGATAAATATTTACTTTCAGAGGTGAGAATTTTTCATGTGTGTGTCGCTCATGGCAACGAAACGAGATTTTTTTTTTTGTCTACGGTGCCTGCGACGTGTCGGGAAAGTCAAGCAAGGTTGACCCAGAATATGAGGAAGTTGGGGGGGGGAAGGTTATCATTAAAGATTTACGGTGTTGTCTAAGTGGAGATAGTGGGGAAATGGGAACCGACTGACTGGGACACCTAGGTGCTGGTAGAGAAAATACCAGTGGGAGGCTGCTGAAAACCCTTACAGAAGCATTCACTGTAAAGTTACTTTGACTTCAGAAATCATTCAGCCTTAGGAAAACATGACCCCATCTGGCTTAATGTACAGTAGGTGATGCTTCTTTTTATGCCTCCACCCAGGGTGCGATTTGTCAGAAAAACAGAAGGGGGGATATGTTTCAGATTTTAAGCAATATCAATGGAATTACAGTAAACTGTGATTAAAATTATGTGTTAAAAGTGGCGATATCAAAACCAGAAGGGGGGACACTCCCCCCCATCCCCCCTACAAATCGCACCCTGCCTCCACCTACCAAGGTGCCAGAGCCTTACTGTTTTGCAGTTGTGATTCATGTGTACTGTATGCATCTGTGCATGGATACATCTGTGCATGTCTCTATCTGTTTCACATATTAGCAGTGTCCCACTTTAGGGCTTGCCTGGTTACCACCAGACCTAATCACAAGTGAGATTATTATTATTGTCTTTCAGATCAAAACGATTGTGCAGAACGTAAGGCAGTATGGGTGTTCCCAGGCTACTTTAGGGCATCATACCCTACATAAAGTCTATATTTTGGGGTCAATTATTTTGTTGAGTGTACAGTGACACTAGATCCACAGCAAATTACTGTGAAATGAATGCAATTTAATTATTAGCTAGCCATGCCCTGTAATTTCAGTGCTTTATTACAATCTCGACTTCAATACTTATAGTAACTGCTGAAGCACACAATTAAGCTACATTACATTAAATAATAATAAAGGTGTGGTAATAAACAATTGCTATGCATTTCTTTGATGTATATATATATGGGTGGGAGACGTGACGCATTGTTTTTTCGTAACATTGGATAAAAACCTACAAACTGTTATTTTTCCTCTTAAAAACAAATGTCAATAAAGAAGATGTGGTACATTATGTTTCATATTAGTCTTAGATGAGAGGAAACATTTTTATTAAGATTTAAAGGTTTATACCAGTGATTCTCAAAGTGTGGTCCGGGGACCACTAGTGGTCCGCCACAGAGCTCAGGTGGTCCGCGAGGGGATTTCTACTTTTCCAAGATAAGCTAGCAGTAGGCTATATTTGTATCATTTTCATGTTTTCAACACAATAAGACAGGCTTATAATGTGAATAAAAAGTAAGTGATCTGCATAAAAATCAGCAGTGTCAAATTAGCATCCATCAACTGCCAATTCAGTTGACAGATGGTCCCCGATATTTTTTGGGGGGGACAAAGTGGGCCTCGGTCTGAAAAAGTTTGAGAATCACTGGTTTATACTGTATGTCAAATATCCTGCGGTGTGACTGGAACATTAATGAAACCTGGAAAACAATATATATGTATATATAAA
>NC_085869.1:21342076-21377076 GCF_034702125.1 Engraulis encrasicolus
CGGACGCGGCGGCGGCGGTGCACGCAAAACCATTACATCCCCGACGCTCCGCGTTTCGGGGATATAAATAAAGCAGTTAGTGGTCTGTGGAATTTCACCTTATTTCTGCCATTTTTGGGAAAATGTGTCCTGCATCAACACATAGCATAGGCATGTCACACCGCAGGAAAATGGAGTCACACCACAGGGAATTCACTGCATTATGGCCATTTTAATCCTTTTGTATACATGACTGACATCTGAGCTCATGCTAACTTGATAATGATATTGTGTTTAATCTTAATATGTGTTTTCATTAATAAAAAAACTTTTTTCCTCCTATAAGAGCAGTCACACCACAGGACACCATAAAATGAACCTAAGCATTGCGTGACAGAAAGATTGCAATATGAAGACATATTAAGAGGTTAAGAGTCACCTTAAACTTCCACAGCACTCTCCAATTACTGAGGTACTGACTGGTTAGGAGCCAGTCTTTAAGACCCTTGTAGTTGACCTTGCAACTGCCCATTCACAAACATTGACATACATGTCACCCCACAGGACGCAATTTGTGTTACGAAATTGAACTTGTAGTTAATATTACTGTCTTGAGTTTTTTCCACATTCACATATCTTAATCTAAAGTTAAGATTTATGCAATCATGCCAAATGCTTCATACATTATTCAAAATGTTGTTGGTTAATTTATATATATATTATTATATATTGTTTCATTAATGTTACAGTCACACCGCAGGAAATTTGACATATAAACCTTTACATAAATCTTAACAAAAATGTTTCTTCTCATCTAAGACTAATATGAAACATAATGTACCACATCTTCTTTCATTGACATTTGTTTTTTAAAGGAAAATAACAGTTTTGTAGGTTTTTAACCAATGTTACGAAAAAACAAAGCGTCACGTCTCCCACCCCCATACATTAGACAGCTGTAGCCTAATGGTTCGGGAGGTGGTGATTGGATTAGATTGGATTGAGGTTTACTCTCAATAGGAAGAATGTTCTCCTCATATCCTCATCCATTTCTCCAGGGACTGAAACCAATACCCAGTAATAGTTGTAAGTGGCTATGGATTGAAAAAAGTCAGCTAATTGAATGTCTTGAAATTTCCCAAAATGCTTTTTTGCCTGAGAGGATAGAGGGGCGGGATGATAAAAGCTAACCTTCAGACACATGACGTCCTACACTATAAGTGTATGTCATAAGAGAAAAGAGAGGGTAAACCTCAGGTGTTATCCATATTAAAGATAAAGCAATGCTTCATAAAACCCAGAAAATATTCCTACGTCTTCACATAGGCAGCGCACAGAAGAGAAATATGAGGTAAACTCAGTAGCGAAAGTAGACGGGTGTGCACCACCGGTGTGCCTATAACCTTTTCAGCTGGTGCGCGGCACTGGTAAGAGAATAGTTTTAATGCTGTCCAAAATCCCACATTTAAAAGGTCTGCTGTTTCAGTAGAAAACACATACAACCACACTATAACATTTGAGACAAGTGTCCTCCTATGAAGAGACACCCAAAATAGTTATGCAGCGAATATAGATAGGCTATGTAATGCTCATGTTTATTTTGTTTGTTTATTGTTTGTTTGCGGGTGGTGGTGGGGGGTAGCACAGGTAAGAAACGAAAACTGCTTTCACCCCTGGGTAAACTTGTTTACTATCTTGTCCTTTACAGGAAGGGGTATTACAGAAACAGTCACAGATTTCCAAAGAAACTCTTTTAAAAAACGTTTTAATGGAATACAATTATGATAAATAACAGCAATTCAGATTTTAACACAAGGGACTGCAAGGGACAGATCGGGACCGAACACAAGATTTAGACACGAAACGGAAGCGAAAATTGGCGTGACCTTTCTGGCAAACATTCTGGGCAGGAAGGACTAGACTAAATAAGACTCCAATTATCTAAAATAAACACCTTGTCACTTTTCTGTTGTGGTGAGCTTAACGGGCACATTAAAGGAGAGGAAGATGTCTTGAAGTGATTGTGAATGAAATCACCTTATTTCAACCTGAACATCTTCTATTACTACATAACAAAGCCCAGGACAATGTCTAAAGCTGCTTTATGTTGAATACCACCTGTAGACAGGAGATTTTAGGCCCCATGAAAGATCAGAAGTTAGGGCCCCCTTAAAGGGGTATGCCACTATTTTGGGGCTTACAGTTTTTCTCGATTGCTTACACACATTTTTCAGTTTTCGAATTCTCAAAACTCTACACACAAATCTCCAAACCTCACATACAACGGGCCAAACTCTTCACTACCTCTGAAAAATGCACGTCTTGTCTCAAAACAATGTACTCTCTTCTAAAAACCTCATTTTGTCGTCAAATGACACACACAGACAGTCACTACAATACACATTTGCAGACCCATTAAAACACTGTTGGGCACAGGGTAAAACTAATTTCTCCCAGTAACTTGGGCTTTTTTGTTCTGGATTGCATGGATACTGTGACATAAGTTGGAAAAACTTCATTCCCACAACACACAAACAGAAACAGAAAGATTTTTATGTCTTTTTCACAAAAACAACACAAAGATAAACCCCACTGCCTATTTGGCAGTACAAAAAACCTATTACATTACTGTATAGCCTATTGCTATGAAAAAAAAAAACTCTATACTCAACTTGAAACACAGTAGAAACTTATTTTCTTGAGTGTTCTACTTACGTACTAAAGAGGGTATTTTTCTGTAGTAAAATACAGAAATATTGCTTTTAGACTCGGAGTACACAGATGTGTATATATTTTACATATTTTTCTGACATTTAAAATTGCACTAATTTATTGTAAAATATTGGGTAACCACATGAAAGTTATGTCTTGTATAACATATTTTTGAGTTCAAAAACTAAACAAATGGGTTTTCTCCTTGTATCCACTCATTTTTCATCAATATGACATGCAATGTGTGTCCTTATGGGGTGATGATTTCAGATTGTAAACCGGTATGAAGAGAGTTTGCCCATGTGATGAGGAAGTGAACATAGTATGGCAGTTGATTATAGTGTTGTGAATGACAGTGTGTTCCATGAGAAACCCAGTGTTTTTCTTTATGAAAATTGAGTGTAATCCAGAGAATTGTGTGTAATGGTGTGAAAAGAGTGTGTTTTAAAACTGGAATTTGAGTGTTAAGTAGGAATTGTGTTTAGTGTTCAGTGACATTGGTTAGGGGAGTTGGGAAATGGGTGAGATGTTCCGAGAATTGTGTGTGAAGTACCAGAACTTGTGTGGAGGCAATCGAGAAAAACTGTAATACAGTTAAAATCGTTGGCTGGGGTTTATAAAGGTGGTAAAGTGTCTTATTTTTCATGTGAAGCGTTGTCTTGCTTTAAGACAAGTTAAAAGAGGGAGTATGTCGCTAATCTAGTGAAAGTCAATGGATCTGTGTAGCATTGACACTTTAAGTGATACTGTCCCATTTAAAAATAAAAATAAAAGCTTATTTTACACTAGCCAGGCTGTGCCCTCCTAGTGACGTGGCGCCACACATTCAGCATTGCCTCTAGTCAGGCCAAGAACAATACAAACACGATTCTGAGCTCCCGAAAAAATGGGAACTCCTCCCACTTTGTCAGGGAGTAAACAACCATAAGCAAACTAAGGGAGGTGGGTCAACCATACCGTTTGGGAAATGTTAATTGTTATGCTCTTGGTCAGACCAAGTCACGAAGAGATTTGAAAGTCGATGATAATCAGGGTAATTTTACACCTCCCCTTGAGTTAAATTATAGGGTTTTACCATTATCCTGTACTTTCAACCGTTCTCTGCTAGCTTGGAGGTAAAATGTACACTGTCATACCCAGAGAATGGTTGAAAGTAGAGGAGAACGGTAAAACCCTATTATTTAACTCAAGGGGAGGTGTAAAATAAGCTTATTTCCAAAAATGGGACAGTATCACTTTAAGGGCACCTGTCAATTTGGTTAGTACTTGGGCCCTTAGAATCTGTAACACCTTTCCCACCTAGCAGCACCCATGCCTGTAGCCCAACAACTCCAGTTCATTTCATGTCCCCAATAATGCATGTCCCAATATGTTTAGAGGTAAATATTTTACCTGCCTATAAATACCCTAATCCTGCAATGCACCTAACAGTGATGATATGTATAGTTATTCAACTCAATAACTCACCATGATGTGTTGCTATTGTGCATAAAATTAACAGGCTTGAAATCATCTTATCTCATCTCCACTGCAACAGATCACAATGCTGAGTTTATCCTCACACGCCCTCTACTGGTCTGGAAGAGTCGCCTTCACCAGCACGGGAGGTTGAAGAGGAGATGGGTTTTTTCTCTCTCTCCTTTTCTCTCCTCTCTCAGTGATTCCTGCCAAAAGCAATAACGCCACTGCAGCGTCACAGAAGACAGGTAGATATATTGTTGCCTCTTCTTGTCAGTGCTTCAACCTCAGCGAGCTTTTTATGATGTTTGATGTATGCTGTTTTTTTCCCTCTGCTGTTATTCTCAGATCTTACAGCAGAAGAGAGAGATCATTCCGTCTTCAAGATTGTTTAGTTGTAAATGTTTTCCCCACATGTTTTTTGTATGCTTACTGGGAACAGCCCTCGCTAATTGGTGATTAACTCCATGGAACAATTGCGCATCTGGCGTCCATAAAGTTGCAGTGCCTCTGTGAGGGAGTTTTGGGGTAGGGGCGGGGGTCTTGTGTGAGTTTGTAGGCAGTT
This sequence comes from Engraulis encrasicolus, assembly GCF_034702125.1. Lineage (NCBI taxonomy): Eukaryota > Metazoa > Chordata > Actinopteri > Clupeiformes > Engraulidae > Engraulis > Engraulis encrasicolus. The sequence goes on from NC_085869.1 coordinate 21,346,791, forward strand.
GAAACAAATGATGCATTCAGATGAATCACTATTTGATATGCTAGCTTTGTGCTCTAACCTGTTCAACATAAAAATAGATTCCTATTGTGAGAATTGGGTTTTGTACTGCAAATGAACCGAATGATGCATGATTTGCATCAATGTGCCTAACATCACCTATCAGTCATGATGATTTCCAAATGCTGGCACCAAACTAACATTGTTTTGGAACAGCCTATCACACAAACTGAAAATTTATTTAACATCTCTTTCTATCTCTCTCTATCCCTTATGTGACCTGATATATAGGCTATCTCTCTCTCTTCTCTCTCTCTATTCCTTCTCTATCTCTCTATCCCTCCCCCCCCCTCTCTCTCTCTCCCTTCTTTCTTTTTCTTTCTCTACCCTTCTCTCTCTCCCTCTCTCTCCCCCCTCTCGCCATGCAGTTGTCTCACCCTCCTCCACCCTCCTCCCACCCTGCTCCCTCTCTCTCAGCTCCTCCTCTCGATGAGGCCAGTTCTGTGTGAGTGAGATTTGTTTGAAGGTGACTGATGTTGGTATTGCAGTGTGGTGTGGTGTGGTGCGGTGCGGTGTGGTGCTGTGCTGTACTGTGGTCATGGTGTGTGCCTCTTTTTGCAGGTGCCATTTTTTTTTCTTCTTTCGCAAGGAGGAGGCAGACAGAAGGCCGGTGTGGCGCTGCCCACTGTGTGTGGCAGGGGTGCGGAAGCTCGGTCCTGGCAAACATGCCTGTGACATGCGAGGAGAGAGTGAGGGGGGATACTGGTGCCACACATGCTAGCGGCTGCCAGGAATAATCGCCGGGCAGCAGACCACAGGCGTCAAACTGCCGCTCCAATCTGTCACCTACAGTAGCCTACCAACAAGGAGGGTCTGCAGCATCGCATCGCATCGGTCAGGCAAAACAGACATGAAGGCTTGGTGATATACCTGTTATTGTCAAGGACAGACAGGAGGCCTGTCAGGAGAAATGTGTTATTCCCCTTTTCTTCTTTATTTTTTGGGGGCTTTTTATTGCCTTTATTTGACAGGATAGTGAAGGTAGTGACAGGAGGAGAGTGGGGAGAAAGAGATGGGGAAGGGTCTTCAAAGGACCCGGACTGGGAGTCGAATGCTGGTCGGCCGCATATCAAACGAGTGCCCTACCATTTGCGCCACGGTAGGGCCGTTATTCCCCTTTTCTGAATGATCTAATGCCTTGACTACATTTTTATTAATGCTCCAGCAGTGGAAGAGAGAAGTGCTTGGATTCCTCAGTAAAGCTTCCTCAGGATATCTAGTCACCATTGGTCCTACAGTATATGTGAGTCGAGGCTTTGGTGAGCGAGCGCCATTTTTCTCACCGCCCTCCGCAGAGGCCACCATAAGCCCATCACAACTCACTCTGATGGAGAGCTTCTGCCCTCATGAAATCTGCTGTCGTTTGCTCAGCTCGTTCACAGCCAGTCTGTGTGGGCCCCAGCAGTGGGAATGTACCTGTTATTCTGCGTCCTCCTTAGCCTGGAGAGATAGTGAGATGGAGACCACCTGTGAGATAGCCCCAAATGAGATTGAGAGTGTGGGAAGGGGACATCTACGCAATTTCTCGCAGGAAAGGTGTGGTTTATGATTGCCCGTAGCCCTTAATAGGGTGTTACGAATGAACGATTGACATTTTTTTTTGCAAACTTCCGTTTGTCAAGTAGTATGTGCCATCGCCTTTCCACCCCTCCCCTTCCCACACTCTGATTGTTTTCTTACCTCAGTAGCGCTTTGGCGCATGTATCCATGTTGTGTTTCAGATTGGAACGATTGTGGAAAGCAGCATGGTATTTACCTGGCTAGGTCCTCCTCCTCCTTGAGCATAGAGACAGAGGGGGGCTGCACAGGGTTATGAATGGAGGACCAGGAAACATACCTCAGACCCATACCACCAGAGACAATTGTGGAGACATCAGAGGAACAGTATCAACATGCAAGTAAAACAACTCGAAAAGAAAGGAGAGCAAATCACACCACACAACCTAGGGGCGTAGGCAGAAATAATAAAACAGGTGGGCCCAGAAAAAATCGGACGGGCCCAACCCGAAAGCGTATAGGTAGATATTATAATATCGTGCTCAAAAATGATACTTTGAAATTGAAAAATCATAGAAATCACAGAAGATGAACCAGACTTTTGACAAAATGATTAATTATCGCTCAGTGCTATGCCATTAATTATAATTCAATGAGGCAACAGTTGACTGTCAAGTGTGAATTGGGTGGGCTTGGATGTCAAGTGGGCGGGCCCAGGCCCACCCAGGCCCACCCCTGGCTACGCCTATGACACAACCTGCTCCAACCCATCCACTCACAAAGCAACATGTCTTGCACTCCAAAAAAAATCTGATCAATCCTTTCCCCTCCTCTTTTTCAGTCTTTCTCTCTGTTTATCTCAATATCTATCCTCCAGTTTTCTCCTCCCCCGGCCACTGGAGTCATGCTTCGATGTCATCATCAAGGATGTCTCAATGCACTAAAAGGTGAGACAGAGGAAGGATGGAGGAGGCGAAATGCCAATGAAGGTGGAGGAAGGAGACAGGATGTCAACGAAGCAAGGCTGCACAAGATGGCTGGATTCCTCCATCCTCCCTTCATTCCTTCTTTGTAGAAATGCACCGGATCCGGTTCCGGTTCCGTGTATAGGATAATAGGGTTTTCACAGGATCCGGGTCCGGCAGGATCTTAAGCAGTGGATCCGGTATCCGGCATGTTACCTAAAAATCAGGGTCTGGTGCATCTCTAGCCTCTTTTCAGTCAGTCTTTCACAACCCCAATCACTGCATGGAGTGAAATCCCTTTGGAAGCGGCCGTTGCAGGCAGTGTGTCAATAAGCCAATGAGTCTAAAAAATAGTTTGAGCCAACGTAATAAAAAGGGCCCACGTGTGCGAACTATATGTTTCAACCCTTTTGTAGGATCCGATATCCGGTTCCGGATCCGGCAGGATCTTAAGCAGTGGATCCGGTATCCGGCAGGATCCTAAAAATCAGGATCCGGTGCATCTCTACTTCTTTGATTCCCCCATGAATTAAAGGACGTGAGCTATGATATGAATTATATAATTTGCTCTACGTATGTCTCTTTCTCTCTCTCCCACCTTCACTCACTTTCTTCACTTTGCGTTCTTCTGCCCGCTATTTGTCCTTCCCTCCAAACCCTCCCTTTCCCTTTCACCGTCCTCCCCTAACATGCAGTGGCAAAATGCAGCTGGGGAGTTATGAATTACCTGGCAGGCTGGCAGTCAGGCGGCGTTCTGCACGACCTGTGGCTGTCACGAGAGGGGCGGGAATGGATGAGGGGGACGGAGGAGAGATGAGGCCTGTCAACTTCCCCTAGGCCTCCCCTCTTTCTTGTGTCGCTGCCCTGCCCTCCTCCCTCCGTTTCTACACCTCCTTCACATTATCATCCTCCTCCTCTTCCTCCTCCTCCTCCTCCTCCCCCTCCCCCATCACCACACGTATGAAGATGAGCTCTTTCTCTTTGTCACGCCTCCATGTTTAAACACCGGCAATAGACCTTTCCTGTCGTGTCCGCGCCGCGCGGGAGTGGGAACTGGGATGCTGGGAAGGCCACCGTGTAAAGGGGTGCATTGTGTCATCACTCATAAGAGATTACCGTATGCATGCATGCGTGGGAGAGCTGAGGAACCATTTTTTGTGACCAGAGAACTTGTTTTACTGCCATGGAAAGCTCTGTTTTAAGCTGTGTGAACGAGTTTTAAATCAGAGAAAACACGAAGGTACTGTTGGTGACATGTTGGGGATTGCATACATTCACAGAAGTAGAGTAGAGTAGAGTAGAGTAGAGTAGAGTAGAGTAGAGTAGAGGAGAGGAGAGGAGAGTAGAGTAGAGTAGAGTAACTTTATTGATCCCCAAGGGGGAATTCAGGTATCCAGTAGCTTGCATAAATACACAAATACACAAATGCCCACATGGACATTTCAAGACACAAATAACACAGGTAAGATTCAACATTGAAATTGCCCCCGTTTTCACAGATATCAGTGAATGATGGTGTATCAGTGCTCTATTCATTTGGTCTTGAATTCTAAGTTGGGCCCTATGGTGGCTCTAACGATAGGGCGCTGGGATGCTAAACTGACAACCCGGGTTCGATTCCAGCCCAGGTCATTTGCCGATCCCCATCTCTCCTGTTCATTTCCTGTCTGCTCACACACTGTCCTGTCAGAAAATGAAAGACGCCCCCCAAAAAAATGTTTAAGTTGGAATTCACTGGAAGTAAAGTGAAGTTGGAACATATTGCCAGATCAGTAGCCTATACAAAACCTCAATCTCATTCATGCTAAGTTACTATTCATCCATAGGCTCCCAACAGTACCATCAATTCCTTTCTTTTTCAAAGTATATTTTGGGGGCTTTTTGGGCCTTTATTATGACAGGGCAGAGTGAGAGGGGACAGGAAGTGAGCAGGAGAGCGATATGGAGTGCATCTTAATATGGGACCTTGCCTCCTCCACTTGCCTCCTCCACTCGCTTCTCGTCATGATGACATCACTGACAACAGCATTATATTTCAATATCTTGCAAAAGCTCAATTGTAGAGTCTTTTTCTCGTTTGCAATTGTTATGGTGAATGAAAAACAGTCCCTCAAAAGTTGTTGTGGCGAGGCTGACATCTGGGAAACTTTATCGTTTTCTCCACGGAGGAGGGGCCAGGAGGCGGGGCCAGGAGACAAGCACAAGTGGAGGAGGCAAGGTCGCATATTGGGATGCACCCATGGGGTAGTGCTGGGAAATGACCCTGGCCGGACTCGAGCCGGGGTCCCCATGGGCATGCAAGCCCAAATGTGGAGGGGCTTAGCGCGCTCCGCCACAGAGCCCCCCAAGTACCATCAATTTCAAATGGACAAAAGCAGTGTTATAGAATATGTGATGGAAAAAAATATGGCCAATGGTAATTCATGGGCCTCAGTCAACACTGAGCTGTAAATTTCCAGTGGCATTCACTATTACTGACGCCGTTGGTAATCCACTTCAGAATCGAATCAGCCCACACAACACACAATGCATTTTTATTTTATGTGGTGACAGAGGTCCATGTGAACTTTTACCCTGACCCTCCCCCATCACATCAAACACGCCACCCAGACACACATGCATGCACAGCCCCCCCCACACACACACAGACTGTCCTATAACAACCCTGTGTCTGTAGTGTGTGGGGGTGATGTGCAAGCTAATTAATCCGTGTCTGGTGCGAAATGTCATCGAAGGGAATAGCGGGGCACTTGTACGGCTCCATTCTGGACCTAAATGACCAGGGCCGTGGAACAGGGCCTGTGTGCCGTCCCTACCAGATAGATGCCATATATTAGATTTCCTCGCCACTTAATCTGAGCTAACCATCTGTGGAGAGGGATAGGCAGAGAGAGAGACAGAGAGAGAGAGAGAGAGAGAGAGAAGGCAGAGAGAGAGAGAGAGAGAGAGAGAGAGAAGGCAGAGAGAGAGAGAACGAGAGAGAGAGAGAACGAGAGAGAGAGAGAGAGGGAGGCTGCATGTGCAAGAGAGCATGTGTGAGTGTTCGGTATCTGTCTGCGGCCCAGAGCTGGGGAAATAGGGCTGCCGTCATAATCAGGAGGTGCTTCCAATTATTGCTTAATGTAGCACAGCATTATGGCGCACCATTTTGTCCAGCGGCCTGGTCCTCCCTTTTTTTTTCCCCCCATGCAGTCCTGTGGCGGTGGCGGCAACGTATCAAACGCCACCACAGCACAGTTTCCCGCTCCTCACCCCTCATTTGACGGATGACTGGCTCTTGCCTGATAAAAAGCGCTTTATGGGAGTTCGACGAAGCCGTGAGCGAGGCACCATCCTTCCTCCCCCCACAGTCCAACCCCAACCCCACCCCCACCCCTATCTGCTACAGCGAGCTTCCCCATCCAGACTGCTGTTTGAGTGCAGTCAGTGCAGGATGAGATGGGGACAGGGCCATGGGGACAGCTTTGCCATGGGCCCAGGACAAGATCACATCAAAGGGCCCCCCTACCCAAGACATTAGCCCTATACTGCACACATTATTATCCCATCATGGAAAAAAATCTCACTGTGGTTTTTGTCACATAAAATGAACTTCTTAAGACATTTTTGCAATTTTTAAAAAAAAAAAGTTTTTTGGGGGGGTACTTTTAGGTTTGTTGCCATATGGCAACATTGTGCATTTACGGAAAGGATCCAGTGTACATTTTCCCTCCAAGACCAAACAAGGGTCATACAACATTATGGATTATTTTATAGAAATATAATTGTTTTTATCTCAGAAAAACATTGAAAGTTTACCCACAAGTTCAAGGGAGTTATTTAACATATTTTTGCCACTGAGAGAACAAGTGAATACTGTTTATTATATCCCCGAAAAACAGTATTTCAGTGGTATTACTTTGACCAACCACCAATGAATATATTAGGTATTAACACAATATCTGTGCATAGATTTGCACAAAAATGTGTATGGTAACTGTCTATAATATGTACATGAACTGATTTAATTTTGGAAGCCAACACTTTCAAGATGGCCGACATTCAAGATGGCCGATTTGCGGGCCAGGCATCTTTCAACATAACCGACAGTTTATTTGTCATAACTTTTGAATGGATGCTTGGATTTACACTAAACCTTGTGTGATAACACTCTATAATGAATAAATAAGTCATGTAAAATTGTGAAGCCAGTGCTTTCAAGATAGCTGAATTTCAAGATGGCTGACTTTGAAGTTGGCAATCTTTCGAGACGCCCTACCTTTTGTTTACGCCACAACTATTCAATGGGTGCTTGGATTTGCAGTAAATTTTGTGTGTTAATAATATAATTGGTTTATGAGCTGTTTGAAATTTCGAGATTATGCTTTTGAAATGGCTGACTTTCAAAATGGTTGACTTTGTACAATCATTTTTAATCGGGTTGACAGATTTGCACAAACGTTGTGTGCTAATTAGCCTAATTATAACATACACATGAAGTCAAAACATTTTGGAGGCTTCAAATGGTCAAGATGACAGTAGCTTTATGCTCTAATCTGGGGTTTGGGGATTTTTGTGGTATACCTCTGGCAGTCTGGGGAGGCTGCATAGGCCTTGTTCGCTTTTCTGCATGTACTCAGAGTGAAAGCTCATAAAACAGTTCTGTACACCTATTATAACACTTTTAATGTTCATTACAGACTGCCATTTACACAAATTATAAATATTATCAGTTATCAATCATTCAATCAATAAATAAATCAATTAATCAATCAATTAGAATTGGGTATTTGTATCAATACACTTTCCCTATTGACCGTCTTGTTCCACTACCGCACAATGTTGCCATATGGCAACATACCTATTTTTCAACATAAAATGGAAATAATTTTAGTTGAAAACAAAACAAATGGTGAAAACAGATCATGACTAACTATAGATCATCCCAATATTTTTTAAAATTTTGTAAATATTGCAAAAAGTGTGAAAAATCTTGGCCAATGCCAGAGTAATCTGTCAAGGACACACGCTCATGTACAGTGAGGGAAAGAGCGAGCCTGGGGCAGTGTGTGGTGTCAGGTGATGTCAAGAAACCACATAATTGGATAAAACAAGGCCACAGTTTCAATATGAAAACCAATCAGTGTCTATTATTTATATTTAAATACCAGGAAATGCCAAAAGAATGGTATGTTGCCATATGGCAACACCGTGCAGTATAGGGTTAAATGTAATGAGGACCCCCATCTTCCTGGGCCCGGGACAGCTGACCCCTTTGTCCCCCCCCCTTGTCAGCTTCCCTGGATGGAGATGCGATGTGATGTGATGCAGCAGGCAGGACGGCCGGCCTGACCAGCTGTTTCTCCTGACTTGCCAAAAAATCCCTCCTCAATGTGCTGTTTGATGGGTCCTGATTTGATAGTCACCGGGTTGCTTTAGGCAACAAGGCACAGATGGCAGAAGTGATTCATCATATATACAAGTACAAATGTATGCGGGCGAGAAAAGCAAGGAATATGTCCCGCAACAACTCCACTGAGGCAGAGCAGAGGAGAGAGAGAGAGAGAGAGAGAGAGAGAGAGAGAGAGAGAGAGAGAGAGAGAGAGAGTTTTTTAGTCTTAGTTTTAGTCTCTCTTTTTTTGACTCCAATGTCTTTTGGGGTGGAGCGGTGGAGTTGAGCTGAGCTAGGACGGCAGTGTTGGCAGGGAGGGTGTTGCTGTGGTGTGGTGGGTGTGCACACTGAATGAAGGAGCTCAGCCAAGCACGGATCCATTAGGCAAAAACCAATTTCACACAGAGCCAATTTCATAAATATTAAAAGTGAACCCACCTTTTCTCTGTGCTTGAGCAGCTTCGGAGAGGGATATACAAAGCCATCAACAACAAGCCCCCTGCTTAAGCCTTCTCCTTCTTCTTCTTCTCCTCCGCCGAGACGCATTCTATTACGCCTCTCAGGTGACTTGGCTGCAGGCAGGCCCTTGAGCTTAGAGAGTTAGTTACCTCACTTAATTGATTGTGCCACACACATTGGGCATGTATGTGTACGTACGTACAGTACGTAGGACTGCTCTGACCATCACCACCCGCCAATTAGACATCCCGTGCAGTTCTGTGCAAATCTGGTGCAAAGCATGGGGAAAATAATGAGCAACAGTGACACCCAGGCAGCAAGCAAACTTTGTCAGGGAGAAAAGTTTTAACGTGAAGTAAGAAACAATCACATAACTCCCTCTGTGTGTGTGTTAGTGTTAGTGTTAGTGTGTGTGTGTGTGTGTGTGTGTGTGTGTGTGTGTGTGTGTGTGTGAGTGAGAGAGAGAGAGAGAGAGAGAGAGAGAGAGAGAGAGAGAGAGAGAGAGAGAGAGAGAGAGAGAGAGAGAGAGAGAGAGAGAGAGAGAGAGAGAGAGAGAGAGAGAGAGAGGCAACTGAAAATGCAACTTAGCATTTAAACACAGTATGCATTTTTAACCTGGCCTGGCTGTGCATCATCCTGTCAGTCTTTCTGAAGTCACATATGAGCACACAGCACTCTCATTACTCGTCGTTTCACATTCAGTGGCAAAGACAACAGACAAGATGGCTTCAGATGGGATACAAAAGACGCCTTCACCTCACACAATGTGTGCTGATAACGTGCTGCTCAGGGCAGGTGCCTACTGCCACACATCACATGATGCTCCTGTCGGATCTTCTTTTCTCTCGCTATTGATCCATGTCAGGCTACTGTGGAAAGAGAAGCAAGGAGTTGCTGAGGTGTCCCTGGGTCTTTCTCAAAACCTAGGAGAGTGTCCTTCCAAGTGTATCAGCCTAATTAGTCACGCCAAGTGACTGGATATAGTTAAGACATAAACATATATTCTGTTGAGTTCACCAAAGAGTATCCAGTCACTGGGTGTGACTAATAAAGAGTATTCAATCACTGGGTGTGACTAATTAGGCTGATACACTTGGAAGGACACTGTCCTAGGTTTTGAGAAGGTGTGTTGTAGCCAGGGCTGATCTGGTGGAGATATGGGCCCGGGCACTTTTGGCTTAAAGTGGCCACTCATAATTAGCGGCGGCGCCATCGCAGAACTAACTCACTGGTGGGCCCCGAACCCTCGTGGGCCCTTTAAAGTTAAAATTAAAAATAAAAAAAAGTATGAAAATAGGGGCCCTCAAGTGTGCGGGGCCCATCAGGAAATGCCCGCTATGCCAGATGGCCAGTACAGCCCTGGAACTTTTTTTTCCCAGAAGCCTAGTGAGGTTCTAGCCTTCTGCAAACTCTTGCAAACTCTTACTCACCCTGCCTTCTCAGCTTATTGCATGTTTAAATCCATGGCCGCAGTAGCATTCACCTAAATGATTGCCTCATGTTTACACACATACACACACACACACACACACACTGAGTTCCTGTGGCTCCAAAGACCACTAAACCAAAAATTAACGTAGTTTAATCAAGCACATTATTCCACATATCTTCAGAATATAGATGTTTGTTTTGCCCATATTCCCCACACAGCTTCACTGCTGTACTTATAGGTCATCAAGACAACCCATTTCTGTTACAGCAGGAGTGCTGAGTGCCAAACGCAGTCTAGTAGCAACCAGAACAGCATGGGAGGTTGCATGTGGGAAAACCATTTGTTTTAGCTGTTTGTTTAGTTAGTGGCTGTGTAACACTTGCATTTATGAATAAACAAATATGTGTAGATAATGGAACTAATGCTGTGGCTTAACAATCTAAAAAGTACAACATATGTAAAGATACTGTCTGGAGAGTGTACAAAACACTGGCTTTGAAGCAAACGTAGCCCCTTAATGCGCGCCGTACCTCCTGTGGCACGCTGTAATAGACATTGAAAGTTAACTACTATAGTACTACACTACTATGCCAGTGCACAGGGCCTTTAGTAATACACTACAACTTGGTTATTGCCATTCTGGTAACAGCTAATTTATAAAGCCGCGTCTTAAGGGGTTAAATCACACCAGTCAGGCATGAAAAAAATGTACAAAATGCAGGTGAGGTAAGTAATAATTGTGTGTATGTGACAGACTGCAGAAGCAAAGAGTAGAACTCGCACACCAGCAGCCGATGTAATAATTGATTTATTGCTTTACATATGTACAAGTGATCAAGGGGCTACCAAAAAAGTGCAAAACGTTTTCGGTCACCAGACACACCTTTTTTATGTGACAGACTGAAAATCGGTACTGTGCTTTATGTGTATCTATGCCAGTAATTCCGGCCAGAGAGGGTTTCTGAGATAGAAGTTGTTCATACAACAGCAGCAGCCACAGCTTTACTTTATTCATTATCTGGGCTGTGTTTCTCGAAAGCGTAGTTGTTAGCAGTTAGCAACTTGGGTAGTTGTCAATGGGAAATTGCATCGCAAACAACAAAGTAGCTAACAAAGTTAGCAACTTTGGTTTCCAGAAATAAACCCCTGGTTTGCACTGACTGACCACAAACCAGATCCCATCCCATCAGCTGAGGAACTGAAACACAAGTCAAAAAGGAGGGAGAAAGGGTGACGTCCTAGCAGGAACACAGGAAGTCATTTTGCTATGATTGGCGGAGGGTCTGGGAGTCCTCTCCCAGAATTTTTTTTCCCTGCATTCTGATCAATTTTGGAATGGCGAATCCCATCTGACTAACTTCCTCATAATATGTTTTAGACATATACAAACAAGAATGGCTAGATTTTACCATTTTTTTCTTTTACATCACATCTCCTAGATTATTCCTAGATTACCTTGAGACAATAATCAGTAGGACTAAGGCACTACATTATATGTCCTTTTTGAAGAAAGCCATTAGAGCATTTTGTACTCAGGGCCGTAACCAGACATACTCAAATACCGTGGTCAAATACTGCAAGCTGTTCTGCATACTGTTAGAATGTTTCAAACACTTCAGTCAAACTCTTAAGTTAGTTTCCATTAATCACTGCCTTGAGGATAAATGGGGGTGGGATATACAGACTCAATTTATCATTGTTGATAATATATGATTTTCATCATAGATAAGTTTTACGTTACTGAAAAAAATACAGAGGACATGACCTCTGTGTCCTCAATGGTAGTTACGGGCATGTTTGAACTTACTGCAATTCAGAGCATCCAAAGACTGGATTTTCATTTCACTATTTTTTTTTTTCTTAGGGAAGACTCAAAATGTCTTTCACCAGATCTGAATAACAACCAAAACGAGATTAGACCTGATGCTTGTCTTTCTTTATAAATCCATTAAAAAAAAAAAGAATTAGATCTAAATATAAATATTCACCTCAAAAAGTGGTTTCTTTTTTGACGACTGCTAGGGTGAGATGGACATTTCAGTTTATTTTTTGTGTTTACGAATGCTACGGCAAGACATACCGAAGCAACACTCCGTGCAAATACATGCAATTCACAGGGATTCAATGATAGAGTCCACAAAGGCAGTGAAGCTGAAAACACTCATTAGTAGTGAATGTGCATTTTGTGGCCATTGTGGCAATAATGCAGGCACACAGAGCTGTGTCGAGAATACACCTGCACATACAGATGTCCTTTTCAGGGCATTATCACATCTTCATTGTGTGTGCTGAATTGCATAGCCTACTTCAGAGTGCGGCCTTCAGTGAGTATTCATTGTGGAGGTTGAAGCAGCAGCACTTAAGATTTCAAGCCTTGTGCTGCAGAGAAAACAGCCTCAACAACTTCTTACAGCCAGTGCTGCAGTTAGACAATTTCAGCCTGCAATTGTCACATCCCCTTACAAAGACCACTGGCCACACAACAAGCTGTCACAAAAGACAAGGTAGCACATACACAAATAAGCAGCGCAAATACACAAATACGGATGAATATTTAAAACGTACGTACAGATATCAATAAAAAAGAAAAATATATTATTCATGTTTGTGTGAATAGCAAAGGCCGAAAGCAAGCTTAGTGATCACTGGTCAGATAGTAAATTATTCATTGTAACCTGTTATACAGTTTGGCAGGCCCTCATTCACCTCGGAAAGGATCTGCCAAGTGTGGGGAGTGGAGGCCTGTCTGGCTTTGTTAATTCACATGTCACTATGGATACTTTATTGGCTCATTGCTTTGGGGTTGGCATGCAAAAACATACGGGTTCCAGTCATGGTATTATACATGATTCATTTCAAACAGTTGCAGGAAAAATCTTCAGGTGTAAATCAGGGAAGCTGGTTTGATTGTCTATACATTATTACAGTAGAGTAGTATAGTATCATTTATTAATCCCGAGGGGAAATTAATGTGTCAAGTAGCATACATACATAAATACTGGATACACAAGACATTACATGTATCGTTTACACATATATTAACCATATAGCTCACTGTTACATACTACATTCAGCCGAAGGCAGCTCTAACTTTCTCACTTTACGAATGTTCCACTACAAACAGAGTCTGAAACACACACAAAAAAATCTTAAGGATTTCAGAATAGAAAGATAGGGTTGCACATTATTTTCATGTCCTTGTTACATTAATAAGGCACATTTTACGAAGTATGTAAGCCTATCAGCATGTAACATTATATAGGCTATAACTTAGGTTGGGACTACGTACAGTGTATTGTACTGTACATGACAGTACAAGTTGATACAGATACATTAAATAAAGAAAACTAAGTAAAATAGTCACCATAGTCTATCAATAAAGTCACGTATGTCTACTGTACTACTGTCCCAGTTTCCTTACTTTGTCAGATCACAAATGGAGTACTACTGAAGAATTTGGTAATCTGCTCAATCAAAGGACCATGAATACCAATCTGAACCGTGTAATACAGCACATCGGGGTCGAAGACCCCCAGGGTAGCCACTATTCATTAACTCTACACAATTGAATCTCACACTGGAATCCTGTTGCATAGAGAGCTATGGTGACTGATGCAGTCCCCACCTGTCATGGAGGATTATGGGCATAAAACAAGCACAATTACACATTAGCTACAGCTGTGCGAGGTAATTTAAGTTAATAGGAGACATTCCCCATAATCTGCGATGATCTCCTCCTGTTCAAATTTAATGACTCAAAAATAAAGGGTAATGATCAAGACGGCATGGAACATTACATTACATGCTGTAACATTCCTGGATTTTTTTTTGCTGGAACCATGTTTAATGAGAAGGTGTAGAACAATGATGCCAATACAGCATAAGTATACTCTCTTCCTCTCTCTCTCCCCCCATTCTTAGGAATGAACATCTAAAATAAATCCCTGAGCATATTTTCAGCAGGTGCCAATTATCAGGGTTGGACTGGCTCTCTGGCATAGCGGGCATTTTCCGATGGACCCCGCACCCTTGTGGGCCCCTTATAATCAAAATAGGGGCCCACAAGGGTGCAGGGCCAACCGGTGAGTCAGTTCTGCGCCACTAATTATGAGGGGCCCCTTTAAGCCAAAAGTGCCCGGGCCCTATTTCTACCCCACGCCAGCCCTGCCAATTATACACCACCAGCATTTACATACGTCCCCACCGCTTTCCACACCAGCCTCTGAGCACCAGCACACTTTGCCCAGGCAGGTCATTCTTTCCCTGTTGGCGTTGTGTGGTGGAGGTGCTTGTAATGGCTAGAGGTTTCTGTATCTCTCCACAGCCATAATTGGATCCATAGCCATGACTTCCTATGCACAGAACTGGCAACTGCAGCAAATGTGGCCAGCTGCTTATCAGCCAGGGCAGAGTGGCATCATGTAAAGCAGTGATTCTCAACTGGTGGGTCGCGATCCAAAAGTGGGTCGCGGAGGGGTCATGAGTGGGTCGCGGAGCCGTGGTGTAAAAAAAAATGTAATTCATTGATTTGCTAAAATAAAAAAAAAAATCATCCAACTTTTATTGCAACAATTTACAGCTTTTATTTTGATAGGCGATTGAACTTTTGTCATCTGTCGTCATAGATAAAATCAGAATGTTTATGCGAAATAGTAGTGTGCAACCAGTCATTCGAGTATCGCTAAAAAAACTGGGTCCCGACCGAATGAAAATGGAAAATGGTGGGTCCCAAGACTGTTCCAGTTGAGAACCATTGATGTAAAGGCGTATGTAGACGTATGTATCTCATGCCAGTGCATACCGCGTTGAGGTGCGAGGCCTTTGCATTTAAAGTGATACTGTCCCATTTTTGGAAATAAGCTTATTTTATACCTCCCCTTGAGTTAAATAATAGGGTTTTACCATTCTCTTGTATTTTCGACCGTTCTCTAAGTATGGCAGTGCAAATTTTACCTCCAAGCTAGCAGTTAACATTGAGTCCTATGATGAATCCAGTAAGCCGCCAGCTGGTCTCATAGGACTCAATGTTAACTTCTAGCTTGGAGGTAAAATTTGCACTGCCATACCCAGAGAACGGTTGAACGTATAGGAGAACGGTAAAATCCTATTATTTAACTCAAGGGGAGGTGTAAAACAAGCTTATTTCCAAAAATTGTACAGCATCACTTTAAGTCGTGGTCCTCAACGCTGAGGAAAAAAAAACACTTTTGTCACACAAGGTTTGCAGTTTTCCTGCTGTGACAGCGACTTTCTGTTGTCACTGCAAATTTCTGTTGCTAAACGTGAAAATGCTCTGCTGTGCTCTGACCAAAACCATGCGCAGCATAACCCTAACCTAAGCAATGTTTCTGCTGCTTTACTTTTGCCAAGAACAGTGAAATTGGGGAAATGATGAATGGGGGAAATAACAAATTTGTTGCGCAATTGTGGCCAGACCAAAACCATCCCTGAACCTAACCTGTCATTGGGTGTTGTGGAGCAAGAGTTGACATGCAAAATCGCTGTGCGCAAACATAGGTGGATGATGATAGATGGTTCAAATCGAGATTCAAGATTCAAAAAGCGTGATCTTAAATCGGCGTGTTATCTTACTTACATTTATGATGCCATGTTCGTCAGGGGGAGGAGAGAAGCAAAAAGTCCATACAGGTCACGTGGTGGCGCCGGTCCACTGTGTGTGAAGGGATGGGATGCAGCAGCAGTGTGCGTCCTCCCTGGTGGGGCCATGGTAGCCATTGATAATTCATCAGCTTCAGCTTCAGGGAGACCACCAGACCAGCAAAAGCTAACAATCTGTTTTTTTCCTTCGTATTTCTGGGGAAGCTAGTCAGCAAGGTATAAGCAGAACAGTAAAGCGAGAGGAACAGAACATATTTGCTGCTGTTGGACGTTTCTGTGAGCACAGCTGAATTGACAAGAAAGACAGGGTTCTGCTGCATGTGTCTTACTTAGCATTTCACATTGTCTAAGTACAAACGTAGGCGTGCACAGATTGAGACGAGGTGGTCCTAAACGTGCCCCTTTGCCCTACTGGACAATGTACTGTGGTCCATGTTGACATCATAATCTACAAATACCACGATAAAATGCATGTTACAATAATGCCCCAATATAATACATAGCCTCTATAAGCTTAGAAAGGCAATCATAAGTTCCACATGCCCCCAATACCTGCCCCCTAAAATGTCTGTACACGCAGTGGTGTAGTCTACTTTTTTATGATGGGTATACTGTATATTGGAGCATTTTTTGAAGTGGGTACTGTATATATTTGTGCTATTCAAAACAATGGATCAATCAATTTTAAGTGGGTATACTGAAATCCCTGAAATTTAGAAGTGGGTATACTCTGTATACCCGCATTCTACGTAGACTACACCACTGCGTACACGCCACTGACCAAGTAGAAACCTTTCCTTCAGTGTCTCTCATGAGAAGCCGGCAGCTTCATGAGGCTTCTTAGCGGCTGCTCTCTCTAAAAATATATTTCCCTCTCGCACAGTCATCAAGTGCCAGACCCAATAGGCATCTCCTATTGCTCTTTATTGCTTCCTATAACACTGACATTTACTTTCATTAACTACTGGAAGTCTGGACACAAGTGAATGAGTGTGCTTCTTAATGAAGTGCTGGCAGGCGGTAGTAGTAGAATATCATTCGACCTTTTATGTCAGATTACAGATAGTTACTCTATGTCTGATGCACAGATTGTGCATGCTTTGTGTTTAATTGTACACATATAAAGCAAATAGACGAATAATGAAGCTGTATTATTAACAGAAGAAGCATTATGCATGCGTATGAAGTGTGAGAAAGGAATTATTTTAATCATTTCCAACTGTACAGCACTGCAAAGCAGCAGTGTAACAGAAGTGGAGTGCTGAGTTATTTTGTAGGACACAAAAGGTCTCGTATAGCTCTGAAATACACACTGGTTCTAAGATAATGAGGCCATTTGAAAATGTGGGTCAATACTAATCAAACCAACTCTTTTATTAGAAAAACCATCACGTCTGTTCTCGCAGATCTAAATATGCATGCTGCTGCTGCTGATAATTCTGGGCCCTTTGTAGTCAGAGCTATAATTAATATTCTCGCTTTTTTTTACAAGGTGAAAGATTTACATTTCTTTATGCAAGCCGTTCTTAAAAATGGACACCATGGGAGACAACCATGGGAGCTGGCAATCAGGCATATAATGACCTGGAAGTTCAATTAATCTTGACCTGGCACACACAAATATAGAAAGACAGGGGAGAGGATATATAGAAAGGGGTATATAGTGAGAGACATCAAGACACAGAGGGAGTATAATAAAAGAGTTCATTCATATATTAAAATGTTGGGGAATAGTTGAATAAAAACAGGAAGGGGAGACATGAAAGATTGCAAGGCTGAGCTGTAAACAAGACTATGGCCAGTGGGCTGTTTCACTGCAGAATGCTGATGGTCAGCAAACCTTCTAAAGGAAGCAAAGACAAGAATTCTATCTGTTCTTCACAATGGTGCCCTGAGCTCTCTTCCTGCATTGTGAGGTGGTTCATGTGCAGTCCATTGATATGGCAAAGCAGTAGCAAAACTAAACGGACTGAGTGGCGATAGAGGACATGAGAGGTATGTGTACCTCATGGCATTTTTAAAACACATGATTAGTTGTAGAAGCTTTGTGTGGTATTTAAAATGAATGAAGAGCAAGGATGGAACTTCAAAGGAATATACAAAGCGGGCTCTTATTGATACCGTGTGTCATACTGTACATGCACAAACTGTTGTAAGAGGAGTGTGCTTTTGAATCGTGTTTCCAGTACTGCATGTTAATCTTACCGCTGAATGAAGATGTATTGATACAGCGAGTGAAAAAAGAAGCAGTCATAATTTCTTTTTGCTCTTTTGAGACTGAAGTTTTCAAGTGTCCTTGTGAGGCTAATTAACTGTGATCTCTGACGAAAAGAATTCCCTTTTCCACAAGACCCAGGAGGGAATTGGGAAGGCAGTCTGATTCACAGACCTTTCCAGAATGATAAGAATATAATTAAACCAACCAGAGCACTGTGGGCATCAACATGAATGTGAATCAAAGGCTATGCCCTCCCATCGTTAAATAAAGCCTACTATACTACTTGCACTCCATATATGATTGTATTTGAAATAAACTAGTTTCTTAAATTAAAGGTGGATATACGTACATCGTGGATATAATAATGGCTACAACAGCCCAAACAAAATATCTTCAGTTTGTGTATTTTGACTTTCCATTAATTGAGATATTAGCTAGGGAGGAATAAAAGAGGGAGAACATCCCAAGTACTTCTTTACAGAGATACTAGGTATTTCTTGTTTTGGCAAATATTGTAGCTAATTTTTGATTGACGTCAGGAAACTTTTGTCTACTAGGGGAAAAGAAACGCTTTAGGAAATCCTGATGTCTTCATAAGGCCTTTCATCCTGACCACACTCTCGGTGATAAAAGGCTAAAAGTTTGGCAGCTGAAGTGAGTGCTTGAGGCATTTGAAGGTAGCCAGTCCACTCCAGAGGTACACCGATACTCCTGGGTTTGAGCACCTGACAGTGATATAAAAATACCTGTGTTCTGCTTTGAAGATAATATGGAGATGGTTGCTGTCACTATCTCCTCCTCAAGTTCACACTGACACCAGCTGACCCTATCAATTTGGATACATAAGCCAAACAACAAATCCCCATTTTCAGCATTTCTGGGCAAATAGACCTTCATAATATTCATAACCTACAAAATAAATGTGCCAAATTGACTGGGAACGCATGTTGATGCAGCATCTTGATGGAGTTTTGACAGCTTGATACACTCCCTCAATAATGTATTTGATTTCTGAATTTTTCAAAAGCTTGGCGCTCCCGAACTAAAGGATCCTCTCTCGGAGCGCAGCTGTCGCAGGAGGAGTTGAATGTTGGGTTATCTGACATTTACCAGAGAGATGGTCTCTCTCTCTTCTGAGGCCCCCCCTGGCTAGCAGAGAAACACACTTCTGTGTGCTGCTGTGCTGTGCTGTGTAGTGTACTCCCAGGCCCTGAACATGGGGAGGACCAAAACCACTCACACTCCCAGACAGGTCTCTACAGCCCTGCTCTGTGGAGATGCCTCCACCCAAGGCTGGACTGGTAATCTGGCATACAGGGCATTTTCCCGGTGGGTCTACAGTCATCAGGGGCTTTTGTTTTTTTGTTTTCAAATTTTCCCTTAGAGACGAGCCCACAATTTAGATAAGGCAGCCCATCGGTGCATCTTTAATATACAGTGGTCTGAGCCCATCAAAATTGTGGTATGGCAACATGTCATCATGCATTGCGTATAGATGACACGCTGTTTTGAACCCACTATCGCGTGTGTCCAATACGCCTTTACAAGTTAAAGCGTGCTCCACAACGCCCTGTGACAGGTTAGGTTTAGGGATGGTTTTGGTTTAGGCAGAATTTAGCTAGAAATTTGCCTAATGTCGCAGTTCTTGGCAAAAGTAAAGCAGCAGAAACATTGCTTTACTGACAGGTTAGGTTTAGGGATGGTTTTGTTTAGGGCACAGCAAAGCATATTTGCGTTTAGTAACAGAAATGCGCTGTGGCGAAACAAAATCGCCAACACGGCGGGAAAACTGTGCAAACCTCGTCACGTGTCATAAGTGCATGACAGCGCTTTACCGTTGCGTTGAGGAGCACGCCTTAACTTCAAAAGGCATCGCACCAACACGCTGAATGCACTAAAGTGCTATAGCGTGGGATACATACGCTAAAGCATGATGACAGCGTGGGTTGGGAATGAGGGGCTGGTCTGTGGCAAGAATGCCCGGGCCAGTTTGTGATTCCAATTCAGCCCTGCCCCCACCATACCAGGAGATAAGAGAAACAAGCCCGGGGAAAATACCTAAGTGTATTCAGCACTGTGTACTGCAGCAGACACAACTTGTTTTATACGCATAACCTTCATCATCTTTATTTCTGAGAATTGTTTTGGGCCCTACTGTGACCCAACGGTAGGGCACTCGTCTGCCATGCGGCTGACCTGGGTTCGATTCCCGGCGCTTCCCCGTCTCTCTCTCTCCCCACTCGCTTCCTGTCACCACCTTCACTGTCCTATCGTAAATAAAGTAAAAAAGACCATAAAAATCAAACTATAAATATATATTTCGGAGAATTGTTTTAAAGGCCTAATCTATGAATTCATGTGCCTCTATCGCTATTCTGCCCACCACAGCAGACTGTGGATCCCAATTCTGGAAGAGTTCTATTTTTGGACTGGCCCATCTAACTACACTCTCTCTTGCCATCTCTCTCTCTCACCCTCTCTCTCTCACTCTTCTCTGACTAGCACCTCCACACGACTCATTACAGGGGAAACCTGTTGGGCACCAGTGGAGCGTGACTAATCAGCAGTAAATAAATTTGCCGGAGCAGCTGGCAGAACGCGGAGCCCAAACAAACTTTCCCCTTTGCTCCCTCTGATTGGCCTTCATTAGCCACAGGCTCTTCTCCTCTCACCACGCACCGCACCCTGCTCTTCTCTCCTCTCAATGCCACTGTACTGTATGCAGGCCCGCCGACAGGGGGGGGGTGGGGGTGGACAAAAGGGTATGTTGTCCTGGTCCCAAGGAGATGAAACATGTCACGGAGATAGGGGGCCCAGGATTGGGTCCCCATTACATTGTATGTATTGTAAAGGGGGGCCTTTCAGATGACTTTGTCCTGGGCCCAGAAAAAGCTGTCAGCGGCCCTGACTGTATGCATCATGTCGTTGCTGCGGCAGTACACACACACCACCATCCCGTCCGTGCTGCTGGGTGGCGGCAACACTGTCATGTTGTTGTTCTAAGTGTAAAGGGCATATCCACACAAACATTTTCACCTCATTGAATCAGCTTATAATCAGCGATTGCACCTTGTGCTACCTTGGGCTGCACCTTGTGTTTCACCTTGCGCGATGAACTCAATGGTTAGAAAGCATCACAAACAACTAAACAGAGGAGGCTGATGTTTATGCTGCATGTTATTAGATTAAGAAACCGAAAGCAATAGCGAGGTATTTGGAAATTTGTCAGCTATAACATTACAAAGCTCAACCCATCCTCAGAATAAGGCCAGGTTTTTCCAACCCTATTAAGACAGGACAGTGGAGGGTGGGACAGGAAACAAGCGGGAGAGAGAGAGACGGCGGAGGATCAGGAAATTAACCAGGTCGGGAATCAAACCCCGGTCGCCCTCGTATCAGTCCAGTGCCCAGTGCCACGGCTGGGCCTACCATGCACATTTTATGTAAATTCTGAACGCAGTAGAGCATCAGTCACATTTCTGCAGTTATGTGCCTATGGTAGCCTGGCGACGCCATCCTATGTACTCCACCCAAAGATTTTGGCTCCGCACATCGTCTGGCAAAAGCCTCGAGCTCGGTTCTCTCAGTGTTTAACCAATCAGTAAACAGTTACCGCAAGGTCCGTTACTGATTGGTTAAGGTAACTACGTATATTCACACTTTTGTTTTGTCATTTGTATGCTTTTGCCACGCTATATCGTAACAGGCATGCTAATATAGCACAATATGGGTTTTAATTTGAATTCGGAACTCCAATGACTGTAAATGGCAGAGTAAGATCAGACCATCTGCACAATCCACGGAGACGGATTCTTCTTGGCTTTTGCCAGACTGATTGACGGAGTCAACAGTCGGCTTTTCGCCCAGGCTATGCCTATGGTGCAATATTGACAAAACTGCGAGGGGCGATCTTATGAACTTCCATGTCGAGTTTGCGGTAGAATCAAACAATGACGGAAAACATTAATGAGAGAGCCCCGTTGGCTAGTTGCCTCCGAGATGATACCTCCAGTGTCACGGTCGCATGCATAGTTTTATTAGGCACACAGCAAGCCTAATTTTCAGAGGACCATTTAGAGTGGTGAAGTTCTTCCATGGGAGACTTTACAGATGAGAACACTCTGTTGGAGAGTGAGCTGAATGAGTGATCTGGTAGTTCCTACAGTTTGGGGGGAGTATTTACCTGCAGTGCAGCGCGACTGCATTACTCAGTTATCCACAGGTTTAAATCAACTCCCCTAATGAATCAGTTAATCTCTCATGCCATTCACCGGTTATTGATTGCCGCCCTAAGACCGACGTGGCTTCTCGGAGATGCAAGCGGCTCGATGTTCCAGAAGCCAGAGGAGAGGATTACCTAATTCCCACAATCCATCAGGCAATTAATGGGAAGTTACCGGGGAAGGGGGGTGAGGCAGCACGAGTGAGACTGACTGCAGTGCCACTGACTGCAGTGCCGTCTACCGTCAGCCAAACCCTCCAGGAGGCTTCTCCACAGAGTTTCTCTTAACATTTATACCTTCCTTCTCTTGTGCTGTAGCCGTTTATCGCTCTGAAGCACAAGTTGTAACTGTTAGAAATAAATAGAAAATAAAGGTCCGCAACACTGCTAAATGCTCCCAAATATTTAATGGCACGACTTTTCGGACTAACCGTCCTTCATCACAGTGCAATAATGGCAAGCCTTTATTATCATTTAACACAAAGAGATTACAGCTCTCTATATTTGGGCAAATTATTGTTTTTTTTTGTGTGTGTAGGCTATCAGTTACGTATAAAGGGATCGCTGCTAGTTACTCGCTCAGCGAATGAACTCAATAGAATGTCAATGTGTTCCAGCGAGACTAGCAGGCGAGTAGGCGAGTACTGTACAAGTGATGCGATGTGGGCGGATCCCGAGTTGAAAATATTTTAACTTCGAGCGAGACGAGTAACTAATTGGAATGCAGAGTTCGGTACTCCTCGCTTGTACAGTGGCAGTTAAAGCCACGGAAACTTTCAGCGAACGTTCCATGAGCGAGTAGGCAAACAAGCGAGAAGCTAGAAAATAGCAGCGATGTGTGTGTAGGCTATCAGAACCTGTATTGGAGACAGAACATGCCGCTTCAGCCCATTTCGTTGGTGATTCACACATCTTAGGGAAATATGGTGAGCTGAATTTCAGATTTCAGACATGCAGTTTTGGAATGTGATCTTGCACTGCTGAGTTTCATGGATGAAGTATTGTTCGTAATTAAAAATAAGTTTATGAACAACAGCAGTGAGGCCTCATCTTGAGGACAGGGAGGTGTCAGTCCTTCCGGAGACTCTGAGAAGTAATCATTACCGTCATTACTACAGCCAGCCATCATAGCCAAAACATTATGAAGCGCTCACTAAAGATATCCCAATGAGCGTTAATGAGCGCTCACACGCCGTGAAAGAGGTGAATAAGATTTTACTATCCATTAAAAACCAGGCCCAAATTAAGAACAGGTAAAAGCTAAATGACCAGTGGCGAAAAAGAGGAACAGGCGATTTGTGTGTGTGTGTGTGTGTGTGTGTGTGTGTAGACGTGTGTGTGTGTGTGTGTGTAGACGTGTGTGTGTGTGTGTGTGTGTAGACGTGTGTTTGTGTGTGTGTGTGTGTGTGTGTGTGTAGACGTGTGTGTGTGTGTGTGTGTGTGTGTCTTTGTGTGTGTGTGTGTGTGTACGTAAGCGGCGGGAGGGCGGGCTTTTTGTTCCATCCTGATAAACGACTGTTTGGAACGGCAAATGGAAAACCATTAGACATAATGAAGTGACACAGGCAAGCCCAGGTGAGCACGGCAGATAAGCAGGCAGACTCATTACAGCTGAGATAGCCGGGCCTCATCTAGAGCTACAGCCGGTGCTGAGGTGAGGTGAGCGGTGTGAGCTGAGGTGAAGTGGAATGCCATCTGGGATGGTGGTGCCGGATCGGTTCTGACCCGGGCCAGAGAGCAGAGCTACAGTACACTGACCCTGTGGTGGTGCTGATGCACCTGTATGGCAACTTTACTCTACGCGCTCACTGCACACACAGACACACGCACATACACACACATGTGTGCATTGGCGGACACACGACGCACACACAGACGGACGGACACACGCACACATGGACGGACGCGCGCACATGCGCACACACACACGCACACACACACACACAGGTTTGAGTGGGCCATGTGGCCCACAGGGAGACAATAACACTCCATATACCGTATACAGTATTCAGTAACCAGGTGGAAGTGTTTTTCAGTGCTTTTGACCACACTGGCAGTATATTTAGGATGTGAATGAGTGTGTAAAATACTGCGCAGTATGTTCTCCATGGCAGGCATCCAAACAGCCAGACTTAACGCCACAGGACTCCAACGGTTGTAAACAGAGGGGACTTTATTGTGTAGATTCTCACATTTGATGGTATGCTTTCAAGTACAGTAGCAGTTTAGGGAGGAAACTGTGGGTAATCAAAAGTTATTTTATACACATTGTATGAAAGATTGCAGTTGGCACTCTGCACTGTACATAGAACACTTGTAAACATCATGGACACAAAGGAAGGAGTTTCTCAGTCAGAGATTTTGAAAAAGAGGAACCAAAATATCCTTTTTACTCCTCACTCCTACGATCCCTCCCACTCAAACACCTACCCTTTCACACATGCAAGCCATTCACTCCCACATACACACAGAGACACAGGCATGCACATACGCACACACACACACAAACGCCCACACACCCAGAGCAAAAAAAAGTAAAGCCTACAGACTATTGATTGTGTTAGATGCAGGATAAAATATCACAACAACACAATCTACCCTCAATATGGGAGTAAAGATTTGTGTGTGGAATTAGTGTTCTGTAAACAACTATGCTGAGAGAGAGAACTGGCCAACACATTAGCAGAAAATAGCATACGAAACCAACAATGGCAACTGCCCCTTTCAATGTGATCAGGAGGTCACATAGGTAAACACACACATACAAAAACACATAAACATCTCTGCCCATGGGCCTGAATTAATGAGTGGAGAATGAGCGAGAGAGGTTTCTCGACAACACCATAAATAATATAACTTATATAAAAACAACTGGCGCTGAGAGAAATAATCCCTGTTCCATAAGCCCTTGAACAATTAGTTTTTTTTTCTCCAGGGCTCCAGACCTAAATAATGGTGTGGTACTTGCTGCACAAGGTGAAGGAGAGGCGTGGCGGCAGTATAGCGTCGTCGTTGTCATCATCCTCTTCTTAGCGTTATTTGGTCGCGTTGCGCTGCCTGTAGTGGAACAGGCTGGTGGTGTCAAGATCGCTGGCGTACTTGATGGCTTCAGCAAACAGCTTGACCACCTGTGGAGAGACAGCAGGAGGGGGGGTTGGGGTTGGGGTTGAGGAAGGTGATGGGTTTGGGGTTGGGGAAGGTGGTGTGAGAACGCCAAATTAACATTCAGAGGACAAACTGGCAGGCTGGAGCAGTAAGTGTTATCTCGTCATCAGTGTTGCCAGATAGGATGCTTCATCACCCAATTGGATGGCTGTGTCTCTGTGTAAAAACGGTCAAGAACGGGCATCGGGCGGGTTTTTCTGTAGATTTATGACTATAGTTATCCATACAATTTAGTTCAAAATGGAAGGGATTTAGTGCCTCCAGGCGTTTTTTGAGCATTTTTTTGGCTTGAAGTTATCCGACGCATCTGGGAACCCTGTTAGTCGCACCTGTGGCACCAATGGCAACAGAGTGACCTGCTCAAGCGACAGACAACCTGATCCAACGATCGAGCAAGTAAGCAACCTGGAGGTTGGTGATGAGGGACGCAAGTATACAAACTGGCAGACTGGCGCGATAAATGCTCGTCACATCTGTGACACCACAGGCAACAGAGAAAAGCAACCCGCTCAAATGACCGAGTGAGGGAGCCAGTGACCATCTAGGAAGTTGGTGATGAGGAAACTGGCAGGCCGGTGCAGTCATTAAATACTCATCACACATGTGACATCACTGGCAACAGAGGAAAGCAACGTGCTCCAACGAGCAAGTGAGCGAGTGACCGACCTGGAAGTTGGTGATGAGGGGCACCCCGTGGTCCACGGCCATGCGGCGGATCAGGAAGTTGTCCTTGATGAAGCGTGTGTTGTTGTTGGGCAGGTTCACCACCAGGTCAATGTCACCGTTGTTGATGAGGCTTCAGGGAAAAAAAATGATTGAAAGGATAGATTCTTATTTTACAAATAACAACTATATGTCAATCTTTCCAAAAGTGTTTATGGCCTTCTGTAAGGGGTTGCATGATGGACAGTGCATCTACAGTAAAGCTGGCCACAGACCTCCCGCATTTTTACCCTGACTTTGACACGATGGATTGTCCAGAGAAGTCTGAGGTGGTTGACGCTAATTAGCAGTACAGTAGTTGTTGGAGGAATTATGGGTGCTTCAGTGACAGAACTGAATCTTAGCGATTTGTTGCATTGTTGGCGCAATCATGGCTGAGTCAAACATACTTCATATTATTGGTGCAAATCCGTTTTATCATGTTTGATGACATTACTTCCAGAAGTTGCCTTAGGTGGTACCTGTATTATCCGAGTCTGTTCTAAAACTTCATGAGACAGCGACAACAGGTCCGTTGGCAGCTTAACCCGTTAAGAAACTGCGTTAAAATTTGCTGTTACCAGAATGGCAATGACCAAGTCGTAGTGCATTACTAAAGACCCTGTATTATGTCATAATATTGTAGCACTATGGTAGCTAACTTTTCAATGACTATTACAGTGTGCCACTGGAGGTACGTCACACATTGCTATTATCACAATTCTGTTGGATTCAAGGCATTTGCCACTAATGATGGCACAGTGCAGTTGCAGTCGGAGCTGCTTTGACCGTTATGATAGTTTGTATGCACTGTGCTTCACAAACAGAAAAAGAGAGCTGCTCAGCTCAGTCTGTTTGGCTTGCGGTGCTCCATCTGGTGGTGTTTTCATGCGCGTTTGACCGAGGCAGAGTAGGCATAAACACAACTTAACCTACGACCTCGTGCCAAGCAACCCACACGTCTCCTGAGAATGGCTACAAATAACTGACACAATAATTCTTACAATCAGCAAATCATACATTTCAATACTCAACCACTACAAAAAAAATGCTAGTTTTCCTCCACATTGCAAATACAGTATGCTTGAGCAATATCATCCTAATAGATGTCTTAGGTCCTCAGAATCTCCTCTACTGGTTGTGCCTAGGGTCAAATCTAGACCGGGTGAAATGGCATTCAGTCATTATGCTGCAAAATGCTGAAACCAACTTCCTGTCCAAATGAAAACTGCCCACAGTATTTTGTTTCGAAGAGACTTTAAAACAGCTGTATTCTCATCTGCCTTTGGTGATAGTTAATTACACACTATCAATAACACAATATATTTTTTCTTCTCTTTTCTTTATTCTTTAGCACATTGAATGATATTTATGTATTACATTATGATAACGTACTATATAAATATTTTTGATTGATTTAATTGATTGATTTCAATGCTGAATGATGTTACCTTCCTCAACCACACTTCATGTAAACACAGCATAACTCTGACAACACATCCGTCACATGCAACAACCAGTCACTCTCATTGCAGAAGGGACCTCTTCTCAGCAACACTGAGTTCCTTTGATTTTTCAGTGTGTGTGTGTGTGTGTGTGTGTGTGTGTGTGTGTGTGTGTGTGTGTGTGTGTGTGTGTGTGTGTGTGTGTGTGTGTGTGCATCAGACAGGGCGTTATCATCATCACCCAGTGAGCACCCCGCTGCACTCTGCCACCAGTGCCACCACCATCATGGCCATCATGCATATCATTAGACAGCCTGTCAGCTGGCCTCAGGCATTATAGAGGAAGCTACAGCAAACAGGAAGAGCTGTACATAATGTCTATGGCAGTGCCTGAACAAACAGGAATGAATCCTCTAGAGCACAGAGCTGCTGCTGCATTGACGGCTTAGACAACTCAGTTTTAACTCTGGATGTATCTACTGTTATACTTGCAAGTAGAATGTATTCAGCTAATGATCATTGGTGTGCAATTTGGTTGTAATTGGTGTGTACTAGTTGGAGTCGTGCAATCTGCACCCCTCCCTAATGTAGGCCTACTGTGTGTATACTGTGTATATATACAGGTATATATGTAGTTTAAGTATACAGTATTGTATAAGGACCAGTATGTATATATGTATAAGTATTGTTAGATTTGAGATACTGGAGGCATCCTCATGCATAACCTTTTCACCCAATAGCTGTCTATAGCTGAGACAGAACAGCGGGTAAGTCAACCCGATACTGCCAAAGAATTTGCATTGAATATTGCACTGAACACAATGGAATCTTTTTTTTTTTTTTGCTGACTTATGAGAGAAACGAGGCAATCTATTCTGGGAGAAGTGCCTGGTCAGATGAGGACTAATGTCTGAGCCTCCTTTTCAATGTATTATTGTAGCCTATCTATGTGTTAATCAGTCTCAGGGGGGGAAAAACTTTTAGTTTTCCACCCCTCTAATGTAGCGTAGACATCCTGTATCATAGAGGGCACAGCTTTGTTGTATGTCTGCACTAGAAAAATCCAGCTTGATATACGTAATATGAAAGGAAAATGTGGGTCGTCGTTTATCTTGGATGTCAGCGTCGATAAGTGTCTTTCCCATGTTTTTCAAGGGCTTTTAAAAAAAGGCACACTCAACAGAGAAGTAAAGAGAAATAAAGTCTCTGCTACAATTTAAGGGAGCAGACACTGACAAAAAAAGATAGAGGCAGTTTCATGCTAGTAATTGAATTTGTAGTACAAGACTTTCTCACAATGACGTCAAAAAAGTTCTGGGGTGCATTTCTCGAAAGCGTAATTGTTAGCAGTTAGCAACGTGGGTAGTTGCCAATGGGGAATCGCACTGCAACCAACAAAGTAGCTAACATAGTTAGAAACTTCACTTTCGAGAAATGCACGTTTTAAAGTGAAGCAGGTATAAACTAGGAATGGGAATTTTTGGTCAAATACACTATTCGCAAATCAATGGCCCTGGCTGTAAACAGTGTGTGTGGGACTTTCTGGGACGATCCATTTACATTTGCAGAGCCCATACAGAGTTTTTATGTGGGGTCTGCACATGTGTGGATTTCAAGACCGACATTTAGATTTTTCAATTTCAAAAGGACTATTTTACATTTTGAACATACAGTACATCAAATATTTAAAAATCGAGGGACTTCCCTAGTATAAGCAACTAGGGAACTTATTCAACCCTAGTGAGTCCAGTAAAGTGTTCTGTAAGGTTCTCCTCCAAGCTTAGGCGACACTGGAGAGAGTGCCTATTTGTTTGATGGGTGTGTCCCCATCTTTCATTTTATTTTCTTATTTTATTTCTTATTTTTTTCTTTGTCTTAACTTCTCTATGTAATGTATTGACTGTTGTCTTGATATGGACCATGTACTTTGAGTCTGAAGTAAATAAAGAATTGAATTGAAATTGAAATACTGTCAGAGAACAGTGGCATGTACAGCATGCTTATGCTTGTATCACCGCATGCAACTTGTACCTGCTTTGAATACATTGGATCAAAGGAGTCCAAAGATGTCATGTGAAAAATCCCTATTACTGTACTGTGTTCAGGAGAAAGACACAGACTTACAGTACATGTTGAATCCATAGTATCCAATGGATGTAGATTAGAGTAGAATAGAGAAGAGTAGAGTAGAGTAGACTATCATTTATTGATCCCAGGGGGAAATTAAGGTGTCAAGTAGCACACAAACATACATAAATACAGAAGACAGTACCCACGAGATTACACACATCTTTACACATATATTAACCATATACTGTATAGCTCACTCTTACATACGTACATTGTATGTATGTTGTCAGTGTGGCAGTAAACTCACGTGTTAATGCTGGGCAGGCTTCCCTGCTGCTTGTCTTGGCTCGTGGGCCAGGCAACGGGGGCGGTGGGCACGTCATTGGCATTCAGCCACGCTGACGTCCCTTCAGTCGCATAGAGCTGCAGAAATGCATAACACACGGGTGTCAGGGGTGCCAATGACAAAGTGTCAAAATATAAAGTGCCATTTAGGGTGAATTCATAACAGATTGGTTGAAGGTCAACCATGCAAATACAATACCACTTCATTGAGTTTTACATGCTATATACTGTATATAGATGTCTATGTTTGGCGCCATGTAAATAATGCAAATTGTTTTGTATTTGAGTATGCATGTGTGCGTGTGTGTTTAATTGTGTGTGGGAACACAATTATTTTCTTTTTTTAGAAAGTGCTTAGCATGACAAGACAGACGTTTCGGCCTAAAGCCGGGCTTACACTGTGTGACTTTGGCAATCGCACGAGTTTTTGGGAGTCAGGCCGATTTCTTCCTCAATCGCAGATCAATCGTGAGTTTCGCATCGTGTAGTGTACATGGGGTAATGACAAGCGATTTCGCCTCACGATCGCGCAATCATAGGGTTGCAAGAAAATCAAAACTGTTTGAAATCCTGGTCGTGGCTTGTGCGTAAATCGCACAGTTAAAGCAGAGCTACGACCCGATTTCACACTTCACATGCACAAATTAATAGGGCCGTGCGATTCGCTGTTGAGCGCGTCCTCATCTCCACCTCAGGTGCGCATCCCTCCTCTGCAGACC
>NC_085869.1:21379576-21382076 GCF_034702125.1 Engraulis encrasicolus
AAAAAAAAGGGGGCCAAGTGTGTGTGAGTGTGTGTGAGCCCATCACCTCTGGCAGGTTAACAGCCACTTAAGCCCTGGTGCTCTCTGGGAAGCAGGCTGCTACTTATAGCGGGCCAAACGAACGTCTCGCCTGTCCTGTCTCTCCTGTGCCTGAACATGTGTAATGGGGGAGCTGACGCACAGAGCAGGGAGAGCTCCTGTCAGGAACAGTCTGGCTCACAAGAGGGTGTCGCCGCCAGGTTGTACGGGGTGGGGAGGGGAGGAAGGGCAGAGAGGAGAGGAGAGGAGAGGGAGCCAGACAGACAGAGGGAGGTGGGGGGAGAGGGAGAACGAGAAGGAGAGAGACAAATAGGGAGACGGAGAGAGAGAGAGAGAGAGAGAGAGAGAGAGAGAGAGAGAGAGAGAGAGAGAGAGAGAGAGAGAGAGAGAGAGAGAGAGAGAGAAGAGTGGCCTTCTACCTGCAGTGCATCGCGTGTTCTGTGTTGCAAGTAAGATTCAATGTTTATTACATTGACGTTTTGCATACCGGGAGACAAATATGTAACGGATAATAGCCAACGAAGTGACCGGCTCCACAAAGTTAATGGCGAGTCTGTGATTAGTTAACTTTCCCCAGACAATATGCATGGTTCTACTGCGTATCCCTTAGATATTGTCTGCATTCCAAACGAAGATTAGTTTCTGAAGATACGTCTAACTTAGTCGCATGCTTGACGCCTGACTGGTTCCACGGAATTAATGGTCACCCCATCAGCCAACCAGAAAAGAGAATTCCGTTGCGAAGGCAGATAAATGACTTTCTAAGACCAACACTGCCACATGAAAAAAGTATTTTTTACATGTCCAGTGTTGACTGTTGACTGTTGATCTCTGTTTAGTGTTAGAGTTAGAGTCAGACATGAGGTACCCAAAGCTGGCATTAACAACGTATGACAGTGTTTCCCATACCTTGAGCAAACTTTGGTGCACCGCCATAGTTTAAATTTGGCCGCCATAGTTTATGAAAATGTAAAATAAAATTAAAAAAAAGATTTTTACACGATTTCCGTTTTTAAAAAAACTATTTGAAAAATGATTTCCTTCGCAATTTCCACCTGGAGTAAATACATCCTATAGAGAAAACCATGACTGCTTGAAAGACAGAGAGATCAAAAGCCTAGTCAAGTTGTTGTAGTTAACTTTGGTTTGGGAGCAATAAAAAAATCCTTCAGAGAAGGGACAGTTGGGATGAGTTCACTCGCACTTCCCAGGCTTTGTTTTACAGTTGTATGATAATGAGTTAGGTGACAGGCCTTCATTGACACAGCAGAGGAGACATCGGGCTGCATATAGAAATGAATGTGTAATGAATGTGAAGATAGACATAAATGTGTAATCCGTTGTTCAGCCCTTTTACTGGGAGGAATTTTGAAAAACTGGCCCTGTGACCAGCAACCTTCATGTAGAATGTGTACGCCTATGTGTCGTGTGTGGGGGAAAAAGGCATAGCCTACTCTCTTAGACCCTTTTTGTCTGTGTGTTAACAATTTCACAGTGGTCCTAAATTCTTATCTATGCTCCTATTTTGTTTTAATTTTTTTCATTGCATAGACCCCTGCATGAGGGACGAATGAAAAGTGTGTTGCAAACAGAAATGATTCACTGTACTGCATTTTTAAAAATATAAATGACAATGAACTACTATACATATAATGGGTAAAATCTTATGTAATTTCTCAAAACATAAATGTTTTTGATGTCCCGCGTGACATGCCCCTCAACAAACAAATCACGGCTGCCCCCATAGTTTCCAAAATTTCTGTGGGAAACACTGTATGATCACTGAGTGCAAAATAAACTTTCATTCCATGCATTGTACTGTATTTCATACAGCAAAATTTAAAACTTTGAGTTGTTTACCTGGATGCCAATGAGAATTCCCTTCTGAGGAAGCTTGAAGCCAGTGGAGAGCATGGCCTTCAAAAAAGCTGAGTAGATATTTGGTCCAAAGCAAGCCACCTGCACAGGTTGACAAGACTTTAGTATATGTCATTTTTTGATTTGCAGCGCAAGTTAAAAGATACTGTATAGGCCCTTTTCCACTGCCGCTTTTCAGGTAGGCCTACAGCTCGACACAGTGCGACTCAGCCGCCACTTTCTGCTTTTTGAATAGGCACGACACAGCTCAATAGTAAAGCAAAACAGTGGCGGCAGAATCACGATGTGTCGAGCTGTAGTCGTACCAGAAAACCGGCAGTGGAAAAGAGGCATATGTGTTCCGTCAAAGCAGGAGTGTCAAACTCAAAGTGACTGAGGGTCAACATCTAATTTTCACAAATTTTTCCTTTTTTTAAACATTTCTCACACACTCTTTCCAATCATACATGGTGTACGTAGTTCACATGTGCCTGCACATCTTGTCCTGAGTGTGAACTGTTTCATTGGCCTGGGTCCACTCATGGTGTCCTATGGCACACCAAATTTCATTTTCCAAGTCTTGTTGTTACGCTATACATTGATG
>NC_085869.1:21387076-21419576 GCF_034702125.1 Engraulis encrasicolus
TGCTGCGCATAGGCCTACTAGCCTGTACATCGCAAAAATGTTTTTCATCATTCTATTATTTTTCTGTTGTGTCTCTGGCTCCAGCTACTGTTCTGTGTGTCGTTTGGTAGCTAGACCTTTTCTGATGCGTTTCAGACGGCAAACTTTCCTTCCGGGTAAACAGAGGGGGAGGGGTCAGTCAAATGAAATTCAATAAACGAGTAGCCAAATATCACAAATTGAAAAACGATCAAAAATTTTGTCATTTTTTATAATGCTATTATGGTATGAAGTAACACATGCAGAAAACAAAATACAGCCATTTCTGCTTGTATTGCTTTAATCAAAACAAGAAGTTGCACCCTTTTTTGAATTTCATATTTCATTCCAAAATAGAATAATGAATGAACGAAAAAGTACACGGTCCCCATTGTGTCCACATCAGAGACATGTTACCTCAGTGGAGGAACTGAAAATGAAAAAAGGTCGCACCATGCATAGGTTTCTTTATTACACAGACACGTTTCGACGTTCTGCCTTCCTCAGTGTGGGCACAACAAAACGCATCTGTGTAATAAAGAAACCTATGCATGGTGCAACCTTTTTTCATTTTTCTGTTTCACAATATTTTGGTCAGCACCCTTAAAAGGAAGAAAAAAACTGTTGCTCCAACCTTTATGACCTCAGTGGAGGAAGCAACAAGTTAGAAGTGGGGAGTAGTGGAGAGCCGTGGAGTTTGGAAAGGTTTCCTCACTGACAGGTTAAGGTTAGGAATTGTTTTGGTTTGGGCACAGTTTAGCATTCTTTAGCTACTGTCAGGGTTAATATGAATGGAAGTCAATGGGAGGACCCAACAAAGGATATTAAGGTGTGTGTGTGTGTGTGTGTGTGTGTGTGTGTGTGTGTGTGTGTGTGTGTGTGTGTGTGTGTGTGTGTGTGTGTGTGTGTGTGTGTGTGTGTGTGTGTGTGTGTGTGTGTGTGTCTGTGTGTGTGAGAGAGAGAGTGTGTGTGTGTGTGCCTGAGAGGAGAGGGGAGTGGAGCGCATCCTTGAGCGATGCAATCAGACCTGGATGAGGCGGGCCGGCTGCGGCATTCTAATGAGGAAGCCAAGCCCAGGCAGGCAACGGAATAAACACACACGCACACATGCCCGAACACACACACACACACACACACACACACACACACACTCACACTCACTCACTCACTCACACACACACACACACACACACACACACACACACACACACACACACACACACACACACAAGCACGCACACACACACATGCACGCACGTACACACATTCCTGATTAATCCACTCGCTCAAGCATTGTTGGAGAAGCTTAAGAAAGCGAATAATGAACAAAAAAAACAAGTAAGAAAAATAACAAGAAAACAATGGCATAGCGTTTCATTTCTCTTATGATTATATTTGGGATTTTTTTTTTATTGTTTCCCCTTGACAAGCCAAACAGATAATGTTGTGAGGCTACTGAGCGATAGGGTTTCCAACCGTCCCTTGATATATGGAGTCGTACTATATTTAGAGATAAAAGTAATAAATACAATTTCCTGGGGTAGTAGGACCCCCAGACCCCCACCGTAATGACGTATTCCATATTCTTTCCATTGACAGTAGGCACTAGGCAACACTACTGGGCGAGGTGGCTGGAGGTGCCAAAGGAAGGAGAAGTGCCCATCTGGGGTGGAGAATGAGTTGACAGGCTGGGTGGCGTCCTGTAGCCTGATTATCATCGACTTTGAAATCTCTTACAGACTTGGTCTGACCAAGAGCATAACAATTAACGTTTGCTAAACGGCATGGTTGACCCGCCTCCCAAGGTTTGCTATTGGTTGACTGGTGTCAGACAAAGTGGGCGGGGTTCCCCATTTTCCGGGAGACCAGAAACGATATTTGCATTGCTCTTGGCCTGACTAGAAGCAATGCAGAAGCTGTTGCGTCACTAGGAGGGCGCTGCCAGGGCTAGGTGTCCTGACCTCTGGCCCTGTTGTTCAGGGTTCAACATTTTTTTTTTTCAAGATTTTTTTTTGGGGGTCTTTTACGAGTTTATTTATGGCAGGACAGTGACAGAGTAACAGGAAATGAGTGGAGATAGAGAGATGGGGAAGGATTGGCAAACGACCCGGGCCGGAATCAAACCCAGATTGCCAGCATAGCAGCCCAGTACCGTACCAGAGATTCTTTAAAGACCTCATGACACGTGGAGACGACCCGGTTGCTATGGGCACCTAACATGACCAGGTTCCGGTCTGCCTAAAGGGGCGTGTCATAATACTCCTAGCATTGAATAGAACAGTCCTTAGGTCTGCCTAAAGGGGGATTTCCCCCCCTCCCCCTTGCAATAATAGAACCCGGAAACAATGGACTAATGCAGGGGTCCCCAAACTTTTTTCTCTGGGGGCCACATCATCGTTCCTGACTGTGATCAGGGGCCGGGATCAATCATGTGGGCTGTATACTAGGCCACTGCCTGTTATAGCCATAATTTCTAGCACGGCAATTGCCATTACACACTGAAGAAGGGCTCTGCCCGAAACGTTCATAGGCGAATAAACAGAGAACAATCTGAAGAGTGCTGTCCTTTGCTTCCTTCAGTCATAATTCCTAGCACAAAATAGCTCATCATTACAAGTGATTTGCAAAAGAATTGAGTGAGTACATCAAGACAAGAAACTTAGTTAGTGAAAGTTAGTGAAAATTAAACTGTAGGAAGGCCTGTAGATAAACAAAATAAAATATTTAAAATATATATTTGATATTTTTTTCTGTGAGGATTGCGTCTTTGGGCCAGTTCAAATGGTGAGATGCAGAGAGGTGGAGGGCCGGTCAAAGGGGCCTGGCGGGCCGCATCCGGCCCCCGGGCCTTAGTTTGGGGACCCCTGGACTAATGGAACCTCTCTCTCTCTACTCTCTCTGCCGGTACCGTACTGTTACAGCCAGGGTAGGGCCGCAGGCCGGGCCTTTTCAGTCAAGACTGGTCCGCCAGGCTTTCAGAGAGACAATGAAGCCTGTGACAACATTTTTAGCAATCGATTACAAGCTATTTTGACCGCAACAGCCAAAATGAATATTTAAATCTGATTCCGAGACGTCAGCTGTAGCGGCATGAGGACATGATACCACTGCATTGAGGGAAGGAACAGGTCAAAATCATCAACAGTCCATCGGACAAATGTCCTGTATGCCTTATGACCAGGGCTTTGAACCTTTATTTTTTCCCAAACGTTCTGTTCCGAACAGAAACGGAATTATAACGTTTCCGGTTATGAGTTCCACCAATAAATTGACATTCCCGAACCGGTTAGAACAAATAAAAACTGTTCCCGGAACGATTCATTTCGTTCCTGTCAGCTGATTGCTCCCCATAGGCCTAACTGACGTTAACCAAGAAAGACGTAAGTGCAATGAGACAGCCTACATTCCAAACTGTTTATTCAAGCGGATGAAAAGAATTTCCTCCAGAATTTTGTCATTCAGGGACGACCTAAGCGTAGAAGCAGAGAATAAACTACAATGATGAAAATGTGCGCTCCACGCTGACTTGGGTCACGGGGAGCACTATAATGGACATCGTGAGTTTCCAGAAGTAGTAGTTAGAACACCACACTCTTCCGTGTGGTGCGTCTCCAGTTGAATAATTTTACAAAGTGAAAAATCTTCTCTGCTGCTATGTAAAAACAAAAAAATAATTAATAAGAAAAGAAGAACCTGAGTGCGATCCGCCTTTCCCCCCCTTATGACCAATGCAGCCATGGCCCCGTCAGTATTTCAAACCTTGGGGCGAGTGAGCTAGCGGCATTGGACAGCCACATGTGCCTCTCCTCTCTGAAGGATACTGATGCATTCATTATTAATATCCCTCGCCTCTGGAAAAAGACACACACACACACACACACACACACACACACACACACACACACACACACACACACACACACACACACACACACACATGTACGTACTGTGTTACACTCTCTCTCTCTCTTTTCTATCTCTCCCTCCCCCAGGATCCAGGTTTCTCTCTCTCTCTCTCTGTCTCTGTCTCTGTCTCTCTCCTCTCTCTCTCTCTCTCTCCCTCTCTCTCTCTCTCTCTCTCTCTCTCTCTCTCTCTCCTGTTCTGAGGCTGCGGGCAGGTAGCTGACGGAGGAAAGAACAACGGCTGCTCGGATTTGGCGATTCACGAGGCCCCACTATAGGAAGATGACGGCTGCCATGGTAACCGGGCCCTGCGAGGGGGCCCCTAGGGGTCAGAGCATATATTACGCTGGGGAAAATTGCAGAGAGAGGGAAAAAAAAGCACAAGCACTTGAATAGGGAACAATCATATCGGACATTTCCAGCAGACCAAGGCTATAGAAAAAGTCCACGAAAATCTATGCACCTGCGGTTCCCAGCGAGGACTGCAGGCACAGGTGTATGTGTGAGGGAGCGTGTGTTTGAGCAGGCAATGGATGGCTAAAAATGGACCGTTCCCCAGCCAGTATGAAATGGCGCTGGTGTGAATAAAGGTAACGAGCGTCTTCGCTCGAGCGAGCACGTGACCTCTCCTTGCCCTCTGAGAATGGTGCGATACGGCTCTCCGTCTTTCAGGCTCTGCCTGCCTCATCACTGGAAACTTCATTTAGCTATATTGTTGTGGCGTTTCAGAGGCGGTGAAACCCACGGATTTGACACAACAGGGAGTTGATAGACAAAGACAAAAAGACATGTGTTTGTAAAATATTCCACCGAACCTCGGACAAACATAAAGAAAGAAAGGGAGAAAGGGAGAAAGAGAGAGAGAGAGAGAGAGAAAGAGAGAGAGAGAGAGAGACTGAGGGGAAAGGAGGTAGGAGATTTCACAAGGACCCATCCTGCTACAGAGGCGCCATATGAAAAAGATCTAAAGCAATTTACCAGCAGGGGTGCCTGAAGCCAGCGGCAGCACACAAACGGCGTTGTTTCAAAGCGAAACAAATGAAGATTTACCTCCCATAGCATATCTGCAGTACACCTTACTACAGCCCCCCCACCCCCAACCTGAAATGGAGGCTTATTTACTGGTGCAGGTGTGCGGATGTGTGGAGGACTAACAAAAAGCCACGAGAGGTTCGAGCAGGCACA
Organism: Engraulis encrasicolus; assembly: GCF_034702125.1. NCBI lineage: Eukaryota > Metazoa > Chordata > Actinopteri > Clupeiformes > Engraulidae > Engraulis > Engraulis encrasicolus. The sequence continues at coordinate 21,392,183 of NC_085869.1, forward strand.
GTGTAGGCAGCAGTGACCAGCAGGCCTGTCAATAGCAATATACCATCATGCAATGCACACAATGATAGGTTAAAAAAACATCAAGGTTCTGATGTTAGAAGGTTCTCTGTTGTTGAAAATGAAATTAAATATTTAATTCATTAAATAATTAAAATAAATTATTTAACTGTGTTTTTTTCTGCTGTTTTTCAGTACTGTACTGAAATTACTGTGCACAGATACCCAGGCTGATCATGAGATGTAATCAACAGTTACAGTTCATAAGTAGGAAAGTTTCCTGAAATACACTCACAGACCATTTTGACTGCCTACGACTGGCACACGCATCTATCATTATTTCAGGCATTTGTGGTAGACATTCAATTGGCGCTCCCAATCTTTTTTTTAATTTTTTTTATTTTAAGTATAACTCGCCACATCTCAGCTGGGTGTTTAAAAGTTGTGAGCGTGATAGGATGTTGGGGGATTACTCCTGCGTGATTGCCTGCTCATCACAGGCATGGCGCTGGAAACTCCTCTGGAATTATTCCGGAAATTACTTTAGGAGAGGTGTAGTGCAGCTGCGGTGACAAGCTATCCAATGGACCCTGTGCCCCAGATCCTTCACTGCCAGCCCCTGTGATTGAGACTGTCTAAGTTGTGATGCGGGGGTTGTACAACACCCCAGCTCATTTCTCACAAGCCGTGCAGGGGGACGCGCCGTGGGGCGCGCTGCTCACCTCGAATGACTCCTGGAGCTCTTGAGCAAACACTACTAAACGAGGTATGGCCTTTATAATAGGGAGGTGTGTGTGCGCTTAAGTAGCACAGCTAATATCACTGTCTGGAATTGGTATCTGTAGAGCATGCCCTGCCAACAACATTAAAAATATGCCTGTACATTTTATGCACAACACAATCCAAACCTAGACACAATATGTTAGACACAATACAGCATGTCATACATAGAGATCCTCTGGACAACGCTTAATGCAAAAGAAAATGCAATACATGACCAGCACAGGATAAATTGGCTTACAACTACTTTTCACTTTTAGAGCTACTTGTGTCAATTTGACATTTGGTTTATGAACGCATGAACATTAACACAAAAGTGCACACTCAGACAAACACACACAGACAAGTGTAAACGTGCGCACACACACACACACACACACACACACACACACACACACACACACACACACACACACACACACACACACACACACACACACACACACACACACACACACACATCTCAGAAATGAGATAGTCTGGAGGCTAGCTATGCAAATTCTCGTAGGAAAGTTGTGGTTAACAATTGCCAATGGCTGGGTATCGCAGCCATGTTCCTTTATCGATTCGATTTAGATTCTTAGGGCTTTCATTCCGAATCGATTCAATCCGTTCCCTTCTTGGTGCAAGGATTTCCCCCAAAAGATGCTGTTGCCTATTTTTATATAAAAATGTCAAAGGGCTGTGGCTTGACAGTGTTAACAGATTGCTAATTTGTAATAAGTAGGCCTAGGCCTAATTGACTAATACCTACTGGGTATTTTCCATAGACCTAAATTAAACAAAAAGAACAAAAAGAAAGAGAACAAAAAAATCGATTTTGTGCCCTGTGAATCGATTATGTGAATTTTAAATGAAATCGATCGATTATCGATGAAATCGATTATTTTACCCAGCCCTAATTGCCAATGGCTGTTTATTGGGCATATACGTAAGTAGCCCATAGCCAATCATGTCAGTTTTATCTATTCAAACAATCTGCAGTCATCGCCTTTTCCGCCCCTCCCCGCTCTCTGATTGGAGCGTAAAATCTGGAACCTCGCTGAGGGATAGAATCCATGCTGTCTTTCAAATCGGAACGATTGTGGAAAGCAGCATGGAATTTCCCAGGCTAACACAAACCCCACCTGGATGCCCACATAATTTGACATTTGGTTTATGAGCGCATAAACCATGTAGCCTCAAAGGCACAGAGATCCACACACACACACATACACACACACACCACACACACACACACACACACACACACACACACAGAGGACAAAGCTTGCTCATTCATACACAGGGGCCACACAAACCCACCTTGATGCCTACGTAGTCCACAGGTATGATGGGGTTCTCCAGCGAGGGTAGGCGGGCCTCGTCCAGGGGCTCCCCCACCATGACGCGCGTGGCCACATTGATGAAGTCCACGCCTATGGTCTTGGACACGAAGGGGAAGGAGCGCGAAGCTCGCAGGTTGCACTCAATCACCTGTCATGGCAACACAAAGAAAAAAAATTACTCAACGCAAAGACCTACATGTATGCAAAACACAAAGGTGACAAACAACTTGAAGTTAACAAAAATGACATAAAAGAATTCGTTCGAAGAAAGACCGAAGTTCTGTATTAAGTATTGGGTAAAAAAATCAGGTTGCACTCAATCAAATATGGCAACACACAGACAAATAAGTATTGAAAGGTATGGTGCTCCTATGCACAGCCAGTCACACAAGTAATCCAGGATCAGGAGGAAGAATCACCGCATACTGATGGACTTCATTTTGCTGTTGCTTTATTTCAGTGGACAACGCATTTCACTTGTGCTTTGTCAGGTTCACTTTGACACACAGACAAATAGTCAACGCAGTGACCTACATCTCCTACATCAGTGGTTCTTAACCTTTTTTCTTGAAGCACCCCCTAAACTCTGCCCAAGACAAGCCGTGCACCCCCAAACCAAACATCTATACGTGTATACGCACAAAATAAAATTATTTAAGTGAATAATTACAATGATTCTTGCTTTAGAAATTAATTAATTCTTTAATGACTTTACATTAGGTCCAAAACATGTTTTAATTTGTTATTGATTTGGCCTAATCATGAGGTCTAGAATCAAATTTTGGTCACAACCTCAACACAAACAAAATTCTGTGCACCCCCAGAAATCTCTGGCGCACCCCCAGGGGGTGCCCGCACCCCAGGTTAAGAACCACTGTCCTACATGACCTACTACATGTATGCAAAACACAAAGGTGACAAAACAAAGGGAATTGAACAAACAAAAATATCTAATAGATAAATAAGTAAACACAAATAAACACAAGGAAACACAAAATAATCCGTCCAAAGAAAGAACAAAATTCCAAGTAATGGGCCGCCTGGGCACAAAAGTTCACACGCAGTAGCACATTTTTTAAAACCATCAGCCAGGGTCTACTTGTGCACTTAATGCAAGTGATTTCATTCAATAACACTTCTTCCCGGCAAATGTCCTTGGATAATTAAAAATCAGCTGATTTAGTGAATGGGAGGAACACATTTTTTGCTCATTACTGAAAATTCCTGCTGATTTCACATCGTTATAAAATCCTCCTCTAACTTACGTAAATCAAGGCCAATCATCCAAAACTACTAACTGTGGGAAAAGTTTCATCAAGATTCAATGGGCCAAAGAAAAAAATAAAAATCTAAGGGCCAATCAAGATGCACATCTGGCTGAGTGAGTTCATGGGCCATATCTGAACCGAAGAGAAGTAGTAACTCTTTCCTTCTCCTCAATGATACACTGTATTCTCCCATGTTGCCACATGTATATGGAATTTAGCAAAAGCTGACTGTGCAAGCTTTGGAGGACCTTTCGCAAAGTGTATCAAAACTGTATTTCCAAAACTGTCCCCTACAGACGGATGGGCCTATTCATCAGTAATGGCCTGGGTTTGGATATTCAATCTACATCGCGCCGTCATAACTTACCATGACATCATTGCCTTTCACCAGGAACTGAGTGTTAAACGGCCCTGAAATTTCAAATGCCTTGGCAATTTTCCGGGTCGCAGTCTTAATCTGAAAATTACCAGAGAAAATATATATTAAGGGAAAGAGAGAGGCACTGGCCGGCAGCCATATTTCAGCATGACACCACTGCTTATGCAGAGCACGTCGCAACACTGATGTCATCAATATCTTTCAGCATAATGGATACGCTGCCACATGAGGACGGCTGAATGTGGAGATGGCAATCTCAGGAGAAACTGGCGTGTGTGTGTGTGTGTGTGTGTGTGTGTGTGTGTGTGTGTGTGTGTGTGTGTGTGTGTGTGTGTGTGTGTGTGTGTGTGTGTGTGTGTGTGTGTGTGTGTGTGTGTGTGTGTGTGTGAGTGTGAGTGTGTGCGTGCGTGTGAGTGTGCGCGGGATAGTGGTGTTTACTGGAGTCCAGGGTAAACAGACCTGAGATCAACCCGCCTGACAGCCAAAAACTCTCCCTGCTACATCTCCAGCGCTGGCTAGCACACGTTTGTCTGCATACCCATGCAACACAACTGTGTAAGTGTGGTCGCTGGTCTCTTCAACTCATTTTAAGTTTCAAATAGAAAAGTGTCACAATAATCATTATATCACAGATTTGGTTTTGGCAATGTGTGTTTTTCCTGAGTTTTAGACTGTGTGAAAGTGGCTTTTTACAAAAAAAAAAAAAACATGATGAGAACCATTACTGTACATCATCTGCTATGTGAGACTATGTCATTTGAGAGAGAGAGAGAGAGAGAGAGAGAGACTGAGGGTCAGCGCATGTGTCAATATGCCCTACAAAAGCAAAGTGCAGTAACTATGCCAACACTGAAACAGAGAAAAATGCCTTCAGAGCCTTGGTATTAGGCAAGAAATTGTAGTAACTGCAAATTTGCCATATATTGGTAAGATCTCTAAAACAGGACACATTTGGACCACAAGGCTTTGTCGTAAATTAAAGGATGTGTAATGAAGACCACTTTCAGTCAAAACTCGATTTTGGCCAAATATGTAGTTACTGCATTTTGCTTTTTGCAGGGCAGAATAGTCATTAGTGCTTGATGCATCAGTGTTGGGAGGCAAACAGGGGACATGGACCTTCTCCAGGGCGCCCTGGCTGATGGTCTGAGTGGGCAGCATCAGCGTAGCGTCTCCCGAGTGAACTCCTGCATCCTCCACGTGCTCTGTGATGGCATGGACCAGCACCTAAACACAAACACATACAGGTGCAGCACATGGACAGTTGCGTTTGATTGGCCAACAGAATAGTTTAAGTTAAGGGACACTCGTTTCCGAAGTGTTAATGTTTGGATTTAAGGGCTACTCAATTGTTTTTAATTCAGGCGCATTTTGTTCAATTTATTGTGGTTTAGACACTATACTCTGATCCATAAACACGGTTCCATCACACTGTATTTGGCTCCGTGACATGTGTGACATTCTACACACCAAAGTCATTTCTAAATAGCATCCTATGTAGCTCCCACTAGCCAAACTTTATGTTGGTTCAAAAATACAAATTTCAAAAACGTTTTTTTGCCTTGAGAGTTGCTTATGCCTTCTTGTACTTATTCTTTTTCTATTTATCTTACTGTTTGTGTTTATTCACATTTTATAACCCACAAGCTTTTTTTTATTTATATTTTTTTATGTTTATTCATACAGTACTTGTCTTTAACCTTTTTCTTGTCAATCACACATGCAGCTGTTCTAGCTTTCATTGCCTCCTTTTTGTTTTTATTTGGTGAGAGGTACTATGTGTTGAATGCTTTATAAGTTTGTCTTTTTTGTCTTCGAAATTCTACTGGATTTTTTGTGATTACTAGTTTATTCATTAGCTTGAACTTGAAAGCTCTTTTTTATAGCTGTTTTATAGTGGCAAACACACAGACACACAATCACAAAAAAACATACATATTCATTTAGAGCCAGACGCAAAATGACCTCGTGTCAAGGTTATTTTTCCAAACCGTTTCCCCTTTACACACATAAAAAAACAGGGACGCCATCAGTGCAGATGAGAGCGCCAGTGATCCACGGAGCTCAATGATATTAGCGGCCTCGTACACCTGAAAGCTGAATTGTTCATTAGTCCAATGGCATGAATATGGATAAGGGCACCGCCGGGGGCCGACCCTGACGATGCAAAATTAATCATGGATAAGGGAATTGGAGAGTGAGAGATGGCCACAGCTACGGAAGGCAGCACTACAAGGAAACAACGCAGAGTTCGTTTAACACTTACAGAGTCATGTTCTTGATTGTATTTGCTCCCAGAGTATTCTTCAAGGTGTTGAATTAACAATGCTTTGAACAATTTTACTGTGTACTATTTCACAAAGAGACACAAAACACAAGCTGTCTGAAAACATGTCTGGGCTCGGGCAACTTTGAAAGGACCTTGCTCAATGCAGTGCCTTAGGCTTGGTTCAAATGTTACCGTAGCAAACCTGTTAACAATAAATAAATAAATATAATAGTTGTAAAAAAAAAAAAAAAACACTACACTTCAGATGACTCATTCCAGACAATCATAGCTGAGCAGAATATATGAGAAAGAAAGTTTTGTGGAGGAAGTTTTGGCCAAAGGTCAATGCTGCTACGTATGCAAGAGCCTCTGACACCTTATAATAAGTCGTGTTTTACAGACAGCAAGGGTATGGAAGCTGATTCAGTACAATATGAGAAAATGTGTGTTTAAAGGGGAAATTATTCTTTTGAAAAAGCGAGGCATATGTAAAGGAGGAATCAATTACATTATGAACTGGACCTGAATCACAGTGCAGCTCAAACGATCCGTGGCATATACAGGAAATTAAGGGTCCATGGCCCAATGCTGTGATCACAATGTAAAGTTTGATTTTTTAAACTGTTCTGGAGGTCTGTTCACTTTTCATTCCTACATTCCTTTATTTTTTTTTTGCCAATCCAAGTAACCATTCTCAAACGGTTGAAGAGCCACTGTGACATGTCATGAGAGCCCTGATAGCCAGTGTAGCCACACGTTGAAAAGCACTAAAACCTGATACTGAAAATATTCACACAGCGTTCTGTCTACTACAGTTACAAGTCATGCATGGCAGACGAAATTAATCAACCGTGAAATGTATTGTGCTAAAAATGTTGCTAGAAATTATAGTGTCAGGTGATTCCTTTTGTCATGGCCCAAGAAGTACTCTTAACGCTTCGCATAATCAAGCCGGCATTCAGTCAGGAAATGCTAAAAAATCCCTATAGCCTAATCAGCTCATTAGCGTAATACCAGTTCACCTCCCTCTCAGACGGGCCGGTGAGCTACCGTGCTGCTGCGCTCGCCGTTATTCAGACGGCATAATGCAGCTGATGAAGAGCATTCTCTTCCCCCACACACGTGGAGCAAAAAAAAAGAAAAAGGAAAAAAAGAAACGCTGTCTTTCATCTGATATCACATATTCAATCAAAATCAAGTGTTTCGGGTTTCTGCTTTCGAACGAATCCAATTTTATGGGGTTCAGGTTGACGAGCCTTTATCTGATAATTCTCCGGCTGCTTTAATCATATTTTTTGTAGCTGCTGTATTATGGCGCAGGAGCTGAAGTGACAAAGTGAGCATGTACCGTCGTCCTCTCGGGGCCTCTCCTGAGGGTGTCACTGACAGGAGCGTTTTCTTGCCCCCGCATCAGTGTGCAGTGCAGCAAGCAGGCTGTGAAAACTTAACTTGCTGCTGCCAGGCAAACATGACATCCTTACACGCAGTTTAACAAAACGCTACGAACAGCTCAGAGTCACTGTGACGGGTGCATGAAAACATTTTTGTAAAAAAAAAAAAACATATCACCTAAGTCTGACCCCATAATGATGCTCAAATTACTGTACGTAAAATCGATGAATCAAATACTGAGAAGATATTAACACTGGGACATTGGGCTGGTCATCGGCTAGAAGTTAGGGTGTCAGACTTGCCGTGGAAGATTAAAGTTGATTATAACAACATGTTGGGCGGGGGTAATTTCACAGACGGATTGGCAAGCTGATTGCGGAACAGCACTTCCTGATCTGGGATTCTGGACAGTAGGTAACAATATCGCACTTAATTCTACCCTCTAATGAAGACGGAAGTCTCACCTTCGAAACATGTCAGGTAAAAGATAAAAGCTTTTACATGTCTGAAACAAAAGAAACTTTAAGAATTGATTCAACTCCTAGATATATATTGACCGTCATACATCTAATATCTCACTTACCTTGCCGGTTTTGGCCACAGCATCTACCTCCACCTCTCTGGCTCCACGGATGAACTTGGTGATGACCACGGGGTGTTCCTGCACATGGAGGACGGAGTGGCAACACAAAAGAAAAATTAATGAGCAGAACAGGGAACCCAGTTGAAAACAGCTGCCACATCTGAATAAGCAATCGGCTTTTGCAAATAAATAAATAACATGTTATATTTTTCCACTGAGACATCCAATTCAGGTGTGCGTTTCTCAACAGTGTCGCTACCAATTTCCCATTGGCAACCTACTAAGTAGCTAACTGGTTGGCTTTCGAGAAACGGGGGTCCAGGTCAAGATCAAGACCACCTTAAGGGCGCGATCACACAGACCGCGGATTTTACAGTCGGAGGCGGGTGTGTTCTATTGTTTGTCAATGAAAATTAGCGGATTACGCGTCTAATATCAGCGCAAGGCGGCTTGCGGATTCTCTGTCTCTCCGCGTTGGGCGGATCGAGTTGAAAAGTTCAACTCAAGGCGGAAAACCTGCGGCGGATTTCCAGATGTTCGATAGGAGACCGTTATCAACATTCATATCAGATTCACTATCCAACGTTAGGAGAGCAAGAAAATAGCTCGTCTTCTATTCATTTTACATAGATGAATGGACAAAGCATTTTGTGTATCTTTTCACAACATTTAATGACATAACACCATCGATTAGGCTACGTTGCCTAGTCACCGCATTCGAATAGGCAGTGGATCCGCGCTTGGTGTGTTCACTTCTGATTAATCAGATGGACGCGCATCGCAGATTGTAGGCAGAAATCCGCGGTCTGTGTGATCGCACCTTAATTCTGAGCTGAGGGCCAGTGGCAGGGAGAAGTACAGGCCAAGGCGAGCTTATTGAGGTTTGGGTTGGGACTTATTAGAGCCCTCTCTGAGGAGAGCGGGGCTGGTGAGGAGAGAGAGAAAGCATTGGAGCTGGGAGGGCTGAAAAAGAGCGGGTGGTGTTGGGTGACACAGGCCGGGTTGGGCCAGGTGAAGGTCTGGACAGGCCGTCTGTTGTGCCCCGCGGCTGGGGCACAGAGGATGTGCCAGGTGCGTCACAGCCACCCGGTGAGGGAGCAGGGCTGAGGGCTGAGGGCTGAGGGCCGAGGGCTGAGGGAGAAGCGTAAACAATGCAAGCATCGCCCGCAGCCAGCCAACCAGCACACAGACAGGAGCAGTAGCTGATGCTAATTGGCTGCAGACACGCACACACGCACGCACACACGCATTCACGCACGCAAACACAAACACAGACAAAAGAGGAAAAATGTGTGTGTTTGTGTGTGTGCGTGCGTGTGAGTGGAGTGCATACCGTATGTGTGAGTCAGAGAGAGAGAGAGGAATAGAGAGAGTGAGACAAATGTGTGTGTCTGTTTTTCTCTCTGTTTGTATCCACTCCCAGGGGTGCTATCCCTGTGGTAATATTTTTGATAGATTAAATCATGTATGAAGATTCTTCATTTACACACACACCCATTTGTGGATTCACCACAGACTGCTGTGGTGGTGGGCTGGGTAGAATTACAAGCCAAGAGCCTCGGGCAATGTTTACTTTTTGCAAGGTCCTGCGCTTCCAATACGTACCACAGCAACTAACGCTGCTCATTTTGTAAGACAATACCAATGAGCGTCAGCAGACTACACAGACTAAAACAGGGGGAATTGTGGGATAGCTGCACAACAGTCTACTACGCGCATGCATGGTGTGTAAGACAACAACAATAAGCATCCCCCACACCAAACCAAATAGGGGAAGTTGTAGGAAAATATGTCTAAATGCTTTCATGTTTTGTACGTGCAAGTGTTGGTATGTAGGGGGCAAAAAACGTTATGCGAGTGAGGGTTTCTTATATCTGTGATGACTGCTGCAGTAGCTACTGACAGGGCAAGTGTTTGTAGACATGGGCAAATCAGATACAGTATGTTGTTATGTCTGTGACTATACAAGACTTTTGTTTCCTGTGCTGCTCGTTTTGTTAGACAACACGAATAAGCATCAGTGTACAAACAGAAACAGCAACACAAAATAGAAAAAAAAAACACAACAGTATACTGTATGTGAATGATGTTTCGATAGGTCTGTGACTATCAGAGGTGTCAATCATGAGTTCAGGCAGTGCTAACCCTGCCACAAATTTGATCCAACCATCTCTAAATCACCCGATTATTGAGCACTCTAGACAGGTAGACCAGCTACTTATTGGAGTGAATGGAGTCACCTGTGACAATAGGAAACTGTGGCAGGGTTTTTACTCTCTGGACTAGGAATGCAAACGATTAATCGATTAATCGACTTTAATCGATCAATACATTAATCCAGTGGTGCTCAAACTGTGGTACGTGTACCACTGGTGGTACTTGAGACATCTCTGGTGGTACTTGGAAGAATTTACTTTTTTGTGCATTGATTTGAAGGCTGATCAAGTTGTTGCAGTTGAAAATGTCTTTGGTCTGACATTTTGTAATATTGAATTGTATGAAACTGAAAACACAATGCAGAATAATACTAGGCAAGCAAGAAATTTAAAAACAAACTTGCACTGAATGTGACCGTAACTGTCGATGCCATTATGAACCTCTCCTGTATTGACTGACAAAAGTGAATACTGTATGGAAGGCCTTTACTGTGATATTCTAATGTTGGTTGTCAAGGTGGTACTTGGAGAGCTCAATATTTTCTCAGGAGGTACTTCACACAAAATGTTTGAGAACCACTGCATTAATCGATTAAAAAACATTAATCGCAATTAATCGACAATTCAACTGACAAGAGACCCAGGTGAAATGGGCATGTGAACAGTGTGTGTGAAGAGGGGTGTGAATAGTGGGAATATTTAAATCACTTTTGAATTAAATAATTGAAATAGAATTAACTTAAATGTGGTATTTTATCTAAATTTTTAATTAAAATTTTTAGATTAAGTAGTTTTTTTCCGAGAAACATTGAGATTTCGGGGGGGAAACGCTGCTTATCAATTAATCGTAAGTCGATCGATAAGACTGTCATCTAATGATAAATGAGTTAATCGAGAATTTGCATCCCTACTCTGGACCCAGAATTGACACCTCTGGTGACTATCCACGGTAAGGGCCTCACCAGTGAACTGACAAAAACAGCAACTCAAAATAGGAAAAAAGACACATAACAGTATAACACTTGTGTGTCCTATGCTGCTCATTTTGTTAGACAATACCAATAAGCATCAGTGTACTGACAAAAGCAGCAACACAAAGTAGAAGAAACGAAACATAACAGTACAGTACACTATACTGTATGTGAGTGATGTTTCGTCACTAGGTTTGTGACCCTACAAGGCCGTAAGCCCCTCACCTGTGAGACCTGCGTTGCCTCCTCCAGGAACCTCTTCATCTCCTCCTCTCCATAGGCCACATTCATAGCAGAGCCACTGAGGTACCACGGGCGAGCACAGAAGAAAGAAACAAGTGAAGTCAACATTTCACACATCACACAACATCATCATCATGTCACCTTTAAAAAGCAACTACTGCACTCTTACTGTACCACAAGGTCACGCGTAGATTAGTAACTGCACAGCCAGAAAAGGTGTGTGCTTGAGTGTGGGTGCGTGTGTGTGTTTGTGTGTATGTGTTGACTTCAGTATGTGTGTGTGTGTGTGTGTGTGTGTGTGTGTGTGTGTGTGTGTGTGTGTGTGTGTGTGTGTGTGTGTGTGTGTGTGTGTGTGTGTGTGTGTGTGTGTGTGTGTGTGTGTATGTGTTGACTTCAGTATGTGTGTGTGTGTGTGTGTGTGTGTGTGTGTGTGTGTGTGTGTGTGTGTGTGTGTGTGTGTGTGTGTGTGTGTGTGTGTGTGTGTGTGTGTGTGTGTGTGTGTGTGTGTGGAGGCCACATTATTTAGGTCAGCTGTTCCTGCAGGGCTCTGTACAAATGAGTTTGAGTTCAACATGCCTGGTGGTTTAAAAGGGGGCATTGGGGGCTAAAAGGGCTGGAAACCCGTTCGGCCTGCACCTGTCCTGCTCCACACCTGAGAAGCCCCAGGGTCGAGGAGGGCTGGACTGGGAGAAAAAATCAGGCGGGGAATTTTTCTTTCTTTTTTTAAAGTTATTTTTTGGGGGTCTTTATTGTACCCCTTCACGACAGAACAACGGAGGAGAGAGAAACAGGGAAGGGCCGGCACGGCAAAGCGCCCGGGCCGGAACCGAACCCAGGTCGGCCGCATAGTGGATGAGTGCCCTACCGTTAGTGCAATACCGTAGGGCCAGACCGGGCATTTTCAGCCAAGACGGCTCCGCCAGGCATTGACAGAGACAATAAAGTCTGTGACAACATTTTTATCCTTCTATTATGAGCGATTTTAACCACAACAACCAAAATGACTATTTAAATCTGACTCTGACAAGGTGTGCTGTGGACTGTGACATGAGGACTGGTACCACTACATTGAGGGTAGAACCGGGCCAAAATCATCATCATCATCGTCCACCGGGCAAATGCCCCACATGCCCATATATGGCCAGTCCAGCTATGGGGTCAAGCATCACAGAGCTGGCTCGAGTGGAGCAGACCTCGCTGCCCTCCGGTCGCACACCTCTCACCTCCACCTCTAGTCGACCCACTCTTCCAAAGGGGACACAGCGGGAGCATAGAACCTATTTCACCCACGTGCATTCAGTGACCTCTTGGCTGCCCCGATACAGGTAACACATTAGCAGGCCATCTCTGAAACACAATGAATAACCTCTATGAGGATGCCATTATCCATTTAGTGAGGCAGGCCATGATTAAAATTGTGCAACTTGAGGCTTACATATAGGGATGTTAACCGGTAACCGTTTAACCGATAGTCGACCGGATCAAGGTTAACCGGTTCAACTTTTCTGCCACCGGTTAACCGATTGTAATAATAATAATAATTATAATAAAAAAATCCTCTCAAAAAGCCACAAAAAACGATAATTTTGAGGTTTTAGTACGATAATTCAGCATTTTCCATCTGGCAACAGTGGCTGGACATGGCAGGTCCTGTCTGCGCGGCAAAAAAAAAGGCTTATGTGATTTTTTATTTTTATTTTTTTTAAATCAGTGCTGTGCATATCAGGCACGCGAACGTTGTATAATTTAAGATTACCGGTTAACCAGATAACCACCGGTTAATGAGTCTCAGTAGCCGGTTAAGAGTTTTTTCAATTTTCGCCATCACTAAGACTTAGTACTTACATAATCATCAGGTAATTTCATACAGAACACCTTTCTCTTCCTCTTGAGTAAGCTGAAACTGCTCATTTCCTGTCTTGAGTTTTCCTTGGATTACATCACTCCGAAAACTCACCAAAGAATTTTCACCACAAATTACACAAGCATTTTCACTGCCAGGTTTTGAACATACAGGGGAATAAATACAGTAAGTAGCTGCTCTTTACCTCTCTCCTCCCATAATTTATGGTTAACGCCCACAGTATGGATACTCCCTGATTTGCATATATATGCCTCAGTAGAGTGTACTTCACAATTCTCTGGTATGCAGGATTTAAGGGTTAATAATACATATCGTGTTTGAATATCCAGTAGCCCACTATGTTTTACAGTAGGCACTCCTTGTGAGAGAATGATGGCAGAACTGGACCCCGTTTCTCAAAAGCATCGTTGCTAACCAGTTAGCAACTTAGTAGGTTGCCAATGGGAAATTGCATTGCAACGAAGTAAGTTGCTAACTATATTGCTAATGCTTTCGAAAAACACACTCCTGAACACTGAAAGCTTTGAACATCTGGAATAACAAACACCTGCCGAGCACCTGGCGTTCACATCAGGTCTTCTGCCGAGATGGGCTGCTCTGTCAAGATGAGCTACCAATATGCTGCAAAGACAGCCCCAACCCTAACCCCTAGAGACGATGCTGTTGTGCGTTGTAATGGCTTGGCAGCTGGGTTTGACAGATAGTTCATATTGACTCGACACCAGCTCGACATCACTCGAGTGTCCCTAGACTCCACCACGCTGTGTCACCACCATTATATCTCATGACAGTCTGCTGCCAGTCAAAGTCACCTGTGATGTGGAGAAGATGGTGATCCCCCAAGTCCAGGTTGCTGAGGAGGAGCAGAGCGTCCTCTTTGTGAGGGTCCTTCACCCCCCGAGCACAGCCCCAGGCAGGCAGGCAGGCAAACCACCACACAGCTGCCAGGCCTCATTACAGGCATGCAGGGCTAAACTTTGGGGACCTCACCGAGGGACCTCCCCAGGGCTGGACTGGTAATCTGACATACAGGGCATTTTCACTGTGGACCGACAGCCCTCAGGGGCCCATGCTGTTTTTTGGGGGGAGTTTTTTGGTGTTGTTTCTTCCCCCCAGAACAACCCATAATTTAGATGAGGTTGGTCCATTGGTCCATCTTTAATACAGACAATGGACTGACACAATCATATCGTAGAGAAACAGATGGATTGTGTGAGGAGGGCCTCGTCTATGCCAAAAAATGCCCAGGCCGTTTGTCAATCCCAGTCCAGCCCTGGACCTCAGCGAGGAGGCAGAGCTGCCGGTCGGTCACCACAGCAGCACAGCAGGGCTTCCAACCGCGGCCTGTGATCAGTGGGCAGGAGGTCATCTGCAGTGCCCACGGCACCACTGGCTTCTAGAATACAAATCAACCAACCGCATTGCTGCTACGGATGGTACGATAATCATTCTGGACAACATATACTGTACAGTATGCAAGTGTGTCATATGTCCGTGCCAGAGTGTGCCTCGCCACTTCTGTGGGTCCATCCGTTTGTCCGTCCAAAACTCAGCAGGTGCATTTTTTTTTTAAACTAAAATGCCTGATATTATGATTATAAAGATCATTCTGAAGTCCAGTGTGTATTCCAGACGTTTCTGCCATTCTAGAACTCAGACTAGACAGTGAGAGGCAAAGAACCTGCACCTAATGGGTGATTTGAGATTTCGCCCCAAAAATGGCTCATTCTCCTTCATAATTAAGTGACGTGAACAGCACCCAATAGGGATTTTGGCACGGCGTCTGATGTAGCAACTGCTGTAGCAATTTGAGTTCAGGGAAAGATGAACCCCCAGTCACATCAGAGAGAAATGTTCAATGACTCAACCTAAAAAAGGATTCCTACCCAGTTTAAAACAGGAAATATACCAAATTATCCCGAGCATCATAGGGAATAAAACAGCAGGCCTACCATCCAAACTTCCAGATGATGTAACAGCAGCTGTTATTTTTAGACACAGCTGGCTGGAAATAGTGTTAGTGGGTAGGCAGCACGACTCCACTTAGTTTAATTGCCGTGGTAGCATCCAGGGCCCCATATTGAGCATGGCCTGTACATCAGTCTTGGCTATTACACCACACCTGACGCAGGCACATCGGTAGACACGCCATATGGAGTAGAAGTTGAGTGCTTTCAAACACCTCAGCCTTTGTAAGAGGGCACTAAAATGCAATGGGGCCTCATGAATTTTCTAATTATACTTAAAGGACCCTTTTTTGATTTTCACATATTTGCAGTATTTCCAAGCATTATTCATGAATGTGCATATCATTTTCTTCTCGTTTTTTTGTCAGTACTTAGATTTATTGGATCAGAATTATTAGCATAGCATTACCATCAAGCCACAAATGATTACAGGACAGGATTAAATAGCTATTTAACACTCTGGTGAATTTTACATTAATTTTAAAGTACCAGTACTTTATAAGTACACTTGATGATGTTTTGTTTGCCTCCATAGACTTGTATTGCTACGCTTAATTTGGCTATACTATATATATATATATATAACTATATATAACTAGGCAATGGAAACACATAGACGAAAATTATGTGCACATTCATGAATAATGCTGGCAAATACTGCAAATATGTGAAAATCAAAAAAGGGTGGACTGTTCCTTTAACACTTTTTTAATGCTGTGGCAAAAGATACCATTAAATTACACTAGCATAACCTTAAAAGTATTGGGAGTTTGGGATTAGGTGTATTTTGAGTAATTTGTAACCGAAGACATTCATTCATTTATTCATTCATCTTGCAAATGCCAGAGTTTCTGTGAGCAATTCCCCTGAGAGAATAGCTAAAGAAAAGTCAAGTTGACATCCACCACAAATATTTGCTGTGTCCAGGGCCTCCTGATCAATGGTAGAAGCTGCTCAGCCCACTAATCTGCTACCTGCTGGGTATAGCCACCTCATGCTTACAGCTCTGGCCTACTGGAGAAGGGAGGTCCTCTGAAGCCAGAACACCTCTCTATACATGTGTTTCGTATTTGTAAACAATCCCTGTCAGCGTCTGCGTGCGGAGCCAGGGGTCCCTCTTCAACCTCTGATTGTTGGAAACAGCTGTCACACAAAAAAATGTGCTCACATGGTTGGCTGCTTAGCATCTTGCCCCTTAGCATCTTGCCCCTACTCACATCGGATTTTTTTTTTTAAAAACGGGAAACCTATCTATAATGAACTCAACTCCAATTCCCTCAATCAAGAGTCTTGTGGAGGAACACCACAGCTCTGTTCACCATGCGTCTCAACCGACAAGCACTCTACTCTCGATTGGCATTGAGCGTCTTTTACAAAAGCAATTGTTGATTGGTGTCCTGTGAAATTATTAAATGATACAGTATGTGTGTCTGTGTAGATAAAAGTATAAATCTGTAAATTAGAGCAACTCACCTCAAGACATAAGATGGCCGCAGCAGGCATGGGTAGCCGACTTCATTTGCAAAGGCAAACGCATCCTCCTGAGAATCAGACATGAAAAGAGATTCATTAATTCAGTTTTTTCCTTTTTGATGGTTTCAGGTTTCACAGTGACTGGATATTTTTTGGGATTTTTCACATTTATTATGCAGACAGGACAGCTGAGAGAGACAGGAAATGAGTGCGAAGAAAGGGGGGAAGGATCAGCAAAGGACCTCGGGTTGCCGGCGTAATGGTTAAAGTGTTTTAGCTCATTTAGCTACTGCGCCCCCAAACTCTACTAGTTTCAACATCTACCCAGTGTACATCTGTCTAGACCAGTGTTTCCCAACCAGGGGTACGTGTGCCACTAGGGGTACGCGAGCACATCTCAGGGGGTACGTGAGGAAATGTAATAATAACATACACATGGAGTGTAGCCACTTTGGGATAGCAGAATAGATATAGAGCACGCATAAGGGGGTACTCTTCATATGACGACATGGCTTAGGGGGTACTACGCAGAACAAGAAAGGTTGGAAAACGCTGGTCTAGACAGTCTAATGCCCCACAAAGAGTTATGAACAATCACATAGTACCAAAAATAGAGCAAAAGAGAATGAAAGCATAGAGAATGTAAAATATTTGGAATCGCTACAAAGGGAAATCTACCAAAAGAGTGGTGTCAAACGTATGTAAAATGTTCCTGTGTCTCCTGATCTGTGATAATTACGCCCAGTAAATTTGCATACGTGTGTGTGTGTGTGTGTGTGTGTGTGTGTGTGTGTGTGTGTGTGTGTGTGTGTGTGTGTGTGTGTGTGTGTGTGTGTGTGTGCGCGTGTGTGTGTGAACGCGCGCGTGCTGCCTTGAAACAAAAAACACCACCATCCAACATTCCTAATAACGAGGGCCCACCCCCTGCAGTGCTCATCAGACACATTGCAGAGGATTCGGATTGTGGGGTGTGGAGTGGAGCGGGCGGCCCAGAAGAGCCTTCGCTTCGGGCCCAGTGCTGCACTCTACGCCAGCTGGGTCTGGAAAAGGGAAGTCCAGAGCTCAAAACTAGCAGCAGGAGACTAATAAACACCCCGCCTGGCTGCCACACGCCTGGCTCACACACCACACACAGGCCACAGACACGCAATTAACCACCAGGCAGCACACAGCAGCTGGAGTGGTTGGAAGAGCACTGGAGGCAGGGAGCGATAGAGAGCGATAGATAGATAGAGGGAGAGAGAGAGAGAGAGAGAGAGAGAGAGAGAGAGAGAGAGAGAGAGAGAGAGAGAGAGAGAGAGAGAGAGAGAGAGAGAGATACAGACAGCATGTGACTCATTGAAACATCTCTCGCATGTACGTACGTACAGTACCTACCTACCTATCCACCCCCAGCCCCCACACACTTGACTTTTCAGCTCATTCTCTTTTAGTTTATAGCTTTTAAATGCTGAACCCTTCACTAATGGGTAGTGATGCAAGGCTGCTATCCTCCTGCACTAGTCCCTGGGCCATTTTGTGTGAGTGTTTGATGTCAGCAGCATGCTTTCGCTGGAGGCCTATATAAGAGAGAGAGAGACAGAAAGAAACAGAGAAAGGGAAAGAAAGAAAGACAGGAGGAAAGAGAAAAAGAGAAAGAAAGAAAGAAAGAAAGAAAGAAAGAAAGAAAGAAAGAAAGAAAGAAAGAAAGAAAGACAGAAAGAAGCAAACGCACAGCAGAGGGATGGAAGCTAGATGGTGGATTGGACTATGACGGGCACATAAGAATTGATTGTGGGCCCAGCCGTGTCACTGGACTGCTACGCCGGCGACCCAGGTTTGATTCCAGACCGGGTCATTTGCTGATCCCTCCCCGTCTCTCTCTCCCAACTCATTTTCTGTCTGTCTGCAATGTCCTATCTTGGAAAAATAATTATAAAAATCATAATAATGAAAAAAAGAATGGATTGTGGTCTCTCAACACTCCTGTTCCACGCACCTGTTCCAAAGCCTGGCACTGCCTACCTCATGCCACATTCAGCCACAACAATTACTAACCACATGGAAAAAAAACAAACAAACCACAATCACTAACTAAGGCAGAGGGGTAAGAGCTTGCCAACTCCCAGACAACACGTTCCAGCACTCGTGATGTCGGGAAGAGGCTAAGAGCACTTCAGCATTCGGAGAGTATTTTCTGTCGCTCTGGGGGAGCTTAACTGCCGCTGCAGCGAGCGAACGGACAGGAAAGCCACCGCACGCCACTGAATGCCAATGAGGCAGACAAAGGAGTTTCTAGAAAAATACTCTATTCTATTCTTCAAAGCAGGGAAGGAACAACAAAACACACAAAAAAATACAACATTTCATTATAACTCTGTAAACTCAAAATGGATCTTCAGACTTGTCCTAAACAAAAACACTAACCGACAAATACAAGTTGCAGAAGTTCTAGTGTAGAAGACTGTGCTGACTGTGAGCTTACAGTAATTAGATACATGAGCCTTCGTTGGATTATGAAATTGGAATTTAATTTAAGCAGGAAGAGCATACACTAAGACACAGCATAATACATTTGCTGATACACGAATGGCAATGACCAAGTCGCAGTGCATTACTAAAGGCCATGTGTTATGTCATAGTACTGTAATACTACGGTAGTTAACTTCTCAGTGACTATTACAGTGTACCGCTGGTGGAATGGCATGCATTAAGCTCCGTGTACACCAAAAGCGAACTGCGCGAACTGCGCGACCAGAGCGACGAAAGTCATTATTTCTCTATGGAGGGAAGGCGAATAAAGCTACCAGAGCGAATTCGCCAGAAGTGAAGCTTCTTGAGCGACCAGAGCGAATTTTGACGATTAAACTCAAGCTAATCTTAAGTGAATTCGCTATGACGCGGTTCAGCGAAAACCAATTTGAACGTTCATATCGACGAATGTCCCAGGCTGTCAAGACAGAGCCGTTATGTGATTAGCTGAATCAAACATGTCAATGCCGCGTCCAGAGCGAATAAAGCCAATTCATGGCGAAACTTCTTCAACCACCCCAGCTACCTGGGTCGCGTAGGTAGCGCCTGGTATACACGGGCCCTTATGGGGCTACTAAAATCTTCATAAGAGTATGCACATCCCACCTCTCTGAGGCCAGGTGCAAGACAAAGGTGCATCTGATAGTGGAAAGAGTAGAAGTCCGCACACTGTAGCTCCGCTTTGAAAATGTATCCAGGTCATAAAACGCTTCGACCCAACAGGGTGTCTGATGAAGTTCTGTCTGATGATGTCTGATGATGTTGGGTCGAAACGTTGTATGACCTGAATACATTTTCAAAGTGGAGCTACAGTGCAGACTTCTACTCTTTCCATTATGGGGCTACAACAAAGCCATGAAGGGCAATCTTTAGTGCCTTGACTATTTCATTGGGTTTAGTCTCTTACCAGGGAGTTGAGGGCCCTCCACGGGGCCTGGGAGACTCCCAGCTCGTCCAGGATGGTGGAGAAGACAGAGCGCTCCTCTGCGCGATCGATCTGGAGCGGGTTGGTGCCCAGGATCTTCACCCCGTTCAGGTGCAGCGGCATGGCCAGGTTGTTGGGGATCTGGCCGCCTACGGATACAATGCTGCCCGTGCAGCCCTGCAGGAAGGGGGTCAGAGGAGAGTCGGCATTGATTCAACATCAATACGGTATAAACAATATGGGAACAACTCATGCGACCAGAGAGAAGCTGAAACTCTAGGCCTGTCTGTTGATTCTGCTTTCTGCCTCTGCTTCAGCATTAGAATCGTCAATTCCGAGACACCACACAATTCAACATGTTTGATTCAAACCACCCAACCAAAAATGATTTAAGACATTAAATTGACCAGAGTATAAAAAAGTCTGTATTCTGAACACATGGGCCTTGCCATCATTACTTTTTTTTTCTCCATAACCCGAGATAGAATAACAAAGCCTGGTTACTTTGGAGCCCCTGCGTTGGCCGTCATTGGCACTTGACACCATACACCGTGGGCATGCGGTTCTCACCCTGCTGTGTCCTCCCCCGTATTCAACCCCCGGCCGCACCTTGCACCCTGCGCTTCTCTTCTCTCCTGCGAGGCGGAGGATGCCAAACAAACGTGGCTACGGTACCTCTTCATTAGCCATTCAGGGCTGGGCCCCCCCTCCAGGTACCCTGAGCTCCTCTAATGCAAAGTTAATTACTACAACATGGCGCCTGGGAATTGGCTCGTGACACGGCACCTCTACAAGGCTTATTTGTTTATTGAGAGTAGGAGTTGGAGGAGGAGGAGGAGGAGGAGGAGGAGGAGGAGGTGGAAGATGGGGGGGAAACAATTGCCATCATGATCCAATAGCCACTTAGGCAGGCTGGTAATTTGTGGAAGATAAAGACGGTGAATCTGTTGGTGGAGAGGAGGAGGGGTTTACGGCACTACAGTACTTTGAAGCATTTTAAGAATCTATGCAGACACGTCATGGTGTTAATGCACAGGGGGAAGGACCCAGCCCCCAGCTGAAAAGGAAGCAGCTTTTATGGAGTGGGGTTTAACATGAGCCAGGAAAACGATTTTAATGGTGCACTGTGTAAAATGTTTAGTAGTTCATTTCCAGAATTCATGCTGCCCATTCAGAAATGTACCTTTTTTTTACGAATACGCAGCACCATCATTAAATTCTAAGCATTCATTATGGCTGGAAAAATTGCACTTTATATACATGAAAAGGGGAATCTTCTTCATATGCGCCATTTTGAATTTCCGGAAATAGACATTCTTAGCTTCAAAATGTATTGTAATTTGTAATTTTGACTACAAAATATTAGTTTATTACTTGGTAAATATTCATGAAAAGGTTGAATTTGGCAATAGGAAGCACCGTTTCAATGAACAGCATAGTTGCAATACCTACTCTCGCCACCATCCTACACAGTGCACCTTTAAGTTTTCCCCACAACAGACCTGTAAAGAAATATAAGCCTACGGTAGTTGTGACAGCAGGACTTGCTCAGACAATCAGTGCCTGCCATTTCCTTTATTACGTAGTGACGTGATGAAGTCATCTCTCTTGCTGCCCTAGGTGCGGGCGGCTCACGATCTGCTACTCCATCCACAACATCACCAGTTTAGTCCAGTCTACTGTACCTGCCAGCACTAAGTTAACATTACATCGTTAGGTCCTACTGTGGCTCTAACGGTAGGTCACTGGGATGCTACGCCAGCGACCCGTGTTCAATTCCGGCCTGGGTCATTTGCCGATCCTCGCCCGTCTCTCTCTCCCCAAAATGTTTCCTGTCTCTCTCTACTGTCCTGTCAATGAAAGTCTAAAAGACCAAAAAAATCTTTAAAGGGACACTGTGTGAGATTTTTAGTTGTTTACTTCCAGAATTCATGTTGCCCATTCACTAATGTTACCCTTTTCATGAATAATTACCACCACCATCAAATTCTAAGTATTCATTACGACTGGAAAAATTGCACTTTTCATACATGAAAAGGGGGATCTTCTCCATGGTCCGCCATTTTGAATTTCCAAAAATAGCCATTTTTAGCTGCAAAAAGGACTCTACTTGGACCAAACTAGAAAATATGTGTTTATTACTTAGTAAACTTTCATGTAAAGATCAAATTTGGCAATAGGCAGCCCAGTTTCAATGAGCAGCATAGTTGCAGTACCCTTTTTGACCATTTCCTGCACAGTGTACCTTTAAAAAGAGACTACATCGTTAAATCTAATTCCTCTCTCTGGACATTTCAACTACAGTGATGGAAAAGTTAGCGTAGGGTGATCAAGTGTCAGCTGCAAATATTACAGAATCAATCATCAATCACCAGCAATCACCAAATTACACACTGACTAGGGGCCAGTTTCAACACAAGGGTCTGTGCGTGCGTCACAATCAACAACACAACGCTTCTCAATCACAGCTATGACGCACGCAAACCGTGGACGGCGGACGCCTTTCCCTCCTCAGTATAACACGAGGCTCCTGATACTCCGTTACGCAAGTCTTATGCAAGGAGTTGGTCTGAGCTGAGGAAAATGGGAGTTTAGAGGGGCGAATGCTACAGTCTTCTTTCCACCGAGCCAGGGGACTCCAGCCAAGAGATGAGAAACAGGAAGCACAACTCTCTTAGTCAGACTCGGAGGAACTTAACAGACTTACTGAGCACCCTGCAGTTTCATGCTTCTTAAATTTTTACACAGACTTTCACAGTTCTTTGGGGGGTTGTTAAATTCGTTCTTAGCATCATAAGTTTCTGCCTTTTTAAAAAAAAAAAAGATTTCTTTTTTCCCCCACTTATTATATCAATTTTTACAACTTAATGCAGTGCAAGAGGTCTTTATGATGCAAGCTGGAGAAAGAGTGCACTAATTCCCGACATCCTGTAACCCCAGACGTCAACATCGTAAACTTACATCCCATTTCACATTTTTTAATCGCCATTTTTTACTGCGAGCAAGATCACAATTTCCGGTTTTGGCCCAGTGCGTGTAGAACACCTACTACACAGTATACTGTAAGAGTGAAGATCTCTGCTCGATGAGTGAAAATCTATGTGAGGAATGCCCTGCTAAGACCTTGGCTGGTTCTCAAACTGTGGGGCGGTACTCAGAGGTGGGGGAGGTACTGCAGGGGTGCATTACGTCCCTTTTTGGGGGATTACATTGGGGGGGGGGGACAAGCCAAGGCAAGGCCCTGTTGATGTTGGGAAAGTGAAAGACAAGGACCTGTAGACAAGCATTGTTCACGCTTAATGTGTGTGTGTGCGTGTGCATGTGTCTGTGTGTGTGTGCCTGTGCACGCACAGTTTTGCACGTGTTCAGTATGTGTGTGCAGTGCAGTGTAGTGCACACACGTGTGGCCTGCGCTGCGTGAATATGCAAGCCCTCACCTCCTGCTGTGTGATGTCCAGGATGCGCTCCAGGGTCAGCTCCTCGAAGTAGAGCCGGTCACACTCGTCAAAGTCGGTGCTGACGGTCTCCGGGTTATGGTTCACCACCACCGTGCGCTGGCCCATCTGCCGCAGGGCGCGGATACTGGACACGGCGCACCAGTCGAACTCCACACTGCTGCCTGGACACAGAGGTGGCGGAGGGGAGGAGAGAGGAGGGGAGGAGAGGAGAGGAGAGGAGGGGAGAGGAGGCAAGGAGAGGTGAGGGGAGGAGAGGAGAGGGGAGGGGAAGGGAGTAGAGGGGAGGGGAGGCAAGGGGAGGCAAGGGGAGGATAGTGGAGGAGAGGAGAGGAGAGGAGTGGAGAGGAGAGGAGAGGAGAGGAGAGGAGAGGAGAGGAGAGGAGAGGAGAGGAGAGGAGAGGGGAGGGGCGGGGCAGGAGGTGTGAAGGGGTTGCCTGATTATCATCGACTTTCAAATCTCTTCGAGACTTGGTCTGACCCCTTGCATAATGATTAACATTTCCCAAACGGCATGGTTGACCCGCCTCCCTCGGTTTGCTAGTTGTCAAGGCTTAAACCAAAGATTTTCTTAGTCCAATAGAACTTCTGTGCTTAAACTACGCCATAACCTTGAACATGCCTCTACTCAGGGCCATTGGAGCTGCTCAAAGTTGATTGGTTTCCGACAAAGTGGGTGGAGTTCCTGATTTTTCCGGAGCTCAGAAGCTATATGTATATTGCTCATGGCCTGACAAGGAGGGCATGGCCTGACTAGTGAAGGGTAATCCAGCTAATACATCTGGTATACTGATATGAAACACATTCCACATGATCCTTTAGGAAGCCTCATGGGCATCACTCTGCCTACTTTGTATTTTCCGGAAACAAGGTAAGCTCTACAGGTCTACAGGAGCGCATCAGACACACTACAACCTGGCCATTGTCATGATGGTTCTAACACAGCTATAATAGTGATTACCGTATGCCTTAAAGGGTTTGAAAGACAGCGTAAAGAGAAAAATAGACCACTCTTTGAGAATGTGCGGAATACCCTGAAGTTTGAGAGCTTATTCATGGTTTTAAGTATGTAAGACTAAACTAAAAATCTTATCCTGCTTGTATCTTGACATGTTTTGCAGTATAATAGTATTGGATGTGTGATGCCTAAGTGTATTCCTTTGCTAACCCAACAGCATCCATGCACAGAAATTACTGCCATAACACAAGACTACTTTAAAACTTTAATGGACTCATTCTCTATCACGCTATTACTTATTATTAATTATTATTATCATACTCTATTATTAAGAGTCTGACATGATTATGTCTGATTATTTTGAATTAACTGGCTCTTTAAATCTCCTACTACATCATGTAAAATGTCCCATTGCTTTCTTGTTTTAAGACAAGACATGGCACACCGACAAACACTTACCAATGTGATAGGGGCCACATCCCAGCACCATAACACCCTGGTCAACGAAGTCCAGGTCATGCTCCTATTGATGATATTGATGATTGGTATTGATTGAGGATGACAATCACATGGAAATACAATAAAATGGTGTGCAGCATACAGTAATTACCAGGGCAGAATAAATGTCATGAAAATAGATGTCAATAAAAATAGATATAGATTTCGAATAATATATTAATAATAACAACAACAACAACAACAACAACAATAATAATAATAACATAATAATAATAATAATAATAATAATAATAATAATAATAATATTAATAATAATAATAATTAAAGTAAAAATAATTATATATAATATATTATTATTATGACGATAGATTTCTAAGGCCTTCGTTACCTCTCCATGATAAGTGCAGTACAGATAGTTGGTGACAGCGGGGTACTCTGCTGCCAAGGTGTCAATCTGGGAGCAACAACAAACAAAAAAAACAGCAAACAGACTCATCATTAGACATTGTAGCCTTGTATCGACAGTGGCTCACGACTTGGGCCTGTTGCCAAAACCAAACCCCCTCCACATCCACAGGGGGGGTGTCTCTTACCTGCTTGACCCAGGGCCGGATGTTCTGCCTCAGCCGCAGCGCCCGGGCCTCGCCCTCGGACGTCCCCAGGGCCTGGCCCACCTGTCGGTCGGAGAAGCCGTCCTGTTTGGCCTTCAGCAGCAGCTCTGGAGGCACTGAGGCACTGGGGGACAAGAGAGGAGAGGAGAGGAGGGATCGACAAGGCAGCACAGCACCAGCAGACGATCAATGACACAGTTCTTAACCCTCAGACTGAGCCACCGGACTCATATCCTCCCCCTCCTCCCTCCCTCCCTCACACTCCTCTCTCCTCTCCACTCCTCTCTCCCCTGCGCCTCCCCTACCGACCCTGATGGAGCGCTCTCTGACTGAAGCTGTGCCAGAACTCCGAGAGAAGTTCCTACTGACTGCTACTGCACACTACTCCCCAGACTTAATAACACACACACACACACACACACACACACACACACACACACACACACACACACACACACACACACACACACACACACACACACACACACACACACACACACACACACACACACACACACACACACAAACAAACAAAAACATATACAGACATTAATATACACAAACACAAACACACACAAACAAACACACAAAGTCCCCTGATGCATCAGTGGGAGTTTGTTCACGCCCGGGGATTTAACTCTCTGATGCTGGCAGGGTATTAAATGGACAGGTGCGGCAGGAGGAATGAATCGCTTTAATTAAGACGTGGCCTGGCGTGGCGTGGTGGCCCAGTGCATCTCTCACCCTCCCTCTCCCTCTCCCTCTCTCTGTCTGTCTCTCTTTCTCTCTCGCTATCTCTCACACACACTCACTCTCTCTTTATCTCTCTCTTCCTCTCCCTCTCTGTCTGTCTCTCTTTCTCTCTCTCTCTCTCGCTATCTCTCACACACACACACACTCACTCTCTCTTTCTCTGTCTCTTCTTCTCCCTCTCTGTCTGTCTGTTTCTCTCTCTCTGTCCCCCATGCTCAGGCTCTTGGCTGGCTCCACGGCTGGCTGTCTGTGTCTCTCTCTCTCTCCTCCTACACAAAGCAGCATGGGGGCCTACAGAGGGAGCAAAGGAGGCCAGGGGTCCCGCTTAGCCCAGTTTGTCAGTGTGCGCAAGAGCAGGAAATTAGCGGCTACGCAATCTATGAAACATCAATAAATGAAGTGCTGCAAAATCACCCCCAACCCGCCACACCTCTCTACCAGAGATTCTCTACTCTCTCTGTCTCTACTTTAATGCTGGCCTGTTTCAAACATTTACTTTTAAGACATTAAAAATTCAAGGCTGTGAGTGAGGACTGAGAAGAAAAAAAAAACGGAAAAAAAACTGGGTCTTGAGTTTTTTTTTAAAGAAAAGTGTGAGTGGGGGTGGAAGGAAGGAGGGAGGAGGGAGAAAAAGGTTAAGGAGATCATTCCATGGTGATTTCGATCATTTTTTTCTCTCTCAATTATTTAAGACCTCACATCGCGAGGTGATGTGAGGAGTCAAGTGATCTTCACCCCAGCTTCACCCACTGGGCCCAGAGAGGAGCAAAAATACTGACGGACTAACGGAGCAGCGAAGGGGGAGGGGAATTAGCCTGACAGGCCAGACTAAATGTGAGATTAAATGTCAATATTTAGTCTGGCCCTGATTAATGAGACATCGGATGATTGTTGACAACCCGTTGTTTTTCAAACTGTCTCTGTCTGTGCCTATTGGCCAACGTTTTGTCGTCACTCCTTGAAAACCCTGTGCGATTTGCATCCAAAGGTTCAAAACAAATTAAAACAAATGTCCGTTGTCCAAACAAACGTTGTGATTGGCCAGCCAGATT
>NC_085869.1:21422076-21424576 GCF_034702125.1 Engraulis encrasicolus
TAATGAGGGAGGGACCATTACTACTGATACACAAACTTCACATTTCCAGAGGGCACAAGATGGTGAACAAGTCAATGAATGAAGCAAAGGACAGCACTCTTCAGACTTTTCTTTGTTTATTCGCCTACAAAGGTTTCGAGCATAGGCCTTCTTCGGCGCGTAATGAATGGTGTTTGGTTGGGCATTCGCCATTACGCCCTGAAGAAGGGCTCTGCCCCAAATGTTCACAGGCAAATAAACAAAGAAAAATCTGAAGAGTGCTGTCCTTTGCTTCATTCATTCATTTATGTTTCATGTGGGATTCAGCACCAATTTAAAAACTGTATTATTCATAAGGCGATGGCGTGAGCGCTTCTCCTCCACTTTATTAGAAGAAGAAGTAAACAAATACTCACGGTTGTCAATTCTGCATGTAGGCATTGGAATCAAGAGAAGGTCATTAGAACTAAATCAACTGATACATGTAGGGCTTCCACCCCCATGTCAGACATAACATTTTACGACTTTTCCTGACCATAAAACAGAATTACAAGACATTTAGCTCTATGGTCATCAATTTGTAATAGCCAGTCTTTCATATTGCCATTTTCAATCAATTCTCTTCTGCATTTGCCTGCAATTCTCTTATACATTTGTGTTTGCCTGAATTGAGACGTTTCTTGACGTTTTCTTATTCTATAATGTTGTAGGAAGCACAATACTGTTAAAATTCCATGATCTTCCCTGGCTGGAAGAAGCTCTATTGAATTTCCATGATATTCCAGGAATTCCATGACCAGTGGGAACCCTGCACATGAATAGTCCTCAACTTGCTATAACAACACATTCTGAGCAACAACGCATTACAGGAAAAAAAGCTACCAGTACATGGGTGATCAGGGTTGTCAGACCAGATTCATTTTCAACAGAGGCACATCAAGCAAACACTAGGGTAAATTAAGACATAATGAACTATGACATGAGACGTCCTCAGTGTTCTACACTACTGTGGTGGAGTGGCCATGACATGCAAAGGACAGAGCCCCAGTTTGGTGTCCTGGAGGCCAAGGTTCAAACCCCGGGCACCGCAACATTTACTTCCCTTCGCTATGAAGATCGCATTAAGAGTAGGGATGTTAAACGGTAACCGTTTAACCGATAGTCGACCGGATCAACATTAACCGGTTAAAATTTTCTGCCACCGGTTAACCGGTTGTAATAATAATAATTATTATAAGAATAATTTCCTCCCAAAAAGCACCAATAATTCAGCATTTTCCATCTGGTAAGAGTGGCTGGACATGGCAGGTCCTGTCTGCGCCGCAAAAAAAAAAAAGGCTTATGTGAAAAATTTAAATGTAAAAAATCAGTGCTGTGCATATCAGGCACGCGAATGTTGTATAATTTAAGATTACCGGTTAACCACCGGTTAATGAGTCTCAGTAGCCGGTTAAACGTTTTTTTCAATTTTCGTCCTCCCTAATTAGGAGTGATATAAAATACATTAAATACATGAAAAAACTACACAGGGGTCAGAGGTCAGACAGATCAATTCTAGATGAAGAGATCAGTCTGACCTTCTCAACACCTGACCTTTCATTGCTCTCATTAACCCTGTAACACGCATGCGAGCGCGCACACACACACACACACACACACACACACGGAGTCGCACACACACTCTCACACACACACACACACACACACACACACACACACACACACACACACACACACACACACACACACACACACTGACACACACCTTGGCGAGGGAGAAGATGCGCGTGCTGGAGGGCACGGCCAGCTCCTGCCTCAGGTCTTGGTCGTCCTCCCAGGCCCTCTTCAGGGGCAGACGCGGCACAAAGCCGTCCACCGAGGGGTGGCACATACGCAGAGCCTTCTGCATACTCTCCTCAAAGGTACGACCCACCGCCATCACCTGGGGGAGAGGGAGAGAGAGAGAGAGAGAGAGAGAGAGAGAGAGAGAGAGAGAGAGCAAGGGAGGAAGAGAGCAGACGAGGGAAAACAGGAGTGAAAGAGAGAGAGAGAGAGAGAGAGAGAGAGAGAGAGAGAGAGAGAGAGAGAGAGAGAGAGAGAGAGAGAGAGAGAGAGAGAGAGAGAGAGAGAGAGAGAGAGAGAGAGAGAGAGCAAGAACGCAAGGGAGGAAGAGAGCAAGAAAGAGACAACAGATGAGAGAGGGGGGGAGAGAGAGAAGTTCAAGTGTATTGTCATAGTATACAACATGTTGTCCAGAACAATAACCGATATGCTCCCCTAGCTGTCCAATTCAAATGCCAAATGTAATACTACATGTTTGAAAAACATTAACATGCAATAAAAACACAAAGAGAAAGAAGGACAGCGAGACAGACAGACAATATGGAAGGAAGCACAATGAGAGAGGGAGGCAGAGTAGAGAAGTGGTAGAGAGGGAAAAAGCGAGGGAGGGAGGGAGGGAGGGGAAAAGAGAGCAAGAGAGGGAAGGAGGGTGACTCAGAGGGGGGGCTGCTCTGAGAAA